>NW_027186457.1:13234005-13561197 GCF_028583685.1 Petaurus breviceps papuanus | reverse complement strand
GGTATTTTGAACCTGGGAAGTTGCCTTTCTTTTGGCATTACATTACAGTCCTTAAGTGCAGTCCTTTGACTGAATCCAAACTTCATGGAACAAATCCCCCTAGTGAAAGGATTTATTCTGTGAAGTTTGCATTCAGTCAAAGGGTCACACTTGAGGAGCTAGAGGCTACAGGTTCCCCACCTTATCTATCTTATCTTCCCTCTATCTTTGACCACATGACTATAATGACATAAGTTCAACTATACAGCTGCTAAGGTACCTTTCAACTCTCAAGTCCTGTAATTCAGTCTTCTTTTCTCTCTCTCTAAGCTAAAGTCCCATCTCCCCTATGAAGCCCTTCTTGACCCTTGACCCTTTACCTGTGACCCTCCTTATGGACTTCCCATTTCTCTAAATAATTATATAACACTACTATATGGATCCAACAATTTAGCATCTAATCATACATTATCTTATATTTTTTTTCCCATGTTAATCTTGTCTGCTCAACTAGAATGTAAACCCTTGAGGGTAAGAACTATAGTGAAGTAAAAATGTTTCTTGTATATTCCCAACAGTTCTTAACATGGCAAATCCTCAAATATTATTGGTTGATTGCTTCCTTAATCAAGTTATTTAAAGAGAATTATTAGTACAGGAACAGACTCTGCCTGGTCTCCGCCTCTTCCCAGATCTTCCTACATTCTTTTATAAGGTTATAATTTAATCCCATCATAATTCATAATTGGTTGCCTCCCTTCCCAAAGGATTTTAATGTCATCCCAGTTTCTTGTGACCTAAAAGGATTATTCACTCATATATTGATTTACTGAAGGAAACTGAAAGAAAAAATATGACAACAAAACTCTTTCTTGCTTGAGTAAATCGCAACTACTTTGGATAATCTGAATTTTCCAATTTAACAACCTTCTTTTTTGTTCTTTCTCTGGCTGTGAGTCCTGAGACAAGCCTTTTGTCAAGCACTGCTTGGTCTTATAATCAAAGAAAGAATGAAGGAAAGAAGTGACTTACTAAATTGCAACTTCCCTGTTACCAAAGGGGCCTCATGGTAAATGGTCACCTTCATTCTCTGACCAGCAATACCTATTGTTCAATGCCTTCTTTGGCAGGTTGTAGGAGCAAGGGGTCAGGTGCCATCTTGACATCTTTTCCCTGGTATTCCCACCAGAGTTAGGAGTAGGGATGGGGTTTTGCTCTGTCAAACCAAAAGAACATCTACACACTGAATGCACCCTGAAAACTGTCTGTCTACCTTCTTCTCTCCTTGATCTCCTGCATCTAGCATCTTTTTCAGTCAAACGAGGTAATTCCTTACATGTTCTTCCCATAGTGGGACATTAGAATGACTCCAAGTAATTTTTTTCACATAACAAGCCCTGAAGACATCTTCTTTTTATTACCTAAAAGATCAAAGAAACCTAAAAGATCAAATGGAAAACACCAGGGACCAATGGCTCAGAAAAGGCTTTAGCAACCAGGGATTGTATCCATACTGGGCAAAAGAGAAGGATCAGAGGAGGGATAAAATTATTGCCAAAGTGAATTGGAGAATAATAACTAAAGACAGAGAAAACTCAGAGCTATTTCATTTTTATTTTGCTTCTGTTTTCTTTGCCAGAAAGAAGCGTCTTTCAACTGTTAGTGACTGAACAATAAGCAAAAAAAAAAGTTATTAGAGAATTTATACCAATGATAAGTAGGGAAATAGTAAGAGAACACCTAACTGTCCTTTAGAAGTCAAGTAGACCAGTCCCACATATGAAAAGCTACTGAAAGGTGCTTAATAAATGTTTATATTGATTGAAAGAACTGCCAGGTGTGGTTGCTGGGTCACTGATATTGATTTTTGAAAGACTGAGGTAAATAGGAACATTATCACATAATTGGAGAAGGCAAAATGTCCTAATTTTCAAAAAATAACAGCAAATAAGATCTATAAACTATAAACCAGTAAGCCTAACTTCAATTTTAGGCAAAATAAAGGATAATCAGTTAATACCTAGAAAAGGAAGCAATGACTCCAGAGAGCCCTTTCATGGCCTCCTGGCTTCCCTGAATCCCTTCAAGTCTCAACTAAAATCCCATCTTCATTATAATTCCTCTGACAATTATTTTCAATTTATCTTGTGTTCAGTTTATACGTAATTATTTGTACATTGCCTCCCCACATTAGACTGTGAGCTTCTAAAGACATCCGGGACTATCTTTTACCTTTCTTTGCATCCCTAGGCTAGGCACAGTGCCAGGCACATAGTAGCCACTTAATAAATATTTATTGACTTCCTGATTGACTCTTCTGAGAGGATTATTAGACTGGTAGATCAAAATTTGCTATAAATACCTGAACTTTGGCAAAGCAGCTAAGAAAGGATCTCATCACATTCTTGTAGAGAAGAAAGAAAATGGTGAACTAGATCAGCACTTCTTAAACTGTGGGTTGTAACCCCATGTGGGGTAGCATAACTGAATGTGGGGGTCATGAAAATTTTGGCAATGGTAAGAGGTTTCTGAACAGACAACTACAAAAATTAATTCAAAATCAAACATGTAATGAATCCATGGTGTTCCTGGCAGTACTTACCCATGTTGCATCTCATGACTTCACTACAGCCTTGTTTCTGAACACCCAACTTGTACACTTTTTGCCACACATGTCATCACGCATGCAACACCAACAAACACTGCCAGAAACACCTCAGCTCAGATTCAAGACTATTGTATGTTATGAATTGCGGTATTTTTACTATACATACAAAGTGTTCTGCTCTTGCAGAAACATAATAGTTTAATTATGGCAAATAAAGACTTTTAATATTTTCCTACCATCATTCCTTAGCATTAAAATTAGCATATCTCTGGATTGCATTGTGCTAGAATGTTTGATTTTTTAAATTGCTGTTATCTCCTTTTTACAGAAATATAAGTGTTTAATTGCAGCAAATAAAAACAAAAGTATTTTAATAATCTTTCTGCATTGTCGTATGTATACATGTGAACATAATTTTTTAAAATTAAGCACAAACAAATGTAATTTCATAAACTAAAGCTAGCATTTATTTGAGAAATTATTAGCAATATTTATTTATATTTTAGAATAAAAATATTTTTTGGTTATGGATGAGTGGCTAAATTTCAGCAGAAGAGGTAAAAATACTGATGGCAATGAAGCAAAATCTTCACTACCAGATTACAGTGCACCTAAATTGACAAGAAAAAGAAAATATGTTGAATCACTTTTGCAATATGGATTTACTTCTAATAATGATGGCGGTGTGGAAAAACCTATTTTTTAAATTTGTAATGAAGTTTTGGCTATGGAGAGCATGAAACCAGTCAAATGAAAACATCTTAATACCAAGCATGCAGCGTACTGCGATAAACCAAAAGAATATTTCTAAACAACTTTTAAAATCTTCAAATAAAGAAAAACAATGTTTTGAGAAATGTGTTACTGTCAACAAAAAGTATTTATTTGCATCTTATGAAACTTCATATTTAATTGCAAAAACTAAAAACTCCTACATGACAGAAGATCTTGTGTTACCTGCTGCTATTAAAATGTCAGAAATAGTTTATGGGGAAAAGTGTGGGGATGAAATTCATAAAATTCTTTTATCAAATGATATTCTTTCCAAAAGAATTTCTGAAATTATTAATGACCAATTCCAGCAGCTTTATTACCCGTGCAATCCAAAGTTTTCAATTCAGTTAGATGAAACAACTGATATTTCTAACATGGCACAGTTATTACTTTATGTAAGATATGTTTATGAAGGAAGCATACATGAGAGATCATTGTTCTATTGCCCTTTGGAAGGGCATGCAAGAAGGGAAGATATATATCTTAAAGTCAATGAATTTTTCACAAATGAAGGATTACAGTGGAAAAATTGTGTTGGAGTCTGAACAGATAGTGCTAGAGCAATGATGAGTGAGAATGTTGGATTTGTAGCAAAAGTTAACACTGGTGCCAATGAACATATCACTTTTTCTCACAGCGTGATCAATTGAGAGGCACTTGTAGCCAAAAAAATTATCACCATAGTTAGATGTTGTGCTTCAAGATACTATCAAAATCATTAAAAGCCATGTCCTTAACAGTAATTTGTTTTCAAACCTTTGGAAAGACATGGACTCTGATTACAAAAGGTTATTATTACGTGCAGAGGTAAGGTGGCTCTCAAGAGGGCGAAATTTAACTAATTATTGAAACTGAAAGATGAGGTTGTTATATTTTTGACTAAGCAGAAATCCAACTTTGTTCATTTTTTTCATGATGACTTGTAGCTTTCAAAACTGTATTATTTGTTGGATATTTTTGAAAAACTCAATGATTTAAAAAAAAAGAAAAACAGTGATTTAAACATGTCACTTCAAGGAAAAAAATTGTGACATTTATGTTAAAAGATAAAATTGAAATTATTATTTAAAAAGTTAATATATGGAAAAAACAGGGTAGAAAATGGTTCTTTAAAAATGTTTATAGGCACAGATGATTTTATAATTGAAAGTAACCTTCCCAAAGATTTCACTGTAAGAGTCATAATTGATCATCTGAAGTGCCTGGAGACACAGTTTCAGAAATACTTCCCTTCAAATTTTGATTCTAAAAAACTAAGTTGGGTTCATAAATCATACTCAATTGAAACAAAAAAAATGTCAGTCATCTGCCATTAAAAGTTTAAGAAAACCTGTATATAAATCTTTTGAAAAAAATTGTCATAGTCCTCCTCTATGATGCTGGATATGAGGGTTTCATCTCAAAGGGAAGATGTAGTACTGTTCCAGTTTTCTTTGACTTTTATTTACTTAGTTATTCTGAGTATTTCCAATGTAATTTTGAGGTATGCAAAGTGTATTATACTAGCTGAAGCTGTGTAAGGCATCTTTAAGTTTTAATTCTTTGAGTACTGTATATGAGGTTGAGAAAAAGAAAAAAAAAATGTCCCACAGAAACATTCTGAGATACAGGTTCCAATCCCCAAATTAGGTTGTTTTCTAGATTGGAGACCAAAACTGTTAATTCATTAAAAATCCTTTTTAAGGTTATAAAAAAATTCAACAAGAATTTGCTGAGTTATCAGGAGATGCAGGTTTAAAACTTGAATTTTCTAAAAAAAATCATTAAATGAATTTTGGCTTGAGTTTTGGATAGAATTTCTAACAATTTCCAAAATAGCTTTAAATATACTGCTGCCATTTTGTGCCACATATTTATGTGAAGCAGAGTTCTCAGCATTGATGATTATAAAACCAAAATATCGATCAACTCTGAAAAATGTTGAAGATGATCTACGTCCTGCAGTACCAAATATTCCACCAAGATTTAATTCTTTATGTAAAAATAAACAAACACATGCATCTCATTAGTATGCAGATATGCTTTTTGTCTTTAATAAATGGCAAAATCATATATATGCATATATATATCAAAGAAGTGTTTTTTTAAAATAAACTTCTTCATGATTTATTATCAGTAAATGCTTGATTAGTATACCTATTTTATATACCTATATACCTGGGGTCTTATCAAAATTTCTTGGGGAAAAAGGGGTGAAGAGTGGAAAAAGCCCTGAACTACACAACAGTACAACAGGTGAATTCAGACCAAAAGAGTAATCTTGATGGCTTGATATCAGCTAGGAAAATCTCAGTAAAACTCCCCAGGGATTTATGCTTGGCCCAATGGTCTTTAATAGTTTTGCCAATAACTTTGATAAAAGGCATAGATAGTAAGCTTATGGAATTCTGGGCAAATATGAGTAAAGGAACTAAATATTTAGAAAGCACCTGTTTTGTGCCTGATACCTTCTTTTCGGGGGGGGGGAAGGTAGGGTAATTGGGGTTAAGTGACTTGCCCAAGGTCACACGGCTAGTTTTGTGTCAAGTGTCTGAGGCTGAATTTGAACTCAGGTCCTCCTGACTCCAGGGCTGGTGCTCTATTCACTGTACCACCTAGCCACCCCATTTCTTTTCTTTTTTAACCAAATATTAGCTTGCTTGCTTCTCTCTACTCACTACTCACCTGTGAATTAGGTGCTGGTATTATCCCTATTTTACAGATGAGGAAACTGAGGTAAACAGAGGTTCAGGGTCACAGAGCTAGTAAAGGTCTGAGGCCAGATTTGAGCTCAGGTCTTCCTGACTCCAGGCCACCAGTTGCCTTACAAGCAGGGATACTTGTTGGCAGTCAGTATCCAAAATTATCCGACAGGCTAAAACAACCTAAAAGATGATATTTAATGGAGTTCAAATAGATACCTTTACAAGTAGAAGATGGTGAAGGCATAATTACATATAAAAGGTCTTGAGGGTAGCTTTTAGTAGCTACAAGCTCATAAAGTCACAAATGTTACTTGGTAGGCAAAAAAGTTAGTCTAAACTTGGGCTGAATTAAGGGAACCTTGGTGTCTAGGACTAAGAAGATAAGAAGGTAACAATCCTTCCTTCTTTCCTTCCTTCCTTCCTTCCTTCCTTCCTTCCTTCCTTCCTTCCTTCTTTCCTTCCTTCCTTCCTTCCTTTCTTCCTTCCTTCATTCCTTTCTTTCTTTAGAGGGGGGAAGGCAAGGCAATTGGTGTTAAGTGACTTGCCCAAAGTCACACAGTGTCACGTGTCTGAGGTCAGTTTTGAACTCAGGTCCTCCTTACTCCAGGGCAGGTGTTTTATTCACTGTGCCACCTAGTTGCCCCTAGAAAGGTAATAATCCTACTGTCTTTTATTATTGTCATACCACATCTGAAATAATTAATGCAGTCCACAGGACATTTTAGGAAGACCAACAGTTAAGTTATGGAGTATCTATAGAAGGACATCCAGATGAAGGACCTCCAGATTTCCCCAGGAGGATCCATTGAAGGAACTGAACCTGTCTGGCTCAGAGAAAGAAAGATGTGTGGACATGCCAGATGTCTTCAAGTATGTAAAGGATTATCACCTGGAAGAGGGAGTAGGCTTGATCTGCTTGGCCCCAAAGGGCTAAAGTGAATGGGGGATATCAGGGCCAAATTATGAAAACATAAATTTAGACCTGATGCAAGGAAATCACAGATCCATTGAATATTTTAGTACTAAAGTAAGGAAATGCTTCCTAAACTCAAAACTATCCATTAAGTGACATGGGCTGCCTTGGAAAATAGAGGGATTCCCCTTCAAGAAGGGCTTTAAGCTAATGACAATCACTTGTCAGGTATATTTGAGGACATTCTTGGCCAGGGATGAGTTGGATTCAGTGATAACTGAAGTCCTTTCCAAATCTGAGATTATGTGATTCTAGTTTTGCTTTGCCCTAGTCCTCACACTCTTCCAGGGATAAAGTAAAATAATTCAGTACAGTTAATGGAAGTGAAGGAGAAAATTACCCAAGTAATGGAATTACCTATAACAACAAATTGCTTGTTTAAAATTCATGACTAACCAGCAAAAAAGATTGTCTGGATTTACATTGACACCATGGCATGGCCAAGCACCAGATGAAGTTTATGGTCCTTCTCCTTTACTACTAGTTAAGTTCCTATAATTCATGTAACTGATTTACAGGAATAAAAGTGAGATTGGGTTTAGTTCACATACAGCTCACTCAGGATTGGGTCTCACTTGAACTGCTTCATTGTTGGAATTTAAACTCTGAACTTGAAACCAAAGGATAAAGTATACTACTGGGCAAGGGAAAAAAAAGCCATGTTAATTTGCTCAAAGCTGACAGGTTAGTATGTTTTAGATATTGAAACTGTAGGATACTTTACATAATTTTAAAAGCTGAAACACCAGTCCTGCTCCACAAAAAAAGTATACTGATGTTCAAGGCTTAAGGAGATCAGGATCAGGAGAAATGAAATAGAGTCTGTCAAATATTATGGTTTTATTCAGGCTCCATGAGATGCCCAATGAATCATCAAAATATCAGTCAGTCAACAGAAATTTATCAAGCCTATCTTCTGTGCAAAGAACCATGCTAAGTAAGCAAAACCAACAGCCTTGCTCTTACCAAGCTCACAATCTAAGGGAGAGATAACAGCTAAACGCTGTAGGAACAAGACATCAGGATAAAGGGGTGATAACCAAGAGAGGGAAGACGCAAAGCTGAAAGAGACGCCAGAAACCATTAAATCCAAACCCTCCGTTTTACAGATTGAAAATTAAAGAGCAGAAAAGTTTAAATGACTTAAGGTCACTCAGCAAATTAGCAGCATAGCTGGGACCAAAGCCTGGGCTATCTGCCCTCATGTGTCCTATCAGTCAAGCGAGGTAAGTCCTGTGTGGATCAGCTAGATAGAACACCAACCCTGGAGTCAGGAGGACCTGAGATCAAATCCAGCCTCTGACACTTACTAACTGTATGACCCTGGACAAGTCACTTAACCCCCATGGCTTCCACATACAAAAAAAAAAGGAAATTGTGGCCTTTTCAATTACAAAAGCTACATTAATATACACTCATAAACACACACACACACACACACACACACATCATCAACCTGAGAGCCCAAAGACTTATATTATATACATTGATAACTCAAATCTAATAAATCACAGAGGTGATGAAAATAGGTAACTAGGAATCAGGAGACCTGGGCTCTGGCTTCAGGTGATTACTATGTGATCTGGAATAAGGAAGATAAAGAGGAAAAAGAACAGGGAAGAGGGACATGACAGAAGAGAAGGCAAAGAAAAAGCCTCATATTTATAGAGCACTTGAGGATTTACAAACCTCTCTGGGCTCCCTCAGAGGCCAGCTAGATGGCACAGTGGATTCAGCGCTGGATCTGGAGTCAAGAAGATCCAAGTTCAAATATGACTTCAGATACTTACTAGCTGTATGATCCTGGGAAAGTCATTTAACCTCTGTTTGCCAAGGAGTCAGCTAGGTGGTTTAGTGGATAGAGCATAGTGTCTGGAGTCAGGAATATCTGACTTCAAATCTGTCCTCAGAACCTTAGTAGCTGTATGATCTTGGGCAAGTCACTTAACCTGTTTGCTTTTATCCTCTGGAGAATAAAATGGTAAACCATAGAGTATCAAGTGTCAAGAAAATCCCATGAGGGGCGGCTAGGTGGCACAGTGAGTAAAGCGCCGGCTCCAGAGTCAGGAGGACCCGAGTTTGGTTCTGGCCTCAGACACAACACCCACACAAAAAACCTAGCCATGTAACCTTGGGCAAGTTACTTAACCCCAATTGCCCTGAAAAGGAAAAAAAAATCCCACAGACAGTATGGTCCACATTGACACAAGGAGTCACAGTTGAACACCAATAACCAGGATTTTTTAGTGGCAACCATGCAGGCATACCCAGGATGGCTGCTAGGATCATACTTAGATCTGCTTTACTAGGAAAGATAGCTGTTCAAGGGGTCAACATTCTTTTTTAATTCCATTCATTAGGTCAAGGGAAAAATTAGCACTCTGAAATGCAGAGAAAATCAAAACAAAGAAAATAGAGAAAATACAAGCAGGGAAATAAAGACCAACAGACAGGGCTTCTGTCTGAGAAATTAGCACAGATCAACAGACAGATCCAACTATCTCACTAAGGCAATACATACATAGTTACCAGAGACAGAAGCACTAACATCTGGCTTTTTCAAAGCCTGGGGCTCCTTAACAGCTACCCAGACCTAGTCTCATCTGGTCAAAACCCAAAAACACTCTTCTAATGAGTAAGCCCCAAAGCTAACCTCAAGTGTGTGCGTGTGTATCTATCTATCTATCTATCTACACCCTTTTTAGAGCCAGGGGGTATCACAACCCTCCTGATTCAGTGCCTAATTAGAAATTAACAAAAGGTATGAAAGCCTTCCTACAAGCAGGCCTCCCCTAAGCAAGCTTCCTTTAATGGGCTTCATGTGAGGCTTATTAATGGCTGGGGAAGATCTTATATCCCATTAACATTACAGCTTTCTCTGGGGTGGCTAGGTGGCACAGTGAATACAGCACTGGCCCTGGAGTCAGGAGGACCTGAGTTCAAATCTGTCCTCAGACACATAACAAAAACTAGCTGTGTGACCTTGGGCAAGTCACTTAACCCCAATTGCCCTCCAAAAAAAAAACCCAAAACATTCCAGCTTTCTCATCTTGTAAAAGGAGGAGCCTGGGCTAGGTGCCCCTGTGCCCAATCATTCTCTTACTAAACACATTGAGAATTTAATTCTCTAACAATTAGGCATTTTTTCTCCCACTCCTTCTCTGGTTCATTCACATCTCTTGGCAAAACACTGATGGATGAAAATGTCAGACTTTGTTTAGTTATTTTCAGCCTTGACATACTGTCTCCTACTCCCCCTCCACTTGGGGGGAGGTCAAAAACAAAATCCTCAGGGTGATTCAAGGGAAGCTTTTGAATTATATTAAGTTTCTAAGAATCTTGCTCCTCAAAGCCAGTTTTCTGATTTGGCCCCAGGCTCTGCTTTAAAATTCACCTGCCCATTAGTAAGCTTTAAACCACCACCAGTCTGCACAGAAAGTCCTTTGCTTTTAAATGTTTTTCAGTGGCTTTCAGGTTGTAACCGCACCTATTCAGGGCCAAGGTCAAACAGATGTAACATACTCGATTTCCCCTCTCTCTATTTAGAAAATCCTCAAATCCAAATATGAGCCAATTCCTTATAACATCCATATTAGTGAAATCTACAGCAGAGCTTTAGTTTGCCTAGGCTTCTTTGAGTCCTGAAAATTCAGCAGTCCTTAGTTAGTGAAAATGAATTTCAATTAAATCCAGGGTGCATTTATGGAACTTCTGCCACAGGCTCATTTTCATTAAATCATTAACTAGCAGGTATTTTGGTGTCGGGGAGCTCAGCTGCCTGTTTATTCTCTGTAAGCATTCTTTTCCTCTCTCCTACTTTATAGAAAAAGGGAGCAGGGTTTGAAGCAAAGTGAGGAAAGGCATAACATAGGGTGGCACTTGGAGGAGGTTTTTAAAAAGTGGAACACATACTCCAAAATGTTCTATTTTTATAAGAAACTGTGTGTGGCCATGCCTATAGGCTGCCTGTTGAAGGGCTAGCCTTTGCATTAGGGGTGGAGTGAAGAAGAGGGAGGCACCTTTGTAATAGATGTATCAGAGTTTGTTCTTGGGATTAAGGCTAAGTAGGAATCTACAATGAGAGGTAGAATATCATCAGGCCTTGCGGGAACACAAGGGCCTCCCCTCCTTCACAGACCTGACCAGGCTCACCTTCTCCTAGCTTTCTCATTTCTATTGATAGTACAACTATCCACATAGTTGCCCAAAATCAAAACACCTCAGATCTCACTTTGAGTCTCCCTTCTTCACAGACTAAATCTCAACAACCTTTTTCCTTATTAGGCAAGTAGATAGATCAATATAGCATTTAGTAAGGGCTAGCCACTGTGCTAAGTACTGGGCGTACAAATAGAAGTAAGTGAGAGAGTCCCTGCTCTCAAGGAGTCTACTGTCTGAGCAAGACAAAGCACAAAAGGCAGCTGGAATGGGAGGCAGCTTCGGAAAGGAGGCTGCCACTGTGGAGACAACTCATGAGTGGTGTGGATGCCTGTTTCCAGGCAAGATGAGGCAAAAAGAGCTCAAGATCTCAAAGGAAGATCCAAGGTTCCAATCAGGGATGATGACTTCCCTCAAGATGCAAATCTAACCTTCCAAAGGAAACCATTCCTAGTACTTACCCCACTGCTAGGGGTAGATAGGTGGATAGAATTCCTAATCAGGAAGACATCTTCCTGAGACAAAAATCTGGCCTCGGACACTTACTGTGTGACCTTGGGAAAGTCACTTCACTCAGATTGCTTCAGTTTCCTCATCTGTAAAATGAGCTGCAGAAGGAGATGGTAAACCACTCAGTATCTTTGCTAGCAAAAGCCCAAACGGGGTCACCAAGAGTCAGATACTACTGAACACCAACCATTGCTCTCTGATATTACCTTCCATTTTATTCTGTTTATTTCTTGTATATGCAATTTTTTGTCTCTCCTGTTAGAATGGGAGCTCTTTGAGGGCAAGAACTATTTTTGCCTTTTTTTTTTTAAGCAATTGGGGTTAAGTAACTTGCTCAAGGTGACATGGCCAGTTATTTCTGGGTGTGGTGCTAAGTATCAGAACCCTCATTCAATCCCCAGGTCATCCCGACACTGGAGCCAGTGCTCTTACTCGCTGGGCTACCTGGCCGCCCTTTTTTTGCCTTTCTTTGTGTCCCTAGCACTTAGTAAATCTTTATATAGTAAGGATTTAATAATTATGTTTGGGCACAGCTAGGTGGTGCAGTGAATAGAGCACCAGTCCTGGAGTCAGGAGGACCTGAGTTCAAATCTGGCCTCAGACACTTAACACTTACTAGCTGGGTGACCTTAGGCAAGTCACTTCATGCCAATTGCCTTGCCTTCTCCCCTCCAAATATATATATACACATATATATGTATGTATACACACATATATACATATATATGTATATACATACATATATATATATATATATATATATATATATATATATATATGTTTGTTAACTAATCATCAGCCAGAGTAGAGGCCACTTGGTGAGCAGATTTCCAAGAAGAACTGATCATCCATTCCTCCTGCAGGGGTTATATGTCTCTTTCAACTTTGTACCCCCAGTGAATTTAATTGATTGTAAGGATAAATCAAGAAGTGATTCCCAAACTAGGATTGTATTAAATCTAACTCTTCTGTGGGAGCTCTAGCTTCAGGCTAAGCCTCAGGGGATTTTGACCAGCTAAATTGAGACATAGTGTGAAGGAAGCTACATGCTTGTCTAGTTATTAGAAATTTTTATTTTACTTCAAGCAATTTAAAAGAAAATCCATTTGCTAAGCATATATTCTATCCCCCTTATTTTCCTGTTATTTTGATTTCATTTAGTATGAATCTAACTGAATGCTCAGGATGGATGCAGTAAAGATTTTATGTTCTTTCTTAAAGATGATAATTATTCCAGGTCAGGGTGAAGATAATTACAATTACAATTAGCATGTATTTCACATTAAATTATAATACACTTGGGGCGGCCAGGTGGCTCAGTGAGTAAGAGCACTGGCTCCAGTGTCGGGATGACCTGGATCAAATCCGGGCTCAGACACTCAGCACCACACCCAGAAATAACTGGCCGTGTAACCTTGAGCAAGTTACTTAACCCTGATTGCTTTAAAAAAAAAATTATAATACACTTGATGAGTGACCTTAAAATGTGAAAAGAAAAAAAAGTGAGGGAACTAGACATCAATTATTCATATTAGTAAAGAACAAAAGGATAAGAAAGAAAAGCTGCCAAGACAGAACTAGAATATACATGTCCTTATTGAAATTCTATGGCAAAGTAGGATGAATTTTATATCCTCAAGCAACGAGGTCACCAAGCAAGTTGCCAGGGTAGCCAAAGAATCACCTTCCCAAAAGATATTCAAGGTTGAGATTTGAGCCCCCTATGAGGGATCAAGAAATCCAATCTCTCATAATGCTTGAGAACACTAAATTAGATGACTCAATATGCAAGTTTACAAGTAATCCACAGTGAAGAATTCTTTTCAGATTCCAAGGCAAACAAAATGTCCTAATCTGTATTGAGGAATCAGCTTGTTATATTCAAGAGAAACTGAGCAATGAGTTTTTAAAGATACAGTTACTCAACAAAGACCATTTTAGAATAACTAAAAGCTAAGACTAAAACTTGAAGAATTCAGTAAATATTAATCAAAGATTCAGAACTAAGTTTTGTAAGACTGGTAATAATAGCAATAAGGATAACAAGATAGGGACTATCTCAGATAATTGAAAACACAGGAAGTGTAGGCAACAGATTGGCAGAAGAACTTAAATGTGGATAGAAAAGTCTATATTTGCATAATTAAAAGTAGTTTAATTTTTTCTATACAATCTGGTTTAGAAAAAAAAATGTCAGGGGTGGCTAGGTGGCACAGTGAGTAAAATGCTGGCCCTGGAGTCAAGAGGACCCCAGTTCGGTTCTGGCCTCAGACACAACACCCACACAGAAAAAAAAAAAAACTAGCCGTGTAACCTTGGGCAAGTTACTTAACCCCAATTGCCCTCCAAAAGGCAAAAAAAAGAAAAAGAAAAAGAAAAAATGTCACTCAAGAACATTTCTTGGAAAATAGCTTCCCAGTAAACAAGATGAAAGTAGCAAACAAAATTCTTCATTATTTTAATTAAAGAATGCAGCAGTTCAATTGCCAGTATCACCGTGTTCAGAGGGGTAGATCAGGCCTCTAGGAAGCTGGGTGTCACAGCGGTTAGAGCTAGGACTTTGGGTCACAAAGACATAAGTTTAAATCCTGCCTCAGACATCCCCAGCTATGTGACCATTGGCAAATCACTTAACTCCTCTAGGCTTCAGTTTCCTCATCTGTAAAATGGGGATGATAATAGCTTCTACCCCACAGGGTAATTGTAAGAATCAAATGAGTTATCATTGTATAAATGCTGACTATTATTAGCTATTATTGTTATTATACGAGGAATACAATAACATCTAATCTAAGTTAGCACATATCACCATTGACTCAGATCTGGTCTATTAAATGCCTCAGGGAAAAAAAATCACTCCCATTATTTCAAAGACACATCTCATTTTTTCAAATTAAAAATGTTATTACCCAACTTGATGACCACCTTATTGGTTCTGAATGATTTTGTACTGATACAAGTACTGTTCTCAGCACCCCAGGCAACTTTGTAAGATTTTGTAAGCCTTCATAAGACCATAAGCATCCTTGAGCTTCCTACCTCAATGGTGTCCCAAGTCCAGACCAAAAAGGAAGAGAAAAAAAGAGGATATTTGAAAAGACTGCACTTTAAGGTCTGCAAACATGAATCTTCTATTTAGAGCAAAAAGGGGCTTTAGAAATCATGACAGCCAATGCCCTCATTTTACAGATGAGGAAACAGGAACCCAGGAAGGTTTAGTAGGCTGGTCATCAGTCACGAAGTCAATATATAGGAGAGGCACAAGACTTGAACCCATGCCACCCAAGGTAGCACAGTTAGTATGTGACAGAGCCCACGCTACCCTGACTCCAAAGAGCAAATTTCTCCTGCAGCTTGTCCCCCAAAGAAGAGTCCCAAAAATGTTTTAAGTAATGGTGACATCACTGGAATAAATGTATAACCTCCCTAGGGTACTACTTTGAAAGGGAGGACATTCATTCACATTCATAAATGTGATCAGGTTACTTTTTAAAAAATCATTCTCGCTATGTGGTTTAGCCACTGGATAACTGGAAACTTGAGCAAGTCAGTGCATAATGGCCTCTGTCTACTCATCTGTGAAATGAGGGATCTAGGCTCAATGGCCACTTCTCACATCCTGCCACATAACATTGTTCTATAATTCTGCAACTTTTTATATTCTGACACCTCATTAAAAAAACACAGGCAAATTCAAAAACTGTTGCCATTAATACAGGCTGAAATAAAATATGAATAATTATGTTCTACCAAGTTCTGGCATAACCATTTCAAGAATACTAAAACAGACTGCTGGGGTAACATTTCGAATTTCAATGGAAACTGCAGATATATATAATGTATATATATATATATATATATATATATATATATATGTTTTTAGTGACATGATATAACTCATTAACACAAATTCTATACTACATGGGTGACCTCCAGTGAGTCACTTAGCTCTTTTTGATCCTCAGCTACAAAACGATGGGGCTGAACTAGAAGACTAGAAGTCTTCTTCTGGTCTAAATCTACAATCTTATGATTCTAAGTACAAAAATAAAAATGAATTCTTTTTCCCCTTCATAGGCTGTTCATAGATCCTATAATCATAGATTTTCTAGATGAAAGAAACCTTAAGTATCATCTAGTCCCAACCCCACTTTTGAGGTGTGAGAAAATTGGGGCTCAGAGAAACAAAAGGATTCATGGAGGATCACCAGGACAAATAAATTACAGATCTGGAATTTGAACACATGCCCTCTGACTCCAAATCAGTACTATTTCCACCATATCACCCTCTCAGCATCAATGCAGAATAACACCAACTAGAGGGAAGGTGAAGAAATCATTATTGTCATGTGTCCTTTGTTCTCTAAGAGGAACAAGAAATCTAGGAGTTGATGCCATGACATGCAAGTGAATTGGATTTAAGGGAGGGAGGGCTGGGCAAAGTCACCAGCCTCACTTCCTCCTCTGGAGCTATCTGGGTTCAGTAGCCAGATATAGATCAGGACAACTGGAGATGGCCCTGGTTGCAGTGGGAGACTTTGACCTTTTTCAGCTAAGATCTTTAATAGGTCTCAGTTTGACTGAGGCAATACCCATTCAGTGAGTAAGACTAGGTAAGAAATGAGACAGAGAATGGCTTCTTTGCCTAATCAAAAGTCATAATGGAAAGACAGATGAGTTTGAAGTTCTGACTTCACTTCCTGGCTCTGTTCTGGAATCTCAGGATCTCAGGGCTGGAAGGGACCTCAGAGGCCATTTACTCCAACCCCTGCCTGAACAAGAATCTTCTCTACAATATAGCCAGCAAGCCGGTATTTGAAAATGAAATGACTGCCTCAGGATGCAACAGATTCCCACTGCTTCCTGAGGGAGCACATTCCCTTGGTGTATAGCTCTAATTACAAGGAAGCTTTTCCTCACCTCAAGCCTAAATTTGCCCAGTTGGAAACTTCCACCCATCACTGGTAGTTGTGTCTTCAGGGGCCAGACATCACGTCTAGCAAGGCTACCAAGAGAAACACTCTGGCCATAAATGTACATAGAAGAAATTAGTATAAAATAAAATCCTTCATCAAAAAGACACTGTTTGGGAAGAGGAAGAGAAAGGTAACCTAGGAATTCTCATACGCATCATCTTTTACAGAATCCTATTTATAATCTCTATTAATATTGGTCAAGCATCTGCCCTCTCCCATCTTTGGAAATCTTTTAAGAAACTAAAGGAAATAAATTTGCCTTGATGTCTTCAAGTTCCCAGAGACCAGCTTCCATAAGAACTCACCTGGGAAGTATATAAATGATGTCACTACTTTCTATGGATCCCACAGTGTGGTGTTAGACTTACCTCTAGTCCAAGAGAACATAATATGGAGTTAGCTAAGGACAAAAAAAGGGCAGTTACGTGGCACAATGGATAGAGCACTGGGCATTAAGTCAGGAAGACCTGAATTCAAATCCAACCTCAGATACTTAGTAACTGTGTGATCCATCCATATCAAGAACTATTGGGTTATAGCTGGAAGGGTTAGAAGTCTTTGAATGAAATCCAAACACTTAACTCTGTTTGCCTCAGTTTCTTCATCTGTCAAATGGGTTAGAGAAGGAAATGGCAAACCACTCCATTATCTCTGCCAAGAAAACTCCAAATGAGGTCACAAAGAGTTGGACATGACTGAACAACAATAAAAGAACAAATATATCAGGACCCCAGATTTAAATCCTCTGATAAAGTAGTGAGCGATGTGGCTCATTGGACAGAGTTGGCCTCAGTGTCACGAAGCTCTGGGTTCAAATCCCACAGTTAAATCTAGTTTAAAAAAATTTTAACCCTCTTCGTTTTTGGAATTTCCCCCTCTGTAATGTAAATGCAAATTTAAAGATCTCCCCTGCCCCTAGGCCCTTTGATAGGCTTAAGAGACTCTGAGAACCTTCCTTGATTTGAAAATATACTCTGCTTCCTAATAGACTGAATGTGGTCACATGGAGCCTGTGGCAGAAGGCTTGGTTTTCAGGAATGCCCACACCTTGATGCTGGTAGATTGGGCAGTGGGTCAAGAGGGTGGTTACATTCTCTGACCCAGGAGAAGGCTATATAATCCCTGATGTGAGGCTTTGCTTTGGGGCTCACTTTGAGAAGTATTGTGTGATTTGACCAGAGGAGACTCTGGGCAGCCGTTGTTGAACCCCACCCCCCCACTCCTCCCACCCACCCACCCACCCCCTCCCTGGCTTTGAAAACCCAGATGTTGATGCTTCCCTCTCTGGTAACTGTGATTTGGTATGGATGTATGTAATGGTTGGACAGTTTGGAAACCTGTCTGCTGAAATGTTCATGTAACTTATGCTTGTAACCTCTGTATATTCTGAAGTTTGGGGTGCTGACCTTTTCCCCCTGAACTAGGTAAATGATATATATTTAATTGATTAAAGTAAGCTTGTTAACCCATTTTGAGTTACTTTCCTTTAGAAAAACAGATCTAAGAACCTGTGTTGGCAGACACCCTGGGGACCCTGGGGTGCTTGCTGCTACACCCTCTTACTGGTATATCAGAGCCCAACTGTGTTCCTTTCTATCTATGTAAACTGACACAACTCACTTCCCCATTCTGTGCCTTCCATCCCTTCATTTGTCAAATGAGAGTGTTAGACCTCTGAAAGTCCTTCCAGATATAAAACCATAATCCCATGAGCTGTTTCTTTTTATCTATACTGTATAGATACTCAATACCTAATGGGCTTAAGTTTTTTTTTAATTTGACATGACTGAATCAACTGGTAGTTTTAATTATCATGTAAGAAACAAAGAAAATGCTAAAGTAGATATGACTGATAAGAAAAACATTTTACATTTTTTAAAAATCTCTGATTCTCTATTTTTTTATGCTAAGTCATACCTACACCATAATATCCAGGACTATAGGGTTATAGCTGGAAGGGTTAGAGGTCTTTGAATTAAATCCTTTCACTTTACAAATAAGGAAACCCAAGGTCCACTGAGGGTAAGGGTGTTACCCAAGGTCAGTAAGTGGCAGAGCTGGGACATGAACCCAGGTTCTCTAACACCAAATTCAAGGGTTTGGACACATGTAAGGTCCATTTTCTTAACAAGTATTTCTTAGGCTTTAAAGTTGAATGAGATAGAACCTATTATCAACTCCAACTTCCTCTTATAGATGAGGAAACTTAGAAATAGAAAGGAGAAGTTACTCTTCTCAAGGTCATAAAGGTAATAATCAACAAAATTTGGACTCAAAGCCAAGGGCCAAGGCCTCTGACCTCAGTTCTGGGGAGTGAAAAGAAACTGCGAGGGAATACGTATATATACATTTTTACATATATAAATACACACACATACATGTATGTGTGTATACGTGTATGTATATATGTATTATATATATAGTACCTACTATGTGACAGGAACCATGTTAAGCTCTTGACAAATATCTCATTAGATCCAGGTCACTGTCTTTTCCTCTACACCATAGTTCCCAAATAGAATGATTGGTTAAGGAAACAATATTCTCCTCTGCAGACCAGAAACAACCCAGTTATCCACCTGGCAAGAAGATCACGTAAAGATGAAATAGATTTAATATTCCAAAGAAAAAAAGAATATAGTCACATCCAGCATATTCCCACAGCATTGAACATTTTGTCTATTGGATGCAGAGGAAAGAAAAGTCTATGTCTACAAGTCTTTCAGTGGGTAGAGAGGGGAAAAAAACTCTTCCAATGACGTATGAATAGATTTGGCTCAATGCATTTCAGACTGCTTGATTTCCTGCAGGTTAAAAAAACTGGGCATGGGGCAGTGGGGGCAGGGATGAGTAGAGAGAGTAAAGAAAACTGAGAACTCACCCTTTTCCTAACGTAAAAACAAATTAAAGTGCACACACTCGACACATTTCACTAAAGGGCCTGAAGATGTCCAAAGTGGCCAACAGTGCTAGAGCCCGCAGACTCCATAGGGAAAGGGGATCTCTAAGGTAACCAGGTCCTTCTGTCACCATACAGGGTTCTGGAGATTAAAATCAACACCCTAAAGTACACTTAGAAAAAAATAGGCAGTCAGGCATGTAGGAGAGAACTGCTTTGGAGTGTTTGTGAACTGTGTCCTTCATTAATTCAGTTTCACATTCTCCACCATCTTAAATTACTGGGTGGTTCTTCAGTGTTAGCCCTTTTCCTATACTGACTGGAGGTCAGAGTGGAAGTAGTTTTTTTTAAATGGCTCCATAACTCTCTCTGGCCATTAGTAACATTTGTAGCTACACAAAGTAACATAATAAGGGTAATCAAATATCATGCTTTGGGTAGTAAGCTGATCTAAACTAGGGAACATAAAGGAATGTTATCCCCCTCCTCTCAAAGAACACAATTGAGCAGTTGGCTGGTTCATTATAAAAACAACTGGCTGAAAGAAATGAAGATGATGTACGAAAAGTCTAATGCAAGAAAGTAGATTCTGCTTTCTAAAAAAGCTGCAGTGAAGTGTGTGTGTGTGTGTGTGTGTGTGTGTGTGTGTTCAAATGCTGCAAGACAGTTTTGTTTGGTTTTTTTTTTTCTTGGCACTCCCAGTCCAGAAGTAATTAGCTGTGAATTGTGCTTTCACTTAAACACAGTCAAGTTTACATTCACTCACGGAATCATTTTCATTTCTCTGATGTTAAACAAAAACAACAACAAAGCTCATACACAAGCAGTTGAACAGTTCCCAAAGTTGAGCAGCCAATGCGCTTATGAATGCTGCTGCAAAAAGGAGCTACATTGAACTTTTTCGAAGCTACCTCTGCTTTCAGAAAATTCAAGTCAGTTTTTATACTTTGGCAGTAAGTGCTATGCAAATTCATCAGTGGTATCAGTATCAAAGTTTCCTTAACATGCATCATTCAAGAGCTTCTCAGTCTTACATGCACAGCAAACTGCCCATTTTCAGTTTTAGTTTGAAAAGCACTGGAATTAATCTGCCTCCTCTAAGGACAATGCAAGGTAATGACCAACCAACAAATATGACACCATTAAAAGAATGTACTTAGCAGGAAATTAATCTTGGAAAGGCCCTCTCCACTTCTGAAATTTACTGGTGGTAGGGAGTTAAAAACCTTCAGAGCAAAGAGATAACTCTGTGCTTTAATTCATTTTTAGAATGTGGAAAAGTTGGAATGACAAGGGTAATCAGAAAGGATAGACGGTGCACTGAGTGTAAGTACCCCCTCCCGAGGATGCTCCACCATGGTTATACAGTACCCTCAGCCTGGTTTTTACTGCTTCTGCCATCAACTGCTATATTTTTAGCCATAGGACTATTTGGGGCCCCCCACCCCCGACCCCCTGGATCAGAGGGACTCATAGCCAGTCAAGGCAAAATCGTAAGTGTGGATTAACTGCTTTGCTCCCACAGGAAATGTCAGGGTTTAAAAAGCAGTAGCACTAGTGCCTGGTAGAAAAGACACATTCTGTTTATTGCTCTTACAGCTTCTTATCAAAACTCTTTCAGAGGGAAAAAGTTGAACCCCAGTCAAGTACACTTGTGGCTATATAAGCCCAAACAAAGCCTTCTCTCATCATAATTGCCGTTCAATTAAGAAAATGTGGGAAGATATTTAAGGATAGGAAAATGGGAAGGAGATTTGTAAATTCTGTGCCCCCAGCCAACAAAACTGTCACTTAATTCTGCTGATCATTCAGGACACACGCCTAGAGCACCTTGGAAAGCAAACATGCCCTGAATGGAACAAGTGGTCAGTAACAGCCACAGTGACCAAGGTTACTTTTGTGCTGAAAATAAAAGTAAATTCTGCATACCTGGTTATGATGGTCCGGTCAACTGAGAGCAGTTACTAGTCCAAGAGATTCCAAGTTCAATATGGCCAATAATCTATGCCAAAGTCTGGACTACAGGAAAGCAGCAAGGCGGAACTGAGCAGTATTCTGCCTTCTACTGTAGATTTTATCACAAAAGAACTTGGTCTCAGTAGAAAGGCCAAGCTTCAGGATGGGTGTGGTTTTGAAACTATAAAAACATTCAAGAGGCTAAAATGTAAATGACACACAGCCATAGTGGCAGTATCTCAGGGTGCCACGGACTTTCTGCCTCTGGAATGTCATTCAAGGGAGACGTCACGATCATGCCTGCCCGGTTATAGGACTACTTCATGCTATTCTATCTTGTCCTGATAGCTGTGTTGTGTGTGGTGCACTCTCTTCAGTTTAATTTTGAAAAAGTGCAAGGCTGTTTTCATCCTGTTAAACAGCACAGACAGCTTCTAGAGGGTATCAGTGAGAAAAAAAGCAAAAGTAAAAAGAAGACACAGGACTGTATTGTTGGGCACAGCAGACAGTTCGGACCTAATGGGCTCTCTCAAGGGGTGGCCAGTCCTCGTCAGGAGAGGGCCTCAGTTCTATCCTAACAGAGGCTTTCAGGAGCCCAGAATGACAACTCAGCTGTCCCAGGACAACTCTTTCAGCTCCCTTCCAGCCTGATCCTAGGAGAAAAAACTAGGGAAATAGAAGATTAGGAAGGCCATGCTTCAAGGGGCTGAATGGCTTTCACTTGGAAGAGGGACTAAAATTATTCTACTTGGCCCCAAGAGACAGAAAAGAAGCAATAGACAAAAGTTGCAAAAGGGGAAATTTAGGCATGATTTAAATTTCCCATTGATTTCAATCTACCCAAATGTGAAATGAGCTAAGGAAGGAGTGGATTCCTCCTCATTGGAGAGCTTTAAAAAGTTGTTAGATGACCACTTATCTACTGTAGAGGGAATTTTTTTTAAGGCAGTCAGGGTTATGTGATTTGCCCAGGGTCACACAGCTTGCAAGATTATTGACCATATTGAGCTTCCAATTTCTTGGACTAGTAACTTCTCTCAGTCAATTGGACCAGTGTGATCAGGTATGCAGAATTTACTTTTCTTTTAAGCACAAAAGAGAAGATTTTGAACTCAGGTATTACTGACTCCAGGGCTGGTGCACTGTGTCACTTCAGGTCTGGGTTGGACTAGCTACCGCTAAGGTGTCTTCCAACTGAGATTCTGCAACTTTTTTGAATGGTGACTGAAAATGTACAGAAACGTAGAATATCAGAACCCAAAAGGACCTCAGAAATCATGTAGTTCAGTTCTTCCTCTTGTACAGGAGTGGAAATTGAGATTTAAAGAGGTTCATTTGTCAAAGATGAGCCCTTTTTCATCTAATAAATAATTCTTTGTTGGAGAAAAGAAATTTGCAAGTGTTTTCTAATGGTATTAAAAAGTAGAGCATGAGTACTAATAAAATTGCCTTATCCAATTAAAAAAATAGATAAATACATAGATTTTTATCTTAAGAGTAAATAGTGAAATGAGCAGAAAATGACACTATTTCTCGTGATATCCATTACTCAGTTTAGTAATTATATGAATGAGCTATCTCAATGTCTTGTATATCTTCCTGGTTTATCAAAGATTCCATGACTGGTTTTAAAAAGTAAAATTTTTGAGGCAGCTAGGTGGTGCAGTGAGAGAGCACTGGCCCTGGAGTCAGGAGGAACTCAGTTCAAATCCGGCCTCAGACACTTAAGACATACTAGCTGTGTTACCTTGGGCAAGTCACTTAACCCCAATTGCCCAGCCTTTCCCCCTCAAAAAAAAAAGTAAAACTTTCTCCTCCCCAAACCTGCCTCCTGATTCTCACCTGACTCATCATCCTGATGTCCCACCATCAACTGGACCCTGATGACTCTGTGCATTTAGGTATCACCCCCCACCCCCATTTGCCAAATCTCCTCCCTCTACTATTACTCTCACAAAAGTAAACAACTTGGAATTTCAACAATACAAAAAGGAGAATGAAGGAAAGTCAAAAAGAGTCTGAACATTATTGAGATCTGACATTTAGGAAGGACAAGGCAAGAGAAAAAAAACTACAAATCATTGAAGAAGTTAAAATATCCAAACATAAACACAAACACATACATGTAACACCAGTTGATAGGAAATGCTAACCTAATAATAAATCCAGAACAACAAAGCAAATCACTAAGAGGCAATGAGATTTGCAGAAAACATAAGTGGTACAGACCAAGGTCACTATAAGAGTGTGACAAATGTTAAGAAAACATGAGAATTAGAGTTTGGATTCTTCCTTAACACTGCATTGTACTTTATTTATATTTCTCCTTTATACTTAATAATTGTTTTGTATTAATGTTTATGTTTCAACAAGTAACGTAAATTGGGCAAAGATCCCGTATTATTTATCTTTATTTTTCCTTCAGGACTTTACTTGGTGGTTTTCACATAGTAGTTACTGAGTATTTGTTACTGTTGTTGTTTTGGAGGGGAGAAGGCAAGGCAATTGGGGTTGAGTGACTTGCCCAAGGTCACACAGCTAGTTAAGTGTCAAGTGTCTGAGAATGGATTTGAACTCGGGTCCTCCTGACTCCAGGGCTGGTGCTCTATTCACTGCACCACCTAGCTGTCCCTATTTGTTGTTATTTAGAGTAATATGTTTGTATAATGGGCATAATCTTAAGAATTCACTTCTCATAATGCTTTAGGTCAAAAGAGTATTCCTACTTGGGAGAAATTTGCTGAACTGCATCTTCCGTAATTCTTGGGCTGGCTGAAGCTGGTGACACAATTAGATAAGATTGATTGCTGGGGAGTTCTGGACAAGGAGGGAGATTTAAGGAGCTGGACAGCTAGAGGTGATTACACAAGGGTGGTGCAGACAAATGTGAAAATGGCAAGCAGTGGGGCTACTCCTAGAAAGGGAGAGTGAAGAAGACTGCATGGAGTGAGATAGTCATGATTGTTCCTCAACTCAGGAGTTGTAGCTGGATCCTGATGATTCAGAGTCAAGGTGAGAAGTTTTAGACAAATTTCAACCTGTGCTAAAAGATGCCCAAGAAAGAAACCCCAATGCACAAACAAAGCCAATGGAACCAAGATTAGAAAGGAATTAGAAAGCTGGGAAACAATTTTTACAGTGTCTCTGATAAAGACATCATTTCTAAAATATATAGAAAACTGAGTCAAATTTACAAGAATACAAAAATCATCAAAGGATATAAAGAAGCAGCTTTCAAATGAAGAAATTAAAGCTATCTATAGTCATATGACAAAATGCCCTAAATCACTATTAATTAGAAAAATGCAAATTAAAACAACTCTGAGGTACCACATCACACTTATCAGATTGGTTAACATGACAAAACAGGAAAATGAAAAATATTGGAGAGAGATGTGGGAAAATTGGAACACTAATGCATTGTTGGTGGAACTGTGAACTGATCCAACAATTCTGGAGAACAATTTGGAACTAGAGCCCAAAGGACTATAAAACTGTGCATAACCCTTGATCCAGCAATACCACTACTAGGTCTGTATCCCAAAGAGATCATAAAAAAGGAAAAGGACCCACATATACAAAAATACTTATAGCCGCTCTTTCTGTGATGACAAAGCACTAGAAATTGAGGAGATGCCCATCAATTGGGGAATAGCTGAACAAGTTGTGGTATATGAATGTAATGGAATACTATTGTTCCATAAGAAATGATGAGCAGGTGGATTTCAGAAAAACCTGGAAAGACTTGCAAAACTGATGCTGAGTGAAGTGAGCAGAACTGGGAGAACACTGTACACAGTAATAGCAACATTGTGCAATGACCAACTTTGATATACTTAGCTCTTCTCAACAATGCAATGATCTAAAACAATTCCAAAAGACTCATGATTGAAAATGCCATCCACATCCAGAGAAAGAACTATGGAGTCTGAATACTAAGCATACTATTTCCTCTTTTTTGTTGTTTTGTAACTTTTTTTTCTTTCTTGTGGTTTTTCTCTTTTATTCTAATTCTTCTTTCACAACATGACTAATGTGTAAATATATATGCAATACAATTGTATATGTATAGCCTATATCAGTTTGAATGCCATTATGGGGAGGGGGGAGAGGAGAGATGGGAAAATTTAGAACTCAAAATCTTAAAATAGAGAATGTTGAAAACTAAAAAGAAAGAATCTTCAAGAGGAAGAAGGTATTGCACCCTAAACACTTATTACCCAAGATGTCATTGGTCCTCTTCAAAAGGGAAAGAAGAAGAATAAAACTGGGCTCATGAGTCTCCCATGAGGTCACAACTGAATGTGTCCTCCCACTATGCTAGGGAATTAGAGAGATTAAGGGTAATTGAATCATAACTTCCTTCTGGGTACAGGAGATTGTTCCCATTTGTGCATGGGTGCAGAGAATGCCGCTACTAAAATTCCTTTCCTTCTTTTATATTGTAATTCAGTGTTTTTGCCTTTTTGGTGCCTTTTGTATGGTTGGTAGGCCACGGAGAATGGATTGGAGAGGTGTTCAGCCTGTAAAGTATAGATTTCTGTTAGGCCAAAACACACCTCATGGGGAGGGAGAAAATAAAGGGGAACAAGGGGTGATGCATTTGAATCATAGCCAATAAAGAAAGCCTCAAACAAGTAAGGGTCAAGTAATAACTGACAGGTACCATTCAGACTGCTAATAAACACCATATGATTTGGAATTACAGGTATTTAAAGACCAAATTAATGGCCTCCTATTAACTTCAAACTCTTCTGGCAGAAATCCATCTTATACAAAGGTAACCACTCCAGTCTACCTCTGACATCATTTTCACCACATCATATCATTGCTCAAACACCTATAGTGGCTTCCATTATCTGCAGATCAAAAATGGTTTCCTCTACCATATATTCAAAGTTCCCTACCCATAGACCTCCTTGATCTTTCTAAACTCATCTCCCCCTGACCCCTTAATACCTTTTGCCCATCTTAGAATCGCTGC
This sequence comes from Petaurus breviceps papuanus, assembly GCF_028583685.1. Classification (NCBI taxonomy): domain Eukaryota; kingdom Metazoa; phylum Chordata; class Mammalia; order Diprotodontia; family Petauridae; genus Petaurus; species Petaurus breviceps. Next base: position 13,534,696 of record NW_027186457.1, on the reverse strand, counting down.
CTCTTTTCCCTCCATCACTCCATGCCCACTTCCCTCCATAATTTCAACCCCTCCCCACTGCAACCATTCATTCCTCCAAATTCTCAAACACTTGTACATTTATTTATCAAATGAGGACTGGTCTTTCCCAAATTATGAAGCCAATACCTCTTTTCCCATTTCCATTGGCGCCTCAGGGCCCAGTAACTTCAGACCCTCCCTTCCCTTCCCACCCCACCCTACCCCAACTCAGGAAAGGATTCTATGATTACTTAAGGCTTAATGTTACCTCTTCCTTGGGGATAGGATTTTGTGTTTTTAACAGCATTCCTAAGCAAAAAGAATGAATCTCTCACTGCAAAATTTCAATCATCAGATATTACAGGGGGAGAGGGCTTTCTTAACACTCCTGAAATCACTATGGCCATGGTAGTCAACCTATATGTGAGGCTGGTCCCATTTATCCTTTTGAACTTATTCTTCATTAGCCTTTTGTCTTTTTAAGTAGACTTTTAACTGCCTAGGACTAGAACTATGTCTTCTTTCTTATTACCTCTGGAGCCTGGTACACAATAAATGCTTTTAGAATGAGTGGGGTTTTTTGTTGTTGTTTTCACGAAATTCTGTAACCACTTTTTGAAATCTTGTTCCCATAATTCACGAACTGGAGATGAAACAGGTGCTGACGTTCAGACTTTGGAATGAATTAGAAAGTGGAAAGAAATGTTCTAAACCCATTAAGCGAAAGTGGAAAAGATTATACACACACCAATCTCCTTTTCTTGCTCCAAATTCTCACATCTTTATTCCTGTGATTAGGCTGGTATAGTGAGTGATTTGTAATTGAGGCAGGTTCATTTTTTTTTTTTCCCCAGGAGTGGAATAACTGACCTCTTTGAGATTACAAGTAATTACTCCTTTATGGCCAGAGGTCAATTATACTTTTCTCCTCCTTCTCCCCTGCGGGTGTTCAAACAACACCCGCACAATTTCTCCATAGAGAATGGCTGTTTCCATGAGATCAGTGATCAGAGAACACATTATTGCTCTGAAGAAAATTATTCACTTAGCTCAACAAAACACTACTGCTTTGGGCCGTTACTGGGATACAGCTTTGTTCTATAGACTTCTCCTTTGTAAAGGTATTCGCCCTAATGGGCTCTTTTATCTGTTAAGTATTCACATTTTAAGATACAGAAGTTCTATTTGCCCTATAGAAAGTAAGGGTAAAAGGATAGTGAAACCCAAGCTGCAAATTTAACATGCAATTACCAGAAAGCTCCAGATAATAAGATTGAAGTCCCTGATACATATCAAAAATTCTAGGACTTAGCACTTGAAATGCTGCTAGGTCCAACCTAGCAGTACAAACCCCTCATTTTACAGATAAGGAAACTAAGCCCCACAAATTTAATTCAGTCCAATAAACATTTACTAAGTGCTTCTTATGGAAAAGGTTGACTTGTCCAAGGTCACAGAGGTGACAGGCAAAACTTGAACCGAGATCCTCTGACTATTGCCTCTCCTACTTCTTGACTTCTGGTCAAGTAGAAGTAGGAGGTGGGGGAAGGCATAGAGTGACTCAAGGGAAGGAAGACAAAACTAAGAAAATCATTTATGGACAATTAAGGTCCTGTGAAATGTTTTTAGATAGCCCGATAATATCTAATTTTCATGGGAAAGTGATCCCAAATCTCACTAGGATTATACTAAACCATTAGGAATAAAATAATCTGCTTAATGGGTAGTTTTAATAAGTAAAGTTTTGACAGCTAAGGACTTATTGACTGACTTTTAATGATAATGCCTTACTATATCTCTAACAGCCTTGATCCCTATCTTAGAACAGAGCTGTAATCGTAAAAACACAAGATGGAATCAAAGTATCCGACACCACACGTACCATATAAATACAGATAGATCACATTCTCTGTTGAAGAGAATGACTTTTGTACTTAGGACCAGAGAAAAAATTGCTAACACGGAGTTGAAATAGAAAATAAATAGGAAGATAGTAAGAAAGCATCTTGCTCTCTTGTTTTGAGTTCAAGTCAATGCATCCAGATAAACTATATACCAGGGTGCTGAAAGAACTGAACAATATGGTTGTTGAGCCATAGTTAGTCATTCTTGAGAGACCATAACAAATGTAAACATACCCCAGAATTGGAGAAAAAATACTCCAATGTTTTTTTCTTTTTAGTGGCTGAGAATGGAACCTACAAACTACAGGCCAGAGAGCTTGACTGACACCAAAAAAAAAAAAAGTCAAAGGAATGGCTACTAATGAAAATGTAAAAAAAATCCATGAGAGCTGTTGGATGAGGCCATAGAAGGAATACTTGCCAAACATAAAGCTGACACAAATCTTGGCAGCATAATAATTATCACAAAGAACCAGCCTTGCTTTATAAACACAAGTTAAACCATACCACTTCATTTCCTTTTTATTTTTTTGGAGGGGGGAAGGCAGGGCAGTTGGGGTTAAGTGACTTGCCCAAGGTCACACAGTAAGTGTTAAGTGTCTGAGGCCAGATTTGAACTCAGGTCCTCCTGACTCCAGGGCCAGTGCTCTATTCACTGTGCCACCCAGCTGCCCCCCCCCCCATTTCCTTTTTTTTAATGGGATTATTTGGCTGGTAGATCACGGGAAGGCTTTAGGAGTAGTTTATACAAATTTTAGCAGAGTATTTGATAATTTCTCTTGCTATTCTCGTAGACAGGTATGATTTAGATGAAAGTACAGTTAGACATTATTCAGAGCTGGTTGAATGCCTGGACGGGAAGGGTAAGTGTAATAAGAACTAGCATTTATATAGCACCTACTGTGTGCTAGGCACTGTGCCAAGTGCTTCACAAGTTGACATTACTCCAATGAATGTCATGTTGGAATGATATCTTATAGAGTGACCCAGGTAACTGAGTTTGTTTCTGTTCTGGCTAATATTTTTATCAATAGCTTGGAAGAAGACAAAGGAGGCAAGCTCACCAAACAGAGATGACACAATGTTATGCAGAATGGCAAACACACTGGATGACAGAATCTATATCCAAAAATGTCTTTGCACTGGGCAAATCTAATTAGGTAACATTTATTAAGGAAAAATGAATCCTCAGATTTTTTTAAACCAATGATAAAAGTAGAAGATGGGGCAGGGAGCTGCCAACACAGTGATCATCAGTACTAAAATATGGTCATCAAAAAAGTGAATACATTAGTTACATTAAGGGAAGCATAGTGGCCAAGACTAGAGTGAGGTTAGTCCTGTGATATCTTGCTCCGCTCTGGTCAGGTCACAACTGGAGAATTACATTCAGTTCTGGGCGCCATATTTTAAGAAGGGTAAGGATAAGGTGAAGAATGTCCTAAGGACCTTGATCAGGATAGACAAGGGCCTCTCAAGACCAAGCCACATGAAGAATGGTTGCACTGAGAATATTAATCAAAACTGATAACCATTTATTAGGGATGCTATTATAAAGGGTATATTTGTTCAAGTATGATTTGGACTAAATAGCCTCTATCATCCTTTCCCACTCTGAGCTTCTGTGATTCTTTGATATCAATGCTGGATATCAACAGTAGAATATTCTTTAGGAAAACTGTTTAGATAAAAATTTTTAAAAGATAGGCTACAGGAATATTAGCAACGACACTTTCCAATTTCAAGACAAAAATCAATCACCATCTAGAAATCCAAATACAACACAGATCAGACTGGCAAAGGTGATCAAAGATGAAAATGTCAAATCTGGGAAGGTCTATGGAAAGAAAGAGTCCCTATAATACTGAAGGTGGAGTTGTGAATTGGTCTAAAAGTCCTTGAAGACAATTTGCAATTAGACTAAAGTCACCAAACTATACATAAGCTTTGACTCAGTGAAATCAAAACCCCATTGGAATTAATCCAAGGAGGTCAAAGTCAGAGTTAGAAGTCTCACAGATTAAAAAAAAATCCAGCAGCACTTTTTGTAGAAGCAAAAAACTAAGAAGTACAGGTGTTCACAACTAGGGAAAGGCTAAACAAAACTCTGCTATATGAAGGTAATGGAATAATATTGTTTCAGAAGAAAGGGCAAATGTGAAAAATTCAAAGCAAATTGGTAACACTTGTATGAATTGTTGCTGAATTAAATAAAAATAGAAGGGCAATGTACACACAATGATTGCAATAATTTAAAGGAAAATAACATTGAAAGACATCAGAAGTTGATAACTAGATGCCAAAGGAGAAAGAACACTGACTTAGGAGTCCAAGGGCATGGGTTCAAATCCTACCTGTGCCCTGGACACTTAGTGCCACTGTGGGTAAGTTACTTAACTTCCCTGAGCCTCCGTTTCCTCAACTGTAAAATGAGAGGGTTCGACTCTATGATTTTTGAGGTCCCTTCTAGCTCGAGATCTGGGATCCTATTTTTTAAATGTAGTAGCTATTGATGACTTCTGTTGGCTAATGATGAAATATCAGAGAAATAATGGAATGTAGGTGTGAGAAATGTGAATGTTTTATGACACATCCAGTGGGATGATTTTGTTTTCTTACATAGGAAGGGAGAGGAGAAAGGAAGGAGAAGAGAAGGGAAGGGAAGGAGTCATTCATCAACAGTAATTTTTAAAAGAAAAAGAGCATCAATAAAACATTGAATTTTTTTAAAATTTGATCAAATCTACTATTTAAAATGGCCAATGGACTCATGAAGAAAATGTGAAACCTTCCTTAATTACTTTCCTACATGAATCTATTATTATTTAATATTGGAAACATCACAATTAGGCCCAAATCAAAGCCATTACATTAAAAAAGTGCCACAGATACTTGGCTAATTTGATCAGAAATCTCCATAAAAATCTTCCATCGATAATGCACTCCAGTCTGTGGTTGGGTTGCCATAGCTTATAAGCAAACCAGTAAGGAGTACTATTTGCTCAGAAGTGCTTAGGACATTGCATGCATACAAGAAATATTTTAAAAGAATAACCTGACCTCAAGTTATGTAGTACCAAGCATTCCTAAGCTTAAAACCAGATGATAAGCATACTTCAGGACACACTAGAGCGTATTTAGAGAGAGATACCTTGTAGTGGGATGGCATGCATCTTGAGAGCAAGTAATACATTCTTTTCATCACTGTATACCTTTCTAAAGCCTGCTTAATGCTAATTAACTGTTGTTTTTTTCTGATATGAAAAGGCATCCATCACAATTTTTTTTGAAATCTCAGAAATAATCCAAACATGCTATTTGCCCTCTATCCACAGCTACTTTTACTTAAATCATTCTCTCTCCCTCCTAACCCCCATAGATTCCAAGAGTTAGAAGGCACCACTGAGGCCATCAAATACAAGTTACACCTAGAACAACTTTCCTCTTCAATGTCACAAGGAAGAGATCATCACATGTTTACCTGAAAACCAATAGAGTATGTATGGGGGAGGAGAGGTACCCACTGCCCCTAAGCCAACCCATTCCACTTTTACAAAGCTCTGTTGGCACAATAATATTCAATTACAATCATATACCATGGCTTGTTTAGCCATTCCCCAAATGATGGGCATCCCTTTGATTTCCAATTCTTTGCCACCACAAAAAGAACTGCTATAAATATTTTTGTACAAATAGGGCCTTTTCCCTTTTTCATCTTTGATATCAATCTTTTGGATACAGACCTAGGCAGTGGTATTGGGTGGATCAAAGGCTTTGCATAGTTTTATAGCCCTTTGGGCACATTTCCAAATTGTTCTCTGGAATGGTTGGATCAGTTCATAACTCCACCAACAGTGCATGTGTACCAGTATTGCAACATCCAATGTTTTCCTTTTTTGTCATATTATAGTGGCTATCTCAATGAAACCTTAAATTGGACACTACCATTTAACACTATTGTCTTACAGTTTACAAAAACTGTGCAGTTTTTTCTTCTAATTACAGTGTCATAGATGAACTGTTATATGCCTAGACCTTACTCAGCCTATAATTATGAAGCTAATTTCTCAGAGCCTGAGAATTCACAGGTGCCCCTATTAAGTTTAACCTTTATTAGATACAGTCTGTAATTTTAGCTTGTTATCATCTTTTTGGATCATGAATCTGGCACCTAATATTAGCTATCCTGTCCAATTGGGCTTTCTGTCATCTGCCAACGAGACAAGCATACCTTTGTGGAAAAATGGCCTCTGAGGTTTCATCCACATCTGAACTTCCGTGAGTTTATAAATGATGAGATTGGGAGGCCAAGCTGTCAGGAATGTTGTGTGTAAAGTGGATTAATATGAAACAAGTCTGGAAAGGTAGGTTGGCACTTATGCCACTTCCAGAGAAAGAACTGCTATTATTTGAATACACACAGAAACATGCTATTTTTCACTTTCTTTAATTCATTTTTCTTTTATTTTAGTATTCTTGTACAAAATTACTAATATGGAAATGTTTTACATAATTGCACATGTATAACCTATATCTGATTGTTTACTGTCTCAGTGTTTTATCCTAGAGGGGAGAAGAGGAGAGTCACTGAAGATTTTTAAGTAGTGAAGTTAGAATCATTCCTTAGTTTGGCAGCTGGGTGGAAGACAGACTGAAGAAGAAACTGGAAGCAGAAAGGCCAGTTAATTAGGAGGTTATTACAGCAGTCCAGGTGAGAGGTAATGAGGACCTGAACCAGAGCAGTGTTGGTGTGGTTGGGGAGAATGGACCAGAGACAAGCAGATGAACTAGTAAGCTGTGAATGTCAGGATAAGGGGAAGAAGAAATCAAAGTTGGAAGACAGCACATAATTGAACTGGTTAACTATTAGGTCAAAACTACGAAGGGAGAAAATTATGGCCAGATCAGGGGTGATGGACTGGAAAAACAAGGAGAAAGCTTGTAGGTAGTGATAAATAGATTTGGGAGAGTGAGAAAGAGAAAATGATGAAAAGGTGAACATAATGAAAGGGGAATTTCAGATTTCAAGGTCACAAAAAGGGAGCAGCTTGGGGTAATGAGATCTACAGCATGGGTGGGTGAGGTAAAGTGGACATACAGTCTAGAAAGATGATGAACTAGGAGGCCAGAGTGAGAGAATGATGATCCAAAGAAATCTTAACACAGGGGAGGAGCCAAAATGGCAGAGTAGAAGCAGGACCTCCCCACTGCTCCTACTTCCACCTTCCCCAATACATATAAAAAGGGGACTCTGAAAAAACTTTGGAGCTGCAGAACCCACAAAATGACACAGAGAAGCTAACCTCTGGCTGAGGAGAGCCCAGCAGGAATCGGCCAGCGCATCACTCTGGGAGCCGAGCCCAGCCCCACACTCAGGCTTTAGCCCCAGGGTGGGCCTGACCAGCTGCCCTGCAGGAGGGACTCCAGATCAGCAGCAGCTGTGGCCGTTTCCAGATTTATCAACACACAGATGCAAAGGACAAAGTGAGAGGTCAGTGCAGTCTGGACTTTGGGACCAGTAAGTGGGAGTGCATGGCTTTTGCCCCAGGGGCGAGAAGCCACTGAGGCGCCAGCACAGCCAGCCAGTACCACTTGGAAGCTTCACCTCCTAGCCTGATGAGTGTAGGGGCACCAAGCACTAGTCTGAGGGGTTATGGCTCTTGCTTTAACCTGCTTGGATCTGGATTGCAGTCTAGGGTGGAGGTCCTGGGGTGTATGTCCAGCTTGCCAGAACACGTGGAGACCTCAGAAAGGGTACCGATCTAATACCTCTGGCAACTGAGAAAACCCCAGCCTTTGGGACAAAAGCTCCCCTGTCTGGTGGCAGAGTCCTACTGTGGCAAAAAGCCCAGGGATCAAGTGACTGAGGGGCGACATGACCAGGCAAAGGAAACAAAGCGGACAGAAGATTCCATTACACTCCTATTTTGGGGACAAAAAGGAGCAAAGCATGGAACAGGAGGAAGACAGTGAAGTCAGAACTCCTGCACCAAAAGCTTCAAAGGAAAATACAAGCTGGTTACAGGCCACAGAGGACCTTAAGAAGCAGATAAGAGAAGTGGAGGAAAAATTGAGAAGAGAAATGAGAACAATGCAAGAAAATTATGAAATGAGAGTCAACAGCCTGACTGAGGAAAATAACACTTTAAAAAACAGACTGACTCAAATGGCAAAAAAGGCTCAAAAAGGCAATGAGGAGATGAATGCCTTAAAAAGTCAAATTTGCCAGATGGAAAAAGAATCTCAAAAGCTCAACGAGGAGAATCATGGCTTCAGAATTAGATTGGAGCAAATGGAAGCTAATGACTTTATGAGAAATCAAGATGCTGTTAAACAGATCCAAACAAATGAAAGAATAGAAGGCCATGTGAAATATCTCATGGGAAAAACCACTGACCTGGAAAATAGATCCAGGAGAGATAATTTAAAAATTATTGGACTACCTGAAAGCCATGATCAAAGTAAGAACCTAGAAATCATCCTCCAGGATGTTCTCAAAGAAAACTGCCCTGATGTTTTAAAACCAGAGGGCAAAATAGAGGTTGAAAGAATCCACCGATCACCTCCTGAAAAAGATCCCAAAAAGAAAACTCCTAGGAATATTATAGCCAGGTTCCAGAAATCCCAGATTAAGGAGAGAATATTACAAGCAGCCAGGAATAAACAATTTGAATATTGTGGAAACACAATCAGGATAACCCAGGATCTGGCAGCTTCTACACTGAGGGATTGAAGGGCTTGGAATATGATTATTCTGGAGGTCAAAGGAGCTGGGATTAAAACCAACAGTCACCTACCCAGCAAAACTGAGTATCATGTTCCAGGGGGAAATATGGTCATTCAGTGGAATAGAGGACTTTCAAGCATTCTTGCTGAAAAAACCAGAGTTGAATAGAAAATTTGACATTCAGATACAAGAAGCAAGAGAAGCATGAGAAGGTAAACAGGGAAAAGAAATCATAAGGAACTTATCAAAGTTGAACTATTAACATTCCTACATAGAAAAACAATAATTGTAACTTATGAAACTTTTCTCAGTAGTTATACACACACACACACACATGTCTATATATGAGGGTATATGGGCACATGAATACATATGTGAATGTGTGTATATATGTTTATAGGTAAATAAATAGAGGGCACAGGATCAATTTAACAGGAAGGGATGATACTTAAAAGGTGAAATTAAGAGGTGAGAGAGGAATATAATGAGAGGAGATAGCGAGAGACAGAATGGGATAAACTATCTTATACAGAAGAGGCAAGGGGAAATGGTTACAATGGAGGGGAAGAATAGGAAGGCAAAAGGGAATGGGTCAACTTTATTCCCATTGAATTTGTCTTGAGGAGGGAATGAAATACACACTAAATAGGGTATCTCACACTACAGGAGAGTAGGGGGGGAAGGGGATGAGAGGGGGGATGATGGAAGGGAGGGCAGGCTGGGGGGAAGGGAAGTTGGAAGCACCCACTTTTGAAAAGGGACAGGATCAAAGCAGAGAATAGAACAAGTGGGAGGTGGGATAGGAGGGAGGGAAATATAGTCAGTCTTTTACAATATATCTACTATGTTATTGTTTTGCATTAACTACACATGTACATCCTATACTGAACTGCTTATCTTCCCAGTATGGGTGGGTGACAAGGGAGGGAGGGAATGAATCTGGAATTCAAAGTTTTAAAATCAAATATTCAAATAGGTATGTATATATATATATATATGTGTGTGTGTGTGTGTGTGTGTGTATACTATTATCAATACTATTTTACATGTAATTGGGAAATAAGATATACAGGCACTGGGGCATAGAGATCCACTGGAAAAGTCGAAAGGGGTATGGAAGAAAGTATGGGAGAGAGCAGATTGGAGGAGGGGATATCCTGTGGGACTGCTATTTTGGGGGGGTGGGTAGGGGGAAAATGGGGAGAAAATTTGTAACTCAAAATCTGGCGGAAATGAATGATGTAAATCAGAAGTTAATAAAGCATTAAAAAAAAAAAAAGAGGAGGCAGCCAGTCCAAACAAGCAGGGTGCATCTATAAGACATGAAGGCCAGATCTTTAATGAAGAAAAAAAAAAGAAATCTTAACACAGGCTAGATAGGATGATTGGCTGAGTCTAAGTGCGTGAAATTCAATAGAGGATAATATATATTATTAAAAATTATTAAAAAATTAAAAAAATTATTAAAAATAAATATATTTTTTAAACCATCAAGTCCACAAATACAGGATAGGGAAGGCATGGGCTACATGATAGTTCATAAGAAATAGATCTGCGTGTTTTCATGGACTGCTGGATCAAAATGAATCAACAGTGTGTCCAGGCAACCACAAACGCTAATGTAACCCTAGGCTGCACTGAGACCCAGCAGCAAGAGCGGAGGAAGTGACAAAGTTAAACTATACTCTAGCGAGCCATACCTCACTTCTAGTACTGTATACATTTCTGGTGCCACATTTTAGGAAGAATATTGCTAAGTTAGGCAACATCCAGAGGAGAAAAACCAGGAGAGAAGTGAGGTTCCTGGATGCTAAACTATCCATTCAAGGATGAACTGAAATATATTTACCCATAAGAAGAAAATTCAAGAGGGGTATGATAGCTGCTCTTATATATATGAAGGACTATCATATCCAGAAAGTGGCACAGTAAGCTACAGTGCTGGGCCTGGAGTGAGGAAGACTCATTTTCCTGAGTTCAAATCTGGCCTCAGAAACTTAGTAGCTGTGTAACCCTGGGCAAGTCACTTAACCCTGATTGCCTTAGTTTCCTCATCTGTAAAATTAGCTGGAGAAGAAAATTACCAACTACTCCATTATCTCTGCCAAGAAAACCCCAAATGGGGTCACAAAGTCTCAGACACCACTGAAAAACAACCAAATGGAATCCTATCTGGAAGGACTAGAATTTTTCTGTTGAACTCCACAGAGAATAAGTGGGAGCAGCAGTTGGAAATGAGAGACAGGGGAGTCCAGTCTTTCCTCGTCATTAAAGCCCCCCAAAAGGAGCACGGGCTACATTGGTTCTACCTGAACCAAAACTTTCAAAACAGGTCTGACGATTGTTGTCAGCCTGTAACAGGAAAGCTGCTCGGCCGGGTAAAGGCTGGCCTCTGAGGCCCCTCCAGCTCTCCTATTGCTGATTCTGGTTTTTGTATGGGGTGTCCTTCAAATATCCCATCTCCTTCCTTTGCGGCTTAGTAGACAAAGAACAGGCCTCCATTGGGAAAACCCGGGTTCAACTGCCATCTCTGGAAGAAAGGAAAGAGGGAGGAAGGGAGACAGGGAGGCAAGGACAAGGATGGAGATAAGCATTAAGTACCTTCTATGTTCCAGGTGCTGTGCTACACTCTTTACAAATATTACCTCATTTGATACTCAAAACAACCCTGGGAGGGTGGTGCTATTATTGTCCCCACTTTACAGATGAGGTAACTGAGGGAGACAGAGGACTTGCCTAGAATCACAGAGTTAGTAAGCATCTAAAGCTGAATTTGAACTCAGATCTTTCTGACTCCAGGCCCAGGGCTCTGTTCAATGTACCACCTCCATGCTTAGTGACACATACCGATTGCGAAACCCAGACACATTGTTTACCTTCTCCGTGTCCCAGCCAGCTGTCTGAGATGATGTACCTTACAAAGCGGGCACTAAGGTGAACTGATGAATTGGTAAAGGGCGTTTCCTCCTCAGGAGTTGCCTATGACAATGAAATTTCAAGTCAGGTTTTTCCTACACACACACACACACACACACACACACACACACACGTGCGTGCACACACATACAATCGCACACATGAATGCATGCACACACATATACAAATATACTCACATATACATTCCTGCACACACTAAACACACTAACCCACATAGGAACACACACAATTCACACTTGTATACAAACATGCCCCATACACATGCACACACATGTGTACACATATACACACATGCATGCACTCACACACACAAATCTTGAGGTCTGACAGTTTTCAAAACACACTTTCTTTTAAATGTACCTGTCCAGATTTTAGAGATACCTAGGAAGAACTGCATGAACTGATACAGAGTGAAGTGAACAGAACCTGGAGAACAATTTATACAATAACAACATTATTTAAAAAAAAACAAACTTTAAAAGACTTGAGAATTCTGATCAACACAATAACTAGCTGATTCCAGAGGGCCAAAGGTAAGGCATGCTACCCACCTCCTAACCAAGATGGACTCAAGATGCAAAATGAGGCATTTTTTAATTTTTTTTATTATTTTTTAACATGGTCAATGTAGGAATATGTTTTGCATATATAATATGTATTTATGCATGTATGTATATATGTATGTATATATTACAAAGAATTGTATTTTTTTTCTTTTTGCAATGGTGAGATGGGAGGGTAAGGAGTAATAGGGATAGGGTAGCAAAAAGAAAAAAATAGAGGATCATCAAGTCACATATAGATAGATTTTTTTTTAATCCAGAGACAAGAAAAGAAAGAAGTTCAGAACAAAACAGAACAAGCAGGAGAGTTTTGAAAGCTACAGGTTGAACTTCTATGCTTAAAAGCAAGTTGTATATAATAGATGTAGAGATCTGCAGTTCATGTACAATCCTCTTTTTCTATTCTAGTCTATGTATGGAAATATCCATTTTATTTTTTGTCTTCTAAATTCAGACTTTTTTTTTTAATGTGCCTTTCTACTTGTGGCTTTCTTAATTAAACAAGAAACTGACCAAGTCACTCAGAACCCACAGTGATATGCCTTTGAAGTAATAATCAGATAATAATTTGAACAAGGTTTTAATGTTTTAAAGGTTTTAAAGTTTCCACTTCAATTTTGAGAAAAAATAAATAAAAGATCAGGACTTCCTGAGGTTCCACAATCGTAAATTTTTGGGTATTTTTTTTGATGGGGAAAACTTTTAAAATTATTATTTCTGTGCATTCAAGTTCCTATAGGAACATATATGCCTCTGAATTCTCTACCTTCGCTACAGAAAAAAGGTAGGGGATGGGGCGGCCAAGTGGCGCAGTGAATAAGAGCGCCGGCCCTGGCGTCGGGAGACCCAGGATCGGTTCCAGCCTCAGATACTTGGCACCCACACAAAATAACTGGCCATGTAACCTTGAGGAAGTTACTTAACCCCAATTGCTTTAAAAATAAAAAAAAGATAGGGGAACTTCAAACTGCCCATCCATACTAAAGTGCTGAAATTACTCCTCTCCTAAACTACTTGTATCCATATCTGGCCCTGAAAACATTTCATTTTACAAAAATATCATTTCCTGTCACATTTTCTTGGGTTAATCAGGATCAGTGCTTAAATCCCTATTGGTGATGGTGATAAGGTTACTTTGCAAAGCCCAAGTTTTTAATAGAACAGCATGTTCCCATCACCTTGGCCTTGAATGCCCACAAGAGAATTGCTACCAATTTGGGCTGGCACACTTGCCTTAGAATTCTATTCAAGTAATTCTTTCCACCCAAAATCATTTTCTCACATCCTGGAAGTCAATGATATATTTAAAATGGATCAAGTTGCTAAAAGTGTATGGAAAAAAGAAGGCTGGAGTAATAAAAATGTATAAGATAGTATTAGGATTTTGCCCAGAATGATCAATATTAGCAGAGATGCTTCTCTCTTTTTAGCAATATTTTTAATGTTTCCTTCATTTTTATTGATAACTATCATTTTTATATTACTTTAATTTCTAAATATATCCCTCCCTCATCACCACTGATACAGACATCCTAACCCCCCCCCCAAAAAAAAATAAAGTAAAAAAAGCTGCAAAACTCACCACATTAAACCAAGACTGACAGTGTATGAAATGTTCACTTGCTAAGAATCCTCCATTACTTCAAAGAAGGGGAGGAGGTATACTTTCTCTTCTCTTCTCTTGGGCCAAATTTGGTCATTATAATTACACAGTTACTTTAAAAGGTATTTAGTCATGCTGGATCAGAGTCACTTCTGTAGCATTCAAGGGTTGTTATCTACCAGTCAGAGAGCAGGATCAGGATTAAAAAATTCCTAGGTTCTACTTCCAAATTTTTACTGACCATGACTTTGGGGAAATCCCTTAGCATCTCTGGATTTTAGTTTATCTCACTGTGGAGTGGGAATAAAGCTGCAGAGTGGCAGATAAGGGAATATCATCACATGTTCTACTCTTAATTAAGGATGCTCGGTTTTGGCTTATCCTCAAAGATGTTTATACAGATTAAAGTGGGCCAGTAAGGAATGGGATAGGGGAGAGGGATGCTGCTCTAGACCAGAACCGCACTGGAATAACTGGCCCACCCCAAGAAACCTTAGGCTGGCCTAAGCCCAGCATCATTCCAGGGGGTCCTCCCCACCCCCATTAGACTGTAAGCTCCAGGGCAGGGACTGTTGTCTTTGAACCCCCAGTACTTAACCCAAAGTCTGGTACGTAGAAAGTGCTTTTAAAATGCTTGTTGGTTCATAGAGTGAGGACATTGTATGTGCTCAGGATTTCTGAACAAAACTGATCTCTCCTCCCCTGACACACTATACCCAAACTGGATGACCTCTAGAACTGCTTCATCAGAAGCCTTTCTTGAGGCTGTTCCATACTGGAACAGAACTGTTCATCCTCTTCTAGATGAGAGCTATGACATCTCAACTCCCCACCCCCTACAACTTCCTCCTTCACCTAACACATATATTTGTACCTCCTGCCGCAGTCAGATCCATACTGAAAGCAGAACGAGGGTGGATGGGCAGAATGGCTAAGTACTTTGTCACAATCTCTTCCTTGCTGTCCCATGGGACACTTGATTGTATCAAACTGAAGTGTTTGGATAATGCCAGCATAAAACTGTGGCAATTTAATTTTTTCATTTCTACTTTTTTGGAACAGAGTCTAGGAAGATTAAGTATTTAGGGAAAATGAACGTCATTCAGTGTGAACACACTGTGTTGTGTTTAATAGGAGAGATCACCAGAAACAAAGATAGCAACTGGGCTACATTTCCTTGGGATTGTTGGGTTTTGATGTTGAATATAATTTAGTGAAGAGACAATTTTATCCAAAAGATTCTAAGAAAAGTTAACACAATTTAGATAGACACTGATTGAAAAACAAAAATCTTTAAAACCACACCCTGTACTTTTCCTATTTTAGAAAGTAAATTGCTGGCTGTGTAGAGGGCTGGGTTTTTTTGGATTGTTTTGGTTTTTTTCTTCTGTGAGTTGTATTTGAGGGGGAGGAGGATAGGAGGGAGTGTCCATCTGCTAGTGTATTTACTATAGATGGTGGCTATCCTGAAAACCTTAGTAAGGCACACAGCCAACCAAATCATCCCACTGTCTTTGTTTTAAAAATAATGAATCTGAATTGAGGTGGCTTATTCAAAATCAACAAACAAGTTACATCATGCCATGGACCATACACATATAGGATCATTGTTCTAGAACAGGAGGGGATCTTGAAGATTTTCAATTTCCTCATTCTGAAGATAAGAAAACTAAAGCCTAAAAAAGTTAGGTGACTTGACCAAGTTCATGCAGATGGGAATCAAAGTCAGGAATTCTGAGTCCAAGTCCACCATTTCCCACTGTTTGCCACATTTATTCCATAATTCAATGACATAATAGATGCTGAAGTCCTTAAGAGCTTGGTCCTTTCCCTTACCATCCATCAATATTTTAGGTTGTGTCATTACTAGACAAAATAAAATAGGTCACACTCATTGAAAACAACACAATAAAGAATGAGGCTGGTAAAAGGCACCAAATGTCCCTTTCATTATATCTTCCTTGCTCCCTCTACCCTCTTCTGTTTATCTCTCCAGCTCTTCCTTTGTGTCTCCTTCATCCTTTATATTTTTTCTTAAGTATCTTTTTATTTTGAATCTTCAAATGTAAGAAAAAAACACAAGAGAAAGAGAGATATTTGACCAAAATCTTCGTGTTTAAAGTTTACCTATAGCTCTGAGAATCAGCCACATATTGCACAAGCCCAGATTTTGGGTCTTTATATATTTAACTATGGTGTCTACCATATGGAAATCCTTTTCCTTTCATACACTAGATTGCTGTGGTCATAAACAGCTGATCTCCCTTATGCAAACAGCAGAGATATCACAGAACAATCATTAATTAATAATTATCCAATCCCTAAGGTTCAGGGGATGGAATTAGATGTTGTTTACATGAACAAAGAGAATCTACAGCCTTTAGCAGCTTGTACCTTACTTCTGATAAGATTCTTTTAGTAAGATCATAGATCAGCCAAAGGTGACAGGTTTTTTCTTCCCTGCCATCCTGGGTGACCCTCCTTAAAAACAACACTAGAACTAAAATCCAGAGATGCTCAGTGGACAGTCACAGAGTCTTGAGGGGAGAGGAAGCCAATGCTTATTTCAGTTTTCTATGTTCCGTACACCCTGCCCCAGGTTCTTGTGCCCTCTTACTTCTTGGACTATAAGATTTCTTCTTGGTCAAAATTTTTTAAAATCAGGTTTATATGCTCACTTATTGATGTAAACATAACTGAAAGGGTCCTATTACAAATTCTCTGTCACTGGAGAAAACACAAAGGACCTTCACCTAAAATGTCACAGGGTCTAGAGTTAGAAGAGACATTTTGCAGATACAGAAATCAAAGCCTTGAAGGCACAGTGACCCAAGATTCCCCCAAATAGAAGTAGCCATCCTTGGATTTGAACCCAGCTTCTTTCACTCAAGACCTAGTAATGTCCCCGTGCCAGACACAGTCTGATTGCCCACAGTAGTTTTGCTTACTGGGAGCACCCCTGAGTCCTCCTGGAAGCTCACATTATACTTGTACTACTTATCCATAATACACTTATCTTGTTAATGATAAGAAACACCATGTTGTAAAGGGCAGCATGCTGGAGAGGAATACCTAGGTTCATAGCCAACTTTAGATACTTCTTGCTGTATTATCATAGGCAAGTCACTCTCAAGGCCTCAGTTTCTCTTTCAGGAAAATAACAACAATAATACATGTACTACTTACTTCATAGGGTTGCTGTGAGGAAAGGGCTTTGTTAGACTTAAAACACTACAGCTATGTGAGTTTTATTCTACATTGTAGGGAAGCTAGGTGGCACACTGTGGATAGAGCATTGGCTCTGGAGTCAGAAAGCCCTGAGTTCAGTTTTAGCCCCAGTCACTTACTGGTTGTGTGACCCTGGGCAAGTCACTTAACCCTCACGTAAAAATGACCAGGAGAAGGAAATAGCAAACCACTCCATATCTTTGCCAAGAAAATCCCCCATAAAGGGGTCATGAAGAGTTGGTCACAATTGAAAAATGAATTAACAAGAAGAACAAAATTATAGTTGTTTGGCTTATTGCTTCTCAACTTATGGTCTAGTTCTGATTCACCTTTGTATTCATTCATTCATTCAAAAAGTATGTAAGCTCCTACTAAGTGATAGCACCCTCTGGGGAACCCCAAATAATCTCTGCCCTTGAAAAGTTCATATTCTATTGTGGGAAAGGAAGAATAAAACAAACCTGTGCACAGATGAATGCATTTGAAAATGTAAATAAATCAATCCTTTCAGAAGGAAGACTTTCTCAAAGTCTTCCTACACAGAGCTAGAACATTAGCTGTGTTACTTCTGGTAAATGATTTCATTTCTCTGAATCCCACAAGCCCAGGATATCCAAGAGAGCATAGTGACACCCAACCAGTCTTGAACATCTCACATGAGAAACTGAAGTAAGTCCCTTCCCCTCTCTGAGCCTCAGTTTCCCCATCTGTAAATGGAGGTTTGGATGAGATGATCCCTAACACAAAGGCTAGTTGTGTAATTATGGATGAATCATTTCATCTCTCCTAACCCCAGTTTTCTCACATCCTGCCATGTACCGCTCTAGAATTAGTATTCCCAACATGAAGCACATGTGTCCCACTGAAGACTCCACAGGGCCCTGCATGGTGCCCAGCACAGGACATCCTCAAAGCGTGACACAATGTTTTACAAAGAAAGGCAGCAGCCTTCATGGGGCAAACAGAAACAGGACACTAACCTGTATACAAGGACCCCTACATGTGCTTGCTGACTTAGAAAACCACATTTAACATTCTCTGCATTCTACTATATTTTATTTATTTTGTTAAATATTTCCCAATTACATTCTAATCTGGTACAGGTCATGTGTTTGACCTCTGGCATAGGGAATAGGGAATGAGATTCAGAGTCAAGAAGGTACTTAGCCCTGTACAAGGTATTTAACCTCTCTGAGGCTGTTTCTTCAATCTTGAAAATGAGGATAATACCTCACAAAGTTATTGTAAAGATCAAATAAGACAATGTATGAAAGCCCTTTGCAAAATGGAGGCTATCATCATCATTATTATTATATAAGTACTTAATGTTTATTGAAAACAAATAACATTAATTTGGTGTTTGAAAAAAACATACCATTAAAAAAGTTCTTTTCATCTGATCTTTCATTCTTTATCTTAAGACTGTAATGGTAAGAAACATGTAAAAATTTGAAGAGTTTGTACCAAATAGTCCTATACGAGACCTGGGTCACCACATAAATTCAAAACGGAAATAAAGCTTCTTCCCCTTTCCCCAATTGCTTCTAACTACATAAAAATCTAGCACTTACACACACAAAAAAACTGGTGATATAACATACATTTCTAACCTAGCTGTGCATTACTAAGCATAATCAATTGAGATTTTTCATTCCTATTCATTGTTGTATCTGAAACAAATATAAATTCTGGAAAGGCTATGATCCCTTCGGACCTTTCCCTTTAGCAATCAGCAAGTCTCTGAGTCTAAACAATATGATAGTGTATGAAATAAACTGTAAGAGAAACTCCATCTAACAAGTTCAAGGGGAAACAAAATTAGTTAATTATTTAATTATCCCTGAGAATAGTATAGTAATAAAAATGTCCAAAGGTCTTACTCTATCACCATCCATTGTCTGCCATCCACAACACAATAAACTTGCTAAAACCGCTGCCAGGTGATCCACAGATGGCTTCATTATCACATCAAAAGTCTTTTATAAAATTCAGCTGCTGTTAGATTTTCAGGAGTAGTAGCATTTCAGCTATGTTGCAAATTCCTGCTCTTTGGTCAGAAGATTAGGTTTAGATGTCACTTACAGTCAAGACATTTTCATTTTGAAACATCATCTCTGTCTTCCAAATTTCTCTTACCCACCCCTCTCCCCAAGGCTGGATAATCTTAGCGGTAAATTGAAATGTTCCCAATCCTATATTCCTTTCTTCCCCGTGTCTTATGAGATATTTGCTAGCAAATTAGCAAAGTTGACAAGAGATAGAAAAAGTCAGTCTTGAAGAGGCTGCAGAAAGACAGAAAGAGTAATACATCATCGGTTGATTTGAGATTTGATCTAACCATTCTTTGGCCACATAATGAGAAGATGAGACTCACTGGAAAAGACCCTGATGTTGGGAAAGACTGAAGGCAAAAGGAAAAGGAGATAGTAGAGGATAAAATGGAGAAACGGTGTAATGGAAACAACAAACATGAACTTGGACAGACTTCGAGATATAGTGGAAGATATAAAGGCCTGGCGTGTTATGGCGCAAGGGGTAACAAAGAGTCAGACATGACTGAACAATTGGACAACTAACTACTCTGGAAAATGATTTGGACTTCAAAGATGAAAACCATCTGGGGCGGCTAGGTGGTGCAGTGAATAGAGCACCGGCCCTGGAGTCAGGAGGACCTGAGTTCAAATCCAGCCTTAGACACTTGACACACTTACTAGCCATGTGACCTTGGGCAAGTCACAACCCCAAATGCCCTTCCTCCCCTTCCCAAAAGCAAAAAAAAAAAAAAAAAAGATGAAAATCATCTTGGCCTGAGGGTCTCCAAAAGGGCCTCAGAGACCTCAGGGGTCTCCAGCCTACATTGCTAGAACCACTGCCCTACACCAATAACTCCCCAACTCTTCAATGAAAGGAGGGGTGAATAAAAATAGACTTTTTAAAATTTGTTAAAGAGAATAATTATGATTAAAGTTAGGAAAGTTAGCCACAGAGGAATAATGCTACATGACTTAAACATTATTTAGTCTGGACAAAAGAAGTCGAGAGACAACTTAATAGTGGGATATGAGGGACTATTGTAATGAAACATTGTTGTAATAAAAATTATGACCAACTATTTTCCTACTTTCTTTTTTTTTTTCTTTTTTGGAGGGCAGTTGGGGTTAAGTAACTTGCCCAAGGTCACACAGCTAGGTTGTGTGTGTGTGTGTGTATTAAGTGTCTGCAGCCAAATTCGAACTCAGGTCCTCCTGACTCCGGGGCTGGCACTCTACTCACTGTGCCACCTAGCTGCCCCTATTACCCTACTTTTAATAAGGCCAGAAGTATGAATGGGTGTATTCAAGCATCTGAGACACTTAGATTAACTTTAAAGAAAATTTTCTAAAGAAAATTGTTATAACTAGACAAAGAATTCTCCTGGACTGGAGGCACATGGTAGGTGTTTGATAACTGTTTATTGATTGAATCATTGATTTACATGGCTAAATGAAACTAACCTGAGCACTGTTTCTAGTACCTTGTCAACATACATGAACATGTTGGGGGGAAACATCGATAAGAAAAATCCTGAGTAAAAACATAATTTTTTCTTGTTCTTAAAACCCTGTGGCAAGCATGAGTAGATGTGTGATCTAGCTGATTCAGCTGCTCCTTAATCCATGAAGAGGAGAAGGAGGAGGAAGAGGAGGAGGAGGAGGAGGAGGAGGAGAAGAGGAGGAAGAGAAGGAGGAGGAGGAGGACGGCCATAGGGAGAAAGCAAGTAGAGGAGAACACGTAGGTCTCCTGTTATAGTTACTCTGTGCTTTTCTTATCATTACATAACTAAAACCATCTTCAAGTTAATAAAAACATGCCTGCACTATTTTAGTGCACCACAAAAAGAGCAATAAAAAAATGGGGCATCAGGTGGACCAGTGGATAGAGTGCCAGGCCTGGAGTCAAAAAGAACTGAGTTCAAATCTGGTTTCAGACATTTACTAGCTGTATGATCCTTAAGGCAAGTCACTTAAGAGCTTTTTGCCTCAGTTTCCTCATGTGTAAAATGAAGTTAATAACATCTAACTTGCAGAGTCATTGCAAGGATCAAATGAGATAATAATTATAAAGAATTTAGAACACTATCTGGCACATAGTAAGCACCATTTAAACATAGCTATTATTATTAATAATAATTAGTAGCCCAAGTACTGTCTGACATATCTTGGCTCTAGGAAACTCTAAGACTAGAAGTTGCAGAAAAGATGCCCACCTGCATCGAGAGGAGTTTCCTCCTCTTGGAGTTCCCCATATTAATGAAACCACACTGCTAACTAGTAAAAACAACACTGGATTTGGATGCTAGTTCTTCCACTTACTGTTTGTACAAATTTGGGCAAGTCACTTTGCTTCTGTAGGTCTCAGCTTTTCTTGTTTATAAAATGAGGCTCTTGGTCTAGATCAGGGGTTCTTCACCTTTTTTGGTGTCATGGGTCTCTTTAGCAGTCTAGGGAAACCTGTGGACCTCTTTTCAGAATAATGTTCTTTTTAAATGCAGAAAATAAGATACGGAAGATTACAAAGGAAACTGATTATATTGCAATAAACAGGGTCTGTGGACTACAGGTCAAGAACACTGAGAAATGATTATTAAATGACCTAATTTTGGGGAAATCCAAGATTTTTTCCTATCAACTCTCAACTAAATGACCTCTGACCATTACGAATTTTATGTATTTAAATTTCATGCTAGTGTTCAATGATAAGATTTTAAATGTTGATTTTTAAAATGCTCCACTATTTTCTCATTAGAAGCAAACTCCTTAAAGGTAGAATATAAGAAAATGAGTCTCTACCTTTGGTAGAAATTGTTTCTGTCACTACAATTCAATACTTCAAGGATTCATTCATTTCATTGGCATGGGTTCTGTCTCCACCAATGCAGATCACCCCTCCTCTAAAACTTAAATCTTTGAAAGTTTCTACAGGAAAAATCATTAGGCTATAGCCAATTTTGTCCTGAGATTAGCTACATAGGTCCTTGGATAACAACCTTAAAGTTAATTCATCACTGGGATTGAACTCTAAGCCTTTCCGGTGATAAAATATAGTATTATCCTTAATCCAAGAGGAAGAGGAAAGAGCTAATAGCATTTACTATGTGTCAAGAACTATGCTAAGCATAGTTATTTTCTCATTTGATCCTGACAACAACCCTGCGAGGCAGTTGCTATTATTATCTCCATTTTACAGATGAGGAAACTGAGGCAAACAGACGTTAAGTGACTTACCTAGTGAAGCTCATTAAAAGGTTGGCTATGAGGTGATGATCTTGGTAGGTATTACCAAGCTTCATTAGCGTAGCTTTCAAGAATCAAGGGTCATGCGGAAGGTGTGAGGAAGACTTTAGTGGAGGGTTCTTATTATATATGTAAATAATCTATTATAGAGACTTCTACAGTGGTAACCAGTCATTTCCTGCCTATTAGAATATAATCAATTTCATTTTTAAATGTTATTTGGTGCTCAGCCAATAGTCAAAAACTTTATAAGTGCTTTTACTGTGTTCCCCATGTCCGAAGCAATCAGATGTTTCTTCTGGTGATCATGATTTGGTATATAGGCTTAAAAGCTCTGTATAATCTAAAACTCTTGGTTTCTTCTTACTCTTGAACCATGTTTTCTACCATGCTTTTATCATTTTCCCTTATACCTGCCTGTGCATTGAAGTCACCAGTCATTCAAATTTTTGTTAATTAATTTTGATGGTTCTTGTTGAGCTCTTTGTAGGATTTTTATTTTTACCTCCTCATCCTCTGCACCAGATGTTGTAATAACATATATATATATGTATATGTATATACATATATATCTCAATAAGTTGTAATTATCTTCATGGTGATCTTTTTTTCAAATGTTTATCACAAGGTCTGTAATGATCAAGTTTATCATGAAATGATGTATCTTGTCGCCCTTGGATATAGTCAGTTCTGCTATGTTCGTTTTGGACAGTTTGAGTGAAACAATATTCACAATTTCATCTCAGGCAGCATGCAGTGGGATCTATGTAAAGAGGAGATATCTGGCACCAACTGGGAGAAAGGCTACTGTGGTCATCTTCCACAAACCAGGGTACGGTGGGAGATGGGGAGAATAACACTCAGGGGAATAAGAGGTGGGGAACTGGAGAAGCAGGCATAGAATGGAAGGGGAGACAGGAAGACCCCCCCCAAAAAAACACCCCCTATCCCAACCCCCAGAATATACAGAATACACTTAGCCCTTTTGTTTCACACATCGCGCCCTCTCCCCCCCCCCCCCCCCCAAGCTACCTGCCCTGGGAAAAGCCCAACTGGACATGGTCCTGGTGTACTGTCTCTGTGGAAATGGTTCTGGCACTGTTGGAATGGGGGTAGTCTCCCAGGGCACCTCACACAAGAGGCTATACCAAAGATATAGGGACATACCATAGGGACATCATATGACCCTTATGGGGCAGCAACTAGCATTTAGAGTGACCCAGATGACATGATAGGGGTGCCTTGTATTACCTATGGTGGCTTCCCCTGGGACTCAGGAGTGGTGATTTGCCTTGGTGAAGACAGAACTCATACCAATGAAATCAATGAATTCTCAAAGAATTATAGTGACAATAACAATTTTTATCAAAAGTAAAAGGAGACTCATTTTCTTATACTCTCCCTTAAAGGATATCCCTAATCCCATTTTCTCCAGAAACCCTGTAGTTTTGCATGATTTTGCATAGAATGATGATTTTTAGAAACATGCATCTTATTATAGCATAACTTCCTGTACAATAAAACCAATTCCACTACTCTGCAGAAACAGAGGGGAATCATACACTTATCATTTTTGTTGTTATTCATTTGGTTCAATTGTGTTTGACTTTTCATGACTCCATTTGCAGTTTTCTTGACAAACATATTGTAGTGGTTTGCCATTTCCTTCTCCAGCTCATTTTACAGATGGGGAAACTGAGGTAAACAGGGCTAAGTGACTTGTCCAGGATCACACAACTAGTAAGTGTGTGGGGCCAAATTTGAACCCAGGTCTTCCTGATTCTAGGCCTGGCACTCTATCCACTATACCACCTAACTGCCCTGAAGTCATCATTATGAACATCACTTATTCCATTTGACTATAATATGGTGATTGCCCAAGAAACTATTGAGATATATAAAACTTTTTCTCATACACTAAATGGTCACAAGGATGACATGGCTATAATAAGATCTATAAAAGACTTAGATTAAGTATAAAGAAAATTTCGTACTATAGTCTCATACTTACACATCTCACTCTTCACCTCCTCCCCTTCATCCCTTCCCTTAGTTCTTCCTTCTACTACTCCTTTCCATAGTTCCCACTGTAACTCCTGCTAAAGTTTGGTATTTGAATGGATTTGTGGCTGCATCATTCTGGGTGACCCCTCCAAAAGTACAGGTCACCACACATTCCCATCCCATTTGGTCTTTGGCTTCCCATAAATCCTCTCTATAGGGGTGTCTCACAAATGTACTAGGGGCTTTTGTCAGTATCAATGAAGCATGCAGGCTATTCAGAAGTTACGTCTTGCTCTTACTACATCTTCATAGCTAGCATTTATGTGGCATTTTAAGGTTTGCAAAAATATTTTGCATATATTTTATCTCATATCTATATCTTTTTCCAGACATACTTTTTTGAATAATATATTTAATACTTCCTCTGGCATGCAGTTATTCACTGGTAAGATTATACAGTCTATTTATACCCACCACAATACTTTCCATTGCTATTTAGGAGACCTGCAATTGAATTCTTCCCACTGTGATATCCTATGGTTCAAAGTCAACACTGTTTGGGCTGTGGGAGAATTCCTCCTTGATTCTAAACCTTTTTGTCACATCTTCTCTCTATCTCCTTACCTACCTCCAGACAGAGAGGTGATGACTCAGAGTGCAAACTGAAGCGTTTTTTGGTCTTACCTAATGTAGAATGTTTTCCTTGACTATATATGTTTGTAATAAGCTTTTGTTTTTCACACTTGTTTCAATGGAAGAGGGGAAAGTGTAAGGGAGAGAATGAGGTTATGAAAATTAAATAGAATTTTTAAAAAGAAAACAGTATAGTTAGATGCATTCAAAACTGATTGAATGGTCAGGGGTTGGGGAGAATTCAGTCCTACACTGCAATGGGCAGGAAAGGAGTGAATAGGTAAATGACCTAAGAACCAACAGTGGTAGATACAAGGCAGCAGCATGATAAAAAGGAAACTAGGGAAGTAAACAGATTCAAGATTTGTCCATAGCTTCTCCTTAAAATCCTGCTACTCACTTTTAAAAAACCATACTATGATGCAAACTAAAACCACAAACTCAGTAGGCTCATTGGGAGAAGATACTGCATCTCCAATATACTGAACCTCTTGGGCTTAAATCAAACAAAAACTTTCAGTTTTGATCAAGTTAGTTTTTTAGGTAGTGTACTTTTTAACTTTCAAACAACTTTTTCCAATCCCAACAAAAGATCAGAAGACTACAAACAGAAGTCTGTTAATCTGAACTTCTTAGTTTCTCTAGTATAGCAGGAATCTTTAATATTTACTTCATTTAAAAAAAAATTCAGCAGCTACAACTATTATCAGTATGGCTTAGGGAAATAATAATTCCTATTCAGATACGGCTTGCTCCAAAGTTCTAATAATAAATTCAGTTCACTCGTCAAATTTTTTCAAATTTAGGATTAGCAACAACTATTCTCAAGTACTTGCTTTACATACTTTTTTTTTTAAGAAAAAAAGGTGATCACATCCTTTGAAAGCCAAGCATTTTCACCAACTATTCCAGCACCAGGCAAGGATTAAGGCTTAAGAGAAAACCAAGCTTGTGTATATCAGGGAAGGATTAGTCTAATTCTGAACATGGAATTCATGGCAAGGAAGGATAGAACAGACTCAATTGCCATCCAGAATTTCCAACTCAAATTCCCCATTATCTGGCATACCTATGTTCCAAGGTAAGAATCAGAATGTGTTCAAATAAAATGATTTTCAAATTACTCAACATTTTGAATTAATTATGCCTCAGTACTACCCTTCAGGTTTGCCAATGATTGAGAGTAGGTTAATAAAAATTGCTGAGTATTATATAAGGTATAGATAAAAGGCCCTTCTATGTGAAGGGCAGAGAACTTTGTAATAGGTTAGATACAATATTTTCTATAGCACTATCTTACTCCAACAATGACATGAGGAAGCCCTCACAGCAACAGAACTGTCAAGTTACTACTCTGATGAGGTGATAGGGGTGATGGCATAGTGCCCTTGACAGAGTTGGCACAGTACTTTTTTGTCAGGGGTCAACAACTCTGCCATTAATTGGGCAAGCTAATTTAGGTGGGTCCTTGAACATAGAGATCCTATCTCTTTTGACTGGCAGTAAAAATATCCAGTAAGATAAGCTTCTACCCCTGTGCCCTTTGAGATATTCCTGATTGGAAATCGTGGGAACCTTTGGAGCTTGACTCTCTCTTATCACATTGTTAAATAGGCTTTGAGGTTATTTACAGCTGATTTTATTGTACTAATTTACTATAAAAAGCTTTTTTCTATGTAATACCATTGGGTTGCATTGGTTTTCTTTTGTAATACCATTTCAATGCAATATTAAAAAAATGACTTTGGCTCCATCCTTTTCTGCTGTTATTTGTCTTTGCTGCATTGGTTGTGATGTTCTGTTTATCACCCCAGTGACACCTGGGAACAGAAACTCTAACATTTATTACAGTCAATCTCAATTATGGTCAAGTACTTCCTATGAAAATAACTCCTAGATTCTCGTACATCTAGAGTCACTGGAACATAGGTAATTGCAAAATAAATAATTTCTTCCTATATTCTCCTCACATCCCCAATTTTCAGGAAGAAATGTGATTATTTTTTTTTCTATATAATTTGCTTTTTTAAGGGGAGGGGGGCACAAATGACTCGCAAAAAATCAAGTACACAAAATTTCACCGAATCTGACACACAATTAAGTCAGCTTCTGATCAAATAAGGTTATGAAAAAATAGGGCTTATAAAGTCCTGTTTATGTTCAATTTTACATGTCTCACATGGCCAATGTGGGAATTTTTTCTCAACTCTTCTTGCTTATAACAAGGGTTTGTTTTCTTGCTTTCTCAATGAGAGGAAGTATGGAAGAAGCAGAAAGAGGGAAGTAGGAGGGAGAAGAGGCAGACTTTCATTGATTAAAACAATTTAATTGAAAACAATTTACATTTCCCAAGCAAGTTTTGACACACCTTTGCTTCCTTTAATGCCTGGTGTCTTTTTTAGCTTATGTGACCAACATTTGTAACATAAGCTTTGCTAGAGTCTACACTAAATGTGAAAGGGGATGCTAATGAATCTTCTCACAAATATTTAATAATAAATTAGCTTACAAGAAAGAATAGCTTCTTCTGTACCCTTTTTGTGGCAGCCAAATATGTGGCAGTGTACTCTAGGTTAATGGAAAAATACAATGTTTTGACTTCTACACTACCTTGTCTTGGTCTTCTGATGGCTATGATACTAATCTCAAGATGTATAGCTGCTGGGAAATAGACCCAACGTATAAAATTCTAAAAGCACATAAGTCTAGAAAAAGCAAAGGAGTCTAGAAGTCAGCCCTGAATGCCATGCTTGGGAATTTTATCGATTTTTTTCCCTTGTACCTTCTAGTCCTTTATACAGATAGAGAAGACACCGATTTTTAATAATAACTACTCTTTACAAAATGAGTTGAGACTAACAAGTTAATTTGTTTATAATTGCATAAAACAACTGAATTGGCATTACAGAAAATGAATACCCTACATTTTCTAGGGTGGAACAGCTGTCACTGTTCTTTTTCATATATGTAGGGGAAAAGGAGATCATACCAGATAGCTCGATGGTGTAGTGGGTAGAATGCTGGACCCAGAATTTTGAAAGACCTGAGTTCAAATCAGACTTTAAGACTGTTGTGTGACCTTTGGCAAGTAATTTAACCTCTGTTTGCCTTGGTTTCTTCAACTGTAAAATAGGAATCATAATAGTACCTACCTTACAGAGTTGTAGTGAGGATCAAATAAGACAATATTTGTAAAGCATTTAGTCCAGGTGCCTGGCACATAGTAAGGTATATAAAGAAAGCTTGCTATTATTAGGAGTCACACTTACATGATGCTATGGAAGGGAAAATCACAGGATGTGAAGGAGTGGGTGGGCTTCAATCTGTTCCTTAGAGGGAGCATTAATATCACAGAAGCATTTAAATATGGGAGTAAGGATTACCTGCCCAGAAGGTATCATCTCGATATCATATTATTTCAGCATCTAGCTATCCCTTGCATTCTTATAATCTACACCTTCCTCCAATAAACCTTCAAGAGGAATGCAACTACTGAAGAACTAAAGTCAGTTTATCATGTGTAAGTACCATAAAAAGCATGAAGTGTCCCACAAAGATAAACTATACGGATTCATCTTTTTTAGGTGATTTCATCAGTGCAGTGCGTGCTCCTCAAGGACCTCCTCCTACCAGTGAAGATTAGAACCTTCTCTGCAATTTAGCCTCTTAGAGATATCTGAAGCCCTGAGAGTGACCTGCCCTAGGTCAAAGTCATTATGTGCCAGACTTAAATCCAGGTCTTCCTGATTCTGAGTGTAGCTCTCTAGTACCTAAATCATGCTGCCACTTGCCTGATCACAATTATTGTACTATTTGTCTTCTCCTGGGATCATTCAATTCTTTATATTAATATACCAAGTCCGAGCTAATTCTCAGTTCAGGTGAAAACATGGTAGTGTTGGTGGTTCCAATGACAGAGGTGATTCAAGGGAAGGCTAGAAAGAAAATCCTCAAGGGCCAGTCAACTAGATATGGTAAATAATCAGGGATATAAATTTCTGCTATCTAGACCCCTATCACAGCCAGAATGCTCTGTACAACCAACTTGACAAGTGGTGGTCATCCAGTCTTTTCTTTGTGACATCCAGGGACAGGAAACCCACACCATTCCGAGATGGTCCATTCCATTTTTGCACCAAGCACAGATTTGCCTTTTTCACGCAGTACTATGAGTATTCTCTTCTCTGGCCAATTATCATGTCCCAACACGCAGAAGCTTCCCCCAAAAGTGGAATTGAAACTGAAGAGATAAGCTTTCCCAGGGTGTGAGCTTTAGCTTCCAGGTAAGACAGTTTTCTAGGAATGCCAGAAAGGGGATTCACTGCCACCTCTCCTCCAAGAGATGATGCACCCCTTGGGGTCAGCTAAGGACAACTAACTCTATTAGGACACCACATTTAATTAATCAGCCTTGATTTTAGAATTGTCTTTTTTTTCATGGTGCAACTGGGATCAAGAATTTCCTATGACCATGATACATATGGGGATGTGTATATATATATATATGTATGTATATGTATACATGTATATGTATATGTATACATATATATGTATATACACACACATATATATGATATAATTTTAATTAGTCCTTTCCTGGAATGTAACAATAGCAGCTAACATTTATAAAGCACTTAGTATATACCATACACTGAGGCAAATGTTTAAGTGACTTGCCCAAGGCTGCAGAGCTAGTAAGTACCCTGAGGCAGGATTTGAACTCAGGTCTTCCAGACTTCAAACCCAATATTCTATTCACTGTATTACCTGGCAGCCAAGGAACAAGAGTCACCTAGGACATTCAGTGGAGAGAGGACTAGACGAAATCAAGAACATCTGAGTCTGAATCCTGCCTTAAACTCTTAATAGTTGTGTGACCCTAAACAAGTCACACAACCTGTCTCAGCCTCAGTTTCCCCATCTACAAAATGAAGGGGTTGAATACAAGAGTTCTAAGTTCCTTTCCAGCTCTAAATCTATGATACTATGACAATTCTGGTAGTCAAGAAGAGAAGAAATACATTCTATTTATAATAGTTTATGTTCCTTATTTTTTTTGTCACAAAGGTTCTGAGATTGTATGCAATAGGTAAAATTTTAAAAACCTATAGTCGGTTGTTTTAATAGTATAATATAATGGGTGGCTAGGTGGTGCAGTGAGTAAAGCACTGGCCCTGGAGTCAGGAAGACCTGGAGTCAGGAAGAGTTTGGTTCTGGCCTCAGACACTTAACACCCACACAAAAAAAACTAGCCGCATAACCTTGGGCAAGTTACTTAACCCCAATTGCCCTCCAAAAAGGCAAAAAAGAAAAAAAATAAAGCTTTGGGGTGAATAGAGCACCGGCCCTGGAATCAGGAGGACCTGGGTTTGGATCCGGCCTCAGACACTTAACACAAAAACTATCTGTGTAACCTTGGGCAAGTCACTTAACTCCAATTGCCCTCCAAAAAGCAAAAAAAAAAAAAAAATTAGTATAATATAATTCATTGTATTCAAATCTGAAAGGAAAAACATTCTCACATGACTTCTACATCTTTCAGAAATGTGCAAAGTTCCATTATTTTTAGGGCCTGGCTGAACAAATTATGGTCCACAAATGTAGTAATGGAACATCATTGCATCATAAGAAGTAATGAAACAGTTTCAATGAACCCTGGGAACACTTGAATGAAGTCACACAGAGTGAAGTGAGCAGAACTGGAAGAACCATTTATACAATAACAACACTATAAGAAATAAACACCTTTAAAAGCTATGGGGACTCTGATCAGAGTCCGACCATGATTTCAGAGGACAGCCGATAAGGTATGCTACCTAATGAGGTAGGTGATAGACTGATAGACAAAATGAGACCTATGGTTTATTTGTTTAAGGACTTGGCCCAGGCTAATTTGTTTTGTTTGACTATGCACATTGGCAAAAAGGAAAGTTTTGTTAGCTTCATTTTGTTTTGTTTAATTATGAATATCTGTTTAAAAAAAGGCTTTTTTCCCATTGGGGGATGATAGAGAAAAAAGTCATTTTTGTTCATTAAAAAACAAAAGCTAATTGAAAAACAATTTAAGAGAAACAGGTAAAGTGACAAAGTGCTGGATCCAATTGTGGTTAAGTATTAAGTGAGAGTAAAGGCAGTAAGGGAAGAAAGGGGTATTAATAGTTTTCGGCTGCTGCTTTGGGAGAGGTGCCTCTGCTTAATTATCTCCCCTCCCCCCATATGACCCTTGTGATTCATGGCTGCCCATTTCTGAAAGGTCATTAACTTCTAGTCTAAACTCTTTGTAGAAGTCAAGTAAGAATGTTTTTCCTCCCAGATTTGAATACAATGAATTATATCATATAATTAAAACAACTGGACTATAGGTTTACAGAAATTTACCTATTACATAAGATCTCAGAGACTTTGTGACAAAAAAATAAGGAACATAAAAAATTAGAAACAGAATGTATTTCTTCCCTTCTTGACTATCTGAATTGTCATAAAAGTACTAGCTTTTTAGCCTTGCAATCCAGCTCTTCGCAAACCACTCCCAGGGTACTTAATAAGAACCTTATTTTCTACTGCCAATCGAAGTGAGACATCATTTAGTAGAGTGGAAAGGGCCCAGAATTTAGAGTCAGAAGAGCAGGGCTCAAATCCTACTCTGTTGCTTACCACTTATGTGATCTGAGACAACTCACTTAGCCTTGCTGAGCCTCAATTTCCTTGTCTGTAAAATGAGAAGACTGAACTCTATGGCCCTTCCTATGATATCTCTAAATTAAAGGTATCAAAATCCAATAAAAACAGCAGCAACTACTCTATAATAAGCATGCCTGCAGGTGGTATATTGACTTAATTTTTAAAATTAGTAATATCTATGTTTTATTGCATTTTTATTTACTTCATTCAATATCTCCCAATTACACTTAAATCTGTGAGGCCTATAAAAGTCAAAATTATAAATTTTACATGCAAAGCATTTACTTTAGTAAATGGTCATCTGCATTATCAGTGTAAATGTTTCCTATTCTCAGATACCACTTTGGTAAAGGAAGTAGACAGTGCTCTACAGAAATAACCTGCTGCTTCCACAGTGAGGTATGGCATCAGGCTTTTATTGAGTTCTTTATCTCTTATGATTGCCTTCTGTCTTCAAAGTGTTTAACTTGGAGAGAATTATCCTGATATGAGCAATTAATGCCTATCCCACTGGATAAATGAACAGACTTGTGGGATCAGAATTAGAGGAGTTTCCTTCAAATTCTGACACTACTATTTATTATCTTTTCAACATTGGACAAGTTCCTCTATTCTTCCTTTTCCTCACCCATAAGAAAAAAAGGATTTGACTAGATAATGGCTAAAGCCTGTTCCAGCCCTAAATCTATGATCCCTTGTTATAATGCCACAAATATGGAAGAAGTGCCTACTACATGCACGGTAACATGCTAAGGGCTAAGAATGCAATATAAAGTTCATTTAAAAAAAAAAAAAAGGAATAGTCCCTGACCTCAAGAAGCTTGCATTCTAATGCTAAAAATTATTGAAATAATAATGAAATGAGAGGAAACAAAGTATCTTAAATGCTGTTATCTATTTTTTTAGGAATCACAGGCACATATTAAGTACTTCGAAAACATGTAATGCTTCAGGAAAAATTTATTACCCAGTATTTATAACTTTAAACCAAATGCTGTATCAGGCAGTAGTAGTAGTGGTGGTAGCCGTAGTAGCAGCAGTAGTAGTAGTAGTAGCAGCAGCAGTAGTAGCAGTAGTAGTAGTAGTAGCAGTAGCAGAAGCAGTAGTAGCAGTAGTAGTAGTAGTAGCAGCAGCAGCAGCAGCAGCAGCAGTAGTAGCAGCAGCAGCAGCAGTAGTAGTAGTAGTAGTAGTAGCAGTAATAGTAGCTGTAGTAATAATGAGATAGTAATAATAGCTAGACTACAAGACTACAGGGAGCAGCTAGGTTGGGCAGTGGATAGAATACCAGACCTGGAGTCAGGAAGACTCATTTTCATGAGTTCAAATCTGCCCTCAGATACTTAATAGCTATGTGAAAATCAGGCAATGGAAGTCTAAAATGAATTCAGCTACCAATTCTCTTACATAATAGCTTTCACAGAAAACATCACTGGGGTTTTTTATTAGAAATGCTTCCTGGCTGGCACCTCACTGGCCTGATAACACTACAAGACCACAGGAATCACTGTGATTCCTGGGATCATCTAAATAGAACTAAAAGTGAGTGAGTCTAAGCTTTAAGAGGAAAGCTAGAGAAAAGGAGAATTCATTAGGACAGAACTTTACCTGGATGAAATTTGGAGGCTTCCTGGCATGAAAAAATGCTTAATTATTTCAAGATTTGTGTGTGTGCCAATGATCATTTGCATCGACTTAATGTTGAATTAAAATCTAACTAGATATGACTTTGATGCTGACTTATCACTTTATTATGTATTGATGAGTACTATTAAATTATTGTGGCAATCATCATTTCTAAGTCTTCCAAATGCTATGATTTATTGATTTTTGTTCTATCCAGATTCTACATACAGGTATATGTTGATCATCAAGGAAAGAAAATGCAGATCATTGTTAAGACTGTTAAACAGTCAGCAGTAAATGTGGAAACATGAACTGAGACAATGCATTTACTTTCATAGATCAATTTTTTTTTCTCTGGGTCAGCTTGGTGCTAGCTATAAATTAATTTTGTTCACTTTATGAATTTAATACAGATTCAGATTATTGGATATGGTAACTGGTACTGTTATCCTTAGGATCAATGGTCCTTTTTGTTCAAGGACCTCAACATACTTAATTTTAGATCGTAAACTGCCAAGCGTGCTACCTATGTGTGACCCATTATAATTAGTAATTATAATCTTTTTTTCATTATGAAGGTTTGAAGTTTTTTTTTGAGTTTTGTTCTAAGAAGCTGTTAATCTAATACAGCTTGTTGATTAAGAAATTACTCCTATATCAGTAACCAGTTTCTTGTTTTAATTTCATTTTGGTGTGTGACATTTGCTATATCTAGTGCCTCCTCATTCTGCTCTTTAAAAAAAATATTCATGAATGCACCTCCCTCCTCTTTGGAGAGGTTGGGAATTATGGGTGCAGAACGTTATATAAGCTGCCAGATGCAGCCACTGTCTTAGTTGGTTTGCATATTTTTCTTTGTTGCAAGGAAAGATTCACTGGTTGGGTATTGTGGGGCAATGGCATAGTCAAAAATGATGATGTAAAAATACTG
Organism: Petaurus breviceps papuanus; assembly: GCF_028583685.1. NCBI lineage: Eukaryota > Metazoa > Chordata > Mammalia > Diprotodontia > Petauridae > Petaurus > Petaurus breviceps. The sequence continues at coordinate 13,500,589 of NW_027186457.1, read as the reverse complement.
GTCAACTAAAATCAAAAGTCACTGATAAAATATTTTTAAATGAAAGTATAAATGATATACAAACATGATGTTTCTATACAACCTACAAAGCATTGGTCTTATTTTTTACTCCTGTCACATATTTTCCAATAATTTTTTTTGCCATCCTCCTCAATGCCCATCCTTTTATTGAAGTCACAAAGTATATGTTGACTTAATTTGAGAAATCTTTTCAAATTCTTCATAGAATTCCTCTACTTCCTCTGGTATACAGAATGATGAGAGAGGAAAGATCAAAAAAGGAGGTGTATGGGTCAGGTGGCAAGAACATGGGATGATGACAGTCCATGTACTCCATTAACAGCCATACAATTTCAAGAGATTTCAAGGAAGACTCTCCATCCTATCAGGAGGATCCCCTTTGAAGGATTTATGGGAGAATATAGATAAGAGTTGCAGAGAATGTAAGAAACATGGAAAGTAAGGATAGTAATCTGTACAGTTGGAAGGAGTACCCACATTAATGAGATCCTAGATCTGTTATAGAAGTATCATAGGGTAACTAATGTTACTGAATCCCCTCTCCTACACATACTACTTGTTATATTTTCAACCTGGATTTAAATGAGAATTCTAGTTTTCAGGACTAGATATGTTTTCTGAATCTCTAGCAGGCTATAATAGCTTCAGGATTTCTTTTCCTTTCCTCTCTGCCTGCTTGCTTCTTTCTACATTTCAGACTTTTAGATAATTTTCTTTCTCAGGTACAAAATAAATTTGATTAGCTCTAATAACTGGTTCTTCATTGCTCAAGTCAACCAAATATCAATTAATTTTTGATTTGCATCATGAGAAAACAAGTCAGTGCAGCAAGAGTTGAAAGATTCCTGGACTGGATGTTAAAAAACTTGGGTTTGAATCCAGCCTCTAACACTTTCTCATTGTGTAACCTTAGGTAAGTCTCTCTTACCCTCAGTTTCCCTATTTGCTTTATGGAACTAATAATACTTGTAATATCCAGCTTTCAGATAATAAAGTAATGAAAATATGTAATGTTAGTAGATAATTACTAGGGATATGGAAATGAGTTACGAGGCATTTTGTTTGTGGCATCTTTTCATCTTGAGATGGGTGACAGAATATTATTTCTGCATGTAATATGTTAATTTGTATGTCTATGGAATATTTTGTTATTGTTAAGTCACTTTTTCAGTTGTGTCTGACTCTTCACAATCCCATTTTGGGGTTTTCTTGGCAAAGATACCAGAATGGCTTCCTTCTAAGACTCATTTTACAAATGAGGAAACTGAGGCATTCAGAGTTACATGACTTGCCTAGGATCCACACAGCTAGCAAGTGTCTGAGGTCAGATTTAAACTCAGGAAGATGAGTCTTTCTAACTCCAGGCCTGGCACACTATCTACCATACCACCTAGATGCCCCATGGAATATTTAAACAAACTAAATTAGAAAATGGATTAGGTAGGATACTTGTCTTATAATGTCTCTCTGAAATTCACAAACAAAGCAACTATAATTGTCCTGGAAAGAGGAGAATTTTTTTCTGAAGGGATATGAACAGAAATTTTAAACCAATGAAATACAGAGTTTCTCATAATCAACCCTCCAGCATGATAATAGCATCAAGTCTTGTAACTTACATATGTTCATCCTTATATGTGCATGAAGAATTACTAAAAGGAAGTGCATTTTTAGAGAAGCCACAGTAATTAATGTGCTTCAGGTCAAAAATGCTGAATGGCAACCTATGGTACAGTGGAACTGGAGGCAAAAAGGCAATATGATCATAGTTGACTACACGTGTCTTGAGAGGCCTCCAGTGGTTTTAGCATTAAAAATTCAGAGCTGAAAGATAACTTAAAGGTCATGTGGTCCAACTCCATAATATAAGGAAACTGAGGCCCAATGAGGCCAGCTAACCTACTCAAGGTCTCACAGTGGCCAAGGTAGGAACCAGGATCCTCTGCCTCCTAAACCCAGTGTTCTTTCTGCTGTATCAAGTTACTGCCAAAGCTGTTCTTAAGCCTTTCAGTGATTAAAACTATAATCAATATGCTCACAAAATCCATGAAAATAATAACCCAGGGTAAAAACTAGTTGGTTCTGCTTTTCCTACCACTTTCACTGCAGATTCAGGCATTTGTCATATGTCAGAGCATAAGATGCGGTATGGTTAAGTTCCTCTCTGAAAAACCATTCAATCTAACCCTCTCATTTTACAATTGAGGAAACTGAGACTCAGGAAAGTTAAGTGACTTTCCCAAAGTCTCACAGTCTATGATGAGAGAGTTTCCCATAGGTCTACTGATTCCAAAGCTAGCACTCTTTACTTAATATCCTTCTAGGGCTAATATCTCAGGATTAAATGAAAACAGAATTGAAAAGAGATAGACACTGTAGAAAAATGGAACATAGTCCTTGCATTTGCTTTGGTTTGCATGAAAATGCAATGTAGGCTGAGGATATGTGCAGTAGGCTAACAAGAGAAGTGTGATGAAGGGGGCGGGGGAAGAAGAAAGGAAAGGAAGGAACCCAGGATCTACAAAAGAAGGTTGCAGGAAGGCGGGGCCACTTTTTTCAGCACTGCAAATCAAATCACTGCCTTGAGCTGAGTGAGGCCAAACCAGCTCTTCCTGATTCTGTGGCTTTAGGTTACCATCTCTCTACCCCTGGCCTTCCCTTAAGTCCCAATTTTAGCCCCCCAGGAGATAATATGTCCTCTTCCCCCTAAAAATTCCTGTTCCTTAAAAATCCCAGTAAACTAGGCCAGCTACTGGCACTTCTTGGTGGGGCAGGATGGGACCACTCTTAAATGGACCTTAGGGTTTGGATCAAACCGCAATTCACAGATACTCCAAGTCCCCAAAGTGGCCAAAACACTGAGTTGTGAAGCAAGGAAGAAAGGAAACAAACCTTCATTATGTCCCTACTCTAATCTAGGCACAGGGCTAAGCACATCACACGATATTATCTCACTTCACCCTTCCAGCCCTGTGAGGAAGGTGCTGCCATTATCCCCATTTTACGGATGAGGCAACTGAGGCAAAGAGAGGTTAAGAGATTTGCCCAGAGTCACAATGCTCATAAATATCTGAGACTAAATCTGAATCCAGGGCCAGATCTCTATCCACCCACACCACCTAGCTGCCTAGAGGCATCAGTCTCCTGGGATTCTTCAAGCCAAGGATACATAGACTAATTCCCCTCTTTCAACCCAGCCTGATATCACTGCCAAGAAGCATGGCTTTCCCTGGACCTTTGGTTAAATCAACACCACGTCAAACTCCAGCGACTAAAGACAGACCCAAGTGGTAATAAAGACTGCCTCCAAAGAAGAGGCTATCTGGTTCAGTCACAGGTGGGAAAAACTGGCCAAGGGAAAGTAGGTTGGGAAGAAGAAAGAGACAAGGTAGCTGTACATCTCCTTTTTTCTTTTCCCAGTAAGAAGCTTGCCCTAAGGAAGTTGGAAAGTTTAATTAGATAACATCCTTAGTAATGCACTTTGAACATCTTGGAGAGGTGTTAAAAAATGTGATAGAGAAGCAGCATTATATAATGAGAGGAATCCTGGACTCTGCTCTGCCTTTAACTAGCAATGAGCCCTTAGGAAGTGACCTCACCTTTCTTGATTTCTTTTTCCTTTTCTATAAATTAGAGGAAGGGTTAGATTTGGATTTGTAAATAGCTAAAATACAATTAAGTTAATATGAATTAAGGGACAATACACTGAATTTGTTAGACCTGTGCAGTTTCCCATGCCACCTGTGATATGAGGATTTTGAGAAAGCCATTTAATATCTTAGAATTGATTCTTAGTTCCACAATGGGACTGCATTTAATATTTGAGGAATTACTTGAACAAATATATTTTTTTAAATAAAGGAAGGACCAGACATGTCTCCCCAACATGCCAAAAGAAGATGCATCTGATTATCTTATTCATGCCATTGATGCCATAGGCCATAGTCACCTTAAGTACATGATTTACAATTCTATGCATAATACAATACCATTTCCTCCCATTTACCAAAGTCCCTAGCTTTCTCCCTATGTTCTTTCCATCCTTCAACTGCTTAGTCTCTACTGTTTTTTCCATGGAAATAGGACAAGAAGGCAGAAACATCACTGGCTAAGAAGTGACAAGTCCTAGGTTTCAACCTTGGTTCTGCCCCTTACTAGCTGTGTGATTTGGGGTAAGTCACTTACTCTCTCTAACTCAGTTTATCTATAAAATGGGGACAATTCAACCTACATGACCTAACTCACAAGGTTATGAAGACTGAATTAGATAACATATGTAAATTCATCTGAAAACTATAAATAAAGTGTTCCATAAACATCAGCTTTTGCTATTTATAGATAAACTTGCATTACAGTCTTTTATATTTGGAGATGATGCTATTGGTGATGAGGTCCATGGTCCCTCTGGTAATGTTCATATGTAATGACTGCACACTTTGATTTGCAAAGTTGGTATTTGCGATGTCCATCCCAGGTAAACAAATTTCCTACGTCACCTCTTTAGATAGAACTTTCAGCTTAAAAATGCTATACCAGGCATTTGATTTGTACTGTGATTTTCAGAGGCTAATTACTGGATTTGTATATTTTCCAGCTATTATCAAGCCTCTTTCCTGTCATTCACAACAAAGTCCCTGAATCATGAACTAGGTTCAGAAAGTCTTGATTTTCCTTTAAATTAGCTGTCTTCTCAATCCTTTCCAATATGACTTTTGCCTACTTTGCCCCTCTTCCTTCTCATCAATTCTTTTGCACAGACTTGTACCCCTGTGAGTCATTCCTGAACATACACCAACTGGGAGATGCTGGTCTGTCTCGCTTTGAACATTTTTGAGCATCCTACAAATGACTTTTTTCAGAAGCCTCTTGTTAACTCTCTAGGTGTGGAGATTCCCTGAGAGCCCATCAAATTAATTCAAGTCAACAAATGATTAAGTGAGTCCTCCCTATGTAAAGAACTGGGCTATGTGCTAGAAACACAAAAATGAAAAAGTATATAATTTCTGTCTCCATGAAGGCTACAATTAAATAAAGGGAACACAACATGAACAAGTGTGACACAACATTCTAGTTACACAGACAGCCTGGACCATTACATGGATTTAGGAAATGGCAAGATGAAATCAGGGAATAGCAGATGATGATGATGATGATGATGATGATAACAGCTAACATGTAATTAGTGCTTATTATAATAACCAAGCACTATTCTAAGTACTTAACAATTAATATCTTTTATGATGCTCACAACAACCCTACAAGGTAGATTATTATCCCCATTTTACAGATGAGGAAATGGAGGCAAACAAGGCTAAGTGACTTGCCTAGAGTTACACAGCTAGCAGGTGTTTGAGGGCAGATTCACAGACTTCCTGACTGCAGGCCTGGTGTCAGGCAGCCAGTAGACTAGTTTGTCCAAAAAATAGAATATTTAAAGGAAAATATTATGAAATAAGGTTGGAAAGATAAGCTAGAGTCAGACTACAAAGGGCTAAATGACAGGCCAAAGAGTTTGCACTTTTCTTCCATCAGCTACATAAAGAGGCAATGATGGTTTCTGACATGGGATATGACATGGTCATGATTCTATTTTGTTGTTGCTGTTCAGTCATTTTAGTTGTGTCTGATTCTTGTTGACGCCATTTGGGGTTTCTTGGCAAAGATGCTGGAGTAGTTTCCCATTTCCTTCTCCAGCTCATTTTACAGATGAGGAAACTGAGGCAATCAAGGTTAAGTGACTTGCCCAGGGTCACATAGTAAGTCACATAAGTGTGTCAAGTCAGATTTGAACTCAGGAACGTGAATCTTCCTGATTCTAGGAATCCACTGTGCCACCTAGCTGCCCGGCCTCTATTTTAAGAAGGTAATTTTGGCAGCTCTGTGAAAAATGAAGTTTTAACAGGAACAGGAAGGCTACTCATTTCAACAGTCCAGAAGAGAGGTGATGAGGACCTACACTGGTTAGATGGCAATATCTGGGAAGAAGAATTGATCAGAGTTGACACCTGCTTGGATATAAAGGACAAGGGAGAGGAAAGAACCAAAGATGTATGTCTAGGGAAATGGTGGTGCGATCAACAGAAACAAGGAACTTGGAAGGATCAGCAGATTTTGGAGAGAAGATGATGAGTGTGACTTTTAGGCACCAGAGGGTACACATCCAGACCCTACTTTTCTCTCCAAATCAAGACCCTGGAGGATCTCATCAACTATTATACATATACAATGATGTATAGCTACTGGTCTACTGGTCAATTTTTCCTTTTAGTCCAGTTCCAGATAACACTCAACTCAGAATATGTACTAAACAATCAAAAATGGTGAAAACAGAGTTACTCAACTTCCCTTCAAAACCAAGATGTTGTAATGGAAAGAACTGGACTAAGAGTTAAGAGACCGACTTTCCAACTCTACGATACTACAGTTTCACCTTGGAAAAGTGGTTTACATACTCTGATGCTTCAGTTTTGTTTTTCATTTGTAATATGGAATAGGTACCCTAGATGTCCTTTCCAGTCTAGCATTCTAACTACTAACCTTCCCCATCACAATGGGTGATACTAACAAATTGCCATCTTCCTAATTATTCATTCCTTCATGTACTAAAAAGTTATTGAGTGCTTCCTTGATTCAGAGCACTGTATTAGGCTCTATGGGAATTAAAAGTTTATTTATGCGGCCAGGTAGCACAGCGAGTAAGAGCACCAGCTCCAGTGTTGGGACAACCTGGGGATCAAATCCGGGCTCAGACACTTAGCACCCACCCAGAAACACCTGGCCATGTAACCTTGAGCAAGTTACTTAACCCCAATTGCTTAGGGGTGGCCAGGTGGCTCAGTGAGTAAGAGTACCAGCTCCAGTGTCAGGATGACCTGGGGATCAAATCTGGGCTCAGATACTTAGCACCACACCCAGAAATAAGTGGCTGTATAACCTTGAGCAAGTTACTTAACCCCGATTGCTTAAAAAAAAAGGGGGGGGAGAGTTTATTTATGAAGTAGCTAGATGGCTCAGTGAATAGATCACTGGAGTCAGAGAGAATTGAGTTCAAATCTGGCCTCAGACACTCACTAGCTATGTGACCCCAGGCAACTCACTCAACCTCCGTTTACCTCAGTTTCCTCCACTGTAAAATAAGGATAATAACAGCACCTCCCTGCAGATAAAATAAAGCAATATTTGTAAAGTGTTTAGCACAGTGTCTGGCACATAATGGGTACTATATACATATGTATTCCCTTCCCAATGTAAGGCATACACTCTGACTTAATGGGCTCATAGACTAACAGGAAAAAAAGACAGATACTGACAACTATAAAACACAATATTCTACAAAAATGAATTAGAGAAACATAAAACAAAGTAGCTTGTGGTACTAACTTTCCCCTACCCACTCAATTAGGGTTCACTGCCACAAGTATGGTGTTGAGGGGGAAAGGCATAATTTACAAGGATATAAGGAGGGCTTCACAGAAGAGGTGTCATCTTAATTGAGGTTTAAAGGGAGGATAAGCATTCTATAAATAAAGAGAAAGTGAGGGGGGCATTCTAGATGAAGGGACCAGTATAAGCAAAGGTATGGATGAAGAAAGAATGGAGGGTGCTTATGGGCTTTAGCACACAAGCTGTGATATCCTACAGGCAAGTAGAAATTCTAGGGACAACTAGAGTTATCTATAACTTTGAGATTCATCTCCATAGAGGTAGTAGTTGAAGCCATTTGGAGTGAATTGGATTGGACAGGGAGAAAAATGGGGAGGGCCAATAAGAGATCCTCAGGGACTCCTATTTTAAAGGATCAAAAAAATGACAAGGAGTCAGCAAAGACAGAAAAGGAATAATTTGAGTGATGGGAGCAGCAGAAGGTGATGCCCCTGAAGCCAAAGGAAGAGAGAATAAACAGAAGAAATTGATGGTCAACAATGTCAAATGCTGCCAAGAGTTCAAGAAAGAGGATGACTGGAAACAAAAACCCTTGGATTTGGCAATTAGGAGTCACAGGTAAATTTTGAGAGAAGTTTAATAGTGTGGTAAGTGATCAGATTTCAAAGGATTTGGAAAGAGTGAAGAAGTAGCAGAACCAAGTAGAAATTTTTCAAGGAGATTAGAAATGGGAGGGAGAAATTATCACATGGCAAGTAGCTGAGATAGAAGATTTAATGGAAGGATTATTTTTTTAAGGATTTAGGAAGCCTAAGAATATTTGTAGGCTCTTGGAAAGAAGGTACACAGAAACCGAAGATGCATAAGAAGGCGGCTGATGGCTAAAGTAAGGTTCTGCAGAAAACAGGAAGGAATGTGATCAATTTTAGTGAGGCATAAGGTATGACTGAGACTGGAAGGGAGGGAAGGGAGAGAAGATGATAATGCTGCATTTTTAAGAATAAAAAGGAATGAAGCAAGTTCTCTTTGGATGGCCTCAGTCCTTCCAGTGAAACAGGAGTTTATGACAATTACTATTAAGTGCAACATTTGGAGTAAGAGGAAAAAGGAAAAGCTTTAGACTATTTGCTGTGATGAATGAGATAAAAATTTTGACAAAGGTCATGTAAAAGAATTGTTGAGTCTTACTGAAGAGCTTGTTGAGGTCATGGAGTGCTTAAATTTATATTGTGTGAAATCAGTTCCACATCTGGCCTTTTTCCATTGATGCTCAGCAACCAGAGCAAGTCAAAAACTTGGATGGCCCCCCAGGATGAGTATTGACAAGCACCTCCACACATCTCTGTCCTTTGCTCTGTATGTCCAATCTTTTGCCAAGTTTTGTGCCTATCTCCTTTAGAACACTTCTTAAATCTTTCCTATTTGCCCTACATCTATTCACATCTTTAGTTGTGGCCCCAGTGAACTCTTGCTCGATGAAATCCTGGACTTCCTGCCTTCCATATGATCACTGTCAGTACAATGGAAAGAACATTGGTCGTAAAGTCAGAAGAACTAGGTTCAAATTCTGACTCTGATATTTACTACCTGTGTAGACCCCAAATTAGTCACTTAACCTTGTTGGGACTCAGCTTCTTCATCTGTGAAAAAGAGATGCTGGAATAGATGGACTCTATGGTTCCTTCTCCATAACTGCCAAAGCTATCTTCCCAATGCATCAATGTTTTTGCCACCACCCAAGGGCAAATCCATGGTGATTTTCCATTATGGTGTAAGTTGGGATCAATATTCTCACCTTCTCTCTCAAAACACTTTACCAGGCTTTCTGCACTGCAGCACTGTCTTTGGTTCCTCCTTCTCTCCTTCCTTTAACGAATAATTACTTAGCATCTAAGGAATACAAAAATGCATAAGACTTGTCTCTGACCTTCAAAAAGGTCACAATCAGTAGAAAAGACATACACAAAAAACAAGATGTAATAAAGGATTATATATATAATATATAAACAGTAGAGAAAGTAAATATTATAGGAATCTGGAGGAAGAAGAGAGTGCTTCTAGTTAGGAAAATAAGACAAGGCTCCATGGAGAAAATGACATTCAAGCTGGAACCTAAAGGAAGGAGATGGCTATAGTAGAAGGAAATGGGAGGAGAAAGCAAAGACATAAAAGGAAGGAAGCACAAAATATGTTCAGTTTCAAATTTGGAGGGCAGAGAAAATTGGCTATCAGAAAAATTATCAGAAAAAAAAGAAGTGAGAAAGGTAAATGGATTGGTTTGGGGATGAAGGAGAGGAGAGTAGTTTTAAGAACTTTGGAGTTTGATTTGACAGTAAATCATCCAGGTGGGATTTTTTTAAGTAACTATTATCATGCAAGGTATTTTTCTAGGTGCTAAAAATACAAAGCTTTAAGAATTAGAGTCCAGAAGACCTGGGTTTGAATCCAGTCTCTGACACTTATTAAATATCTGACTTTGGGTGACTAACTTAACTCCTGCGACCTTTGCTTTCACCTAAGAAAAATGAGGATAATAAAACCTTTAGCACTTATCTCACAGGGTTGCTATGAGGATTAAACAAGATAATAATGTGCCACAACATAATAAGAGATGTGGGCCAGTCACTCAACGACAAGAGTAAGGCTGAAGATTTAACTTTGATAATCCTCCACTTTGAAGAGAGAGTTGAAGTTGTGGGAAAAAAATGAAATCTCTGAGAGACACAGAAAAAAACAAAAGCCTTGAGTAAATACCAACATTTTGGAGAGAAAGAAGAACCAGTAAAAAAAAAAAGACACAAAGAAGAAGGAGATACACAATAGTTCTGTTCTGCAGAAACCTTTCCAGGCTTGCCAGGCCCATTTGTTCTGCCCCTTTACTGCCCCCATCAACCCTCCTCCCATTGCTTCACATAATTATCCCCTTGCTATTTGAACTTCCTCTTATGCTTAGGATAACCTAACCCCCATCTTCTCTCACTAAGCCTTCTCTTTTTTCCTTCACTCAAACAGCTCCTGAAACCTAACCTTGTTCAGAAAGCCTTCCCTAGCTGATTTTTTTTTTACCCTGTCCAGCCATCCAGTACATCTATCTCCCCTTCACTCATCACTTAGAGAATACCGTGAGGCTTTGCATTTAAACAATGTAAGCACTTTATGTATTTCCTCAATGTTTGCTCAATTGCTTACATGTTCTTTTTAAGGTCATCATCAGTGTTCTCAGTTTGAGATCATAGGCTTCTAGAGAGCACCTAGTATGTTTAACTTGATTGATAGAATATCTAGGATAAAAAATACCTAAGATAAAAAAAAACCACAGACACCTAATAAAAGATGATGATATTTCAATGCACTTTTCAATTTATCAAACATTAGACTCACTGAATACAAATCTGGGATAAAGATGATCAGCTCAATGCAATTGTTACCACCTACCTATAGGGTTTCCTTATTCGACCTCTCCTCTACTCAAGCCCCCCAAATCAATTTTTTATTTACCTTGTGCATATTTCATGTTTAATTGTCTGAGCAAATTTTGTTTCCCCTAATAGAATGTCATCTGTAAGATCCTTGAGGGCTACTGTTTCCTCCTTATTTTTGTATCCCAAGCCCTCATTGTTCAGTTGTTTCAATTGTGTCTGACTCTCCATTTGGGGTTTTCTTGGCAAAGATACTAGAGTGGTTTGTCATTTCCTTCTCCAGCTCATGTTACAGATGAGGAAACTGAGGCCAACAGGGTTAAATGACTTGCCTAGGGTCACACAGCCAGTAAGTGTCTGAGGCTGCATTTGAACTCAGGTTTTACTAACTGCAGGTCTGGTGCTCTATCCACTGTATTGCCCAGCTGTCCAATACAAAGCAGATGCTTAATAATATTCATAATAAATATTATATTAATGATAGTATTAGTAATAAATGTTTGCTCAATTGATCATGATGATGATACACTAATGATAAGCCTAATGATCAGAGAAGTCTTCCCTCCTGCTCTTTCAGACTATGAGGCCCTAGTCTAGATTCCCATTCATTCTTGGTCTAAGCTGTTCACAAAGACTTCTTGGGGCAGACCTAAGAGATTTAAATGAAGAGGTAGAGGGAAAAAAATAGTCCCTTTCAAATGAGGGTACCTTGTAACCCTCTTAGAAATCTGAAGTTAGTTTTGTTTTGTTACAGAAAACTTTCTAGGGAAGAGAAGGTTTGTTAAAGGATTTGGAGGATGAAGATAATGACTGCTGATGAATAGACAGCTTCCAAACCTAGGAATTTGTAAGGAAGACATATTGATAGGATTATATGACTAAGACACTAGAAAAATAGTTTAGGGGTAGCTAGGTGGCTCAGTGAGTAGAGCTCCAGCCCTGGAGCCAGGAGGACCTGAGTTCAGATCCAGACTCAGACACTTAACACACACACACACACACACAAACTAGCCGTGTGACCTTGGGCAAGTTACTTAACCCCAATTGCCCTCCAAAAAGCAAAAACAAAAAACAAAATAAATAATTATTTTTATAAAAGAAAGAAAAATAGTTTGTACATAAAGATCCAAATTCCTGGCATCTTTGTTCTGTGCTTAAGCCACTCTATAAAAATATTTCACACAGGTGAAAAAATGAAGCTAAATAATACGATTGGCTAGGAGGCAGCAGACCTGTGATCTCACCCTAAAGTGGCCAATAAGTAGCTTTGTCCCTTTGGGCAACATAGTTAACATCTCTGAGGCTTAAGTCTCTCTATCAATAAAATAAGGGGGTTAGACTGGAAAATCTGTGATCCCTTGGAGTTTGCATATGTCAGGATTCTACTTATATTTAGTGGGGGAGAGAGGAAGAACAAACATGCATATATGAAGAAACTTCTTTGTAAACCCTGAAACACTATAGAAGTATGAGCTATTGCTGTTGTTTCGAAAGGTGAAAAGTAAATTTTGTATTTTGGAATTTGTTAACTGCTTCCATAGGTGTAGTGTGGGTATGTATATGCATATATCATAAATTCAACATCATAAATTTTAAGAGGCAGCATGAATGTAATGAACTAGGCCTGGTTTAGATTTCCAGTTCTGATTCTTAGAGCTCTGTAACCCTGAATGCCACTTAACCTCTCTGCAAATCTCAATTTTTCTGATTTATAAAATGAGAATAATTATTTTGTACCACCTGCCTCACAAAGTTGTTGTGAAGATTAAATGTGATAGCACTGGTAAAAATGCTTTATGACTTACATAACATAAAGTCGGCTATTATAATTCACCTCTGTGATGCCTTGGTATTCAGTGCCTAACACCTGGAGGGATTTCAGGGGGACACTGGATGAAAAGGAAATAATGCAGTCCTGCTTACCACACCTACCTACCCATACCTACCCATCCAATATAGCATTCTCGGGGTTAAGTGTATTGTTTAACCTGTAACACAGGACAACTGAAATGGGGGCAGGAGGAATGGCAGGAAGCAGCTTTATGTTTCATTCATCTGAAACTCTTTTAAGCTCCAGTTCTTTCTAATGATATCAAAATGGGACATTTTTCTCCTGGGGGGGGGGGGCGGGGAGAGAAGGGGGAAGAAGGCATATACCAGGGCTATTATTATGGAGAGTAGTAGCCAAATGTTCCCTTTAAAACTGTAATAAGGACCACAAACTCCCAAATCCATGCCTTTTCTTGCAAATAGACCTGAATCTTGATTCTTTCCTTGGCAGTGAAACACAGAGAAACTAGGCATTTTCTTATGCAGCATCCAAAGTCCCCGTCCCAGAAAGGGAAACTGACAGTATTTCATTTCAGCCTATTGATCGTCTGCAGCAAAGCCCAAAGGCAAACAAACAGTATTCAAAGAAAACAGACGAGCCCCAAGGCAGCTGCAGCAGCGACCGCAATTGAAAGTTTGGAGGTTGTTTGGGTTTTTTTTTTTTAAACGAGAACTTTTCTGGATGTATAGCTTCATGCAGGTAAAAACAACGTGGATCTCGAACTTCTTTTTAAAAAATAATGTGTAAAGCCTTACCTGAAGATAAGTATTTGTATGTAGCCACAACCCTGTGGGTGGACACATTGAAAAACATTTCCATGACTTGCTACTGTAAACCAGGACGAAAGGCTAAAAATGTCAAGTTGATACACCCTAAATGTATTTTTTTTTTCCGGCACCTGCAGTAGCAGCTAGAGAAAACACACTGTTCGTACAAGAAACAAAATATCAACTCCCTCTGAAGCTAACAAACGCGCCCAAGTGAGAGAAAGGCAGCCTTTCCGCGTCTGTGGCACTTTGGGCATCATCCGGGGGCTCTGGGTCCAACTTTATTCCCCTCCCCACTTACAGGCTCCGGCTCGGGCTCGGGCTCCCAAGCTTTGGGGAGGCTGCCGCTCCGCCGGCCAACGGCTGCTCTCTCCTCTTCCTCCTCCTCCTCTTCCTCCTCCTCCTCCTCCACCTCCTCTTCAGCTCCAGCTCTCTGTGCTGCAGGGCAGAAGCTTCCTTCTTGGAACCAACACCTTCTCTCACTACTGAGCATGCCCAGCGCTGGAGTCACCCAGGAGTTTAAATGGATAGATTCCATCTTTCCGGGTTTTCGTGGCCACTGCTGGCAGAGAGAGGACCCAGAGGCCACCTCTGAGGTGAGGAGAAGAAGGTGACTGAGGAGCAGGTGGAAGGAGGAAGGGACGCGGGGCAAAAATATGCTTTAGGCTGAGGAGACCAACTTCTAGGTTTCCCCAAAGTAAAGGCACCCTCTGCAGGAAGAAATCTGGATCTGTAAAGTCTGGTTAACTTCGGAAAGGTAAATCCCCACCATCACTTGGTGCAGGTCAGATGCTGCTGTTGCAAAGGGGCGCTGATACATCCTTTTGCATAATCTGACCTCCTGGAGCTGAACTGAAACCATTCAAGGGCTTTGGGGAGGCTTTTTCCCCCTTGGGCAAAGGGAGGTAGATGTAGGACAGACAGAGCAGGAAGGCATCTCTGACGTTACCCAAGCCAGCTCCCTTTATTTCGAGGAGGAAACAGAAGGCCTGAAGAGTGAAGGGAGACAAGAGTCACAAAACAAGTAAATTGATGGGTTAGGATTTGAACCCAGCTTCTCTGACTCCAAATGTTCTGTTGTTTGCACCACAACATTTCGTGCATGCCTTTCTCTCCAACTTTGTGGATGGGAGGAAAGAAGGAAGGAAGGAAGGAAGGAAGGAAGGAAGGAAGGAAGGGAGGAAGGAAGGAAGGTATAAAATAAACAGAGGTGAAATATTGTCTCACATGAGCCAAGTAAATGGAATGCAGCCTAATGCCTTTCCTAGGAATTTTACCTTAAGCCTAACTAAACAATGATCCCCTCACTGAGTTACTCCTCTGTAGCTAGGACTAACCTCATTAATTTAGCCTTCTCTGAGATAGGAAACTATTATACTTATAATCTGCAGCACACCACATAGCTCTAACTTCTCTTATTGTCTGTGAAAAAATTTCTGAGGGGCACATATGTACATGTCTTGTCTATACAGTAGATTTTAAGTTCCTTAAGGACTGAGGCCATGTTTTATAGTTTTTTAATAGCAAGCATTTATATTTATGGATGAGGAAACTGAGTCTGAGAGGCTAAGTGACTTTTCCAGGGTTATAAGTCAGTAAATATTTGAAGTTGAATTTGAACTCAGGTCTTCCTCACTCCCAGTTTAGTGCTCTACTTGCTACCTCCCTGCCTCCCTCAAAGCATGTAATAGTACTGAGTAGTAGTAGTAGCAGAATGATAGAATATATATATATATATAACATGTATATTATATATATACACATATATATCTACATATAGTGTTTTATGGTTTACAAAGTACTTTACACGTATTTTCTGACCTGGTCCTCAACTACTCTGTGTGGTAAGTGTTGTTACTATCTCCACTTTACTCATTAGGAAGCTTGTCCAGGGTCATAGAGCTAGTTAGGCACTGAAAGAAGATTCTAGCATGGGTCCTTCTGACTACAAGTCCAGTGCTCCCTCCATTACTCCTCCTATTGCTTAATAAATATTTCATTGCTGTAATAATCATTAACAACAGCTAACACATAGTGCTTTAAAGTATTTAAAGTGCTTTCCACATGATTTCATTGAAACTTCACAATGACTTTGTCAGGTGGGTACTACAGTTATTACTGTCTCTCATTTGCAGAGGAGCAGACTGAGGCTTAGTGACCTGGCCCTAGTCATACATCTCCTAAGGGTCAGAGGTAGAATTCCAACCCTCATAAAATTGAGGCTCTGATCTCTAAAGTTGATGTTAGTAAGCATCATAGTTGGTGCCCTCATTCATTTATCCAATTACCATTTATTAAGTGCCTACTATGTTCTAGGCACTGTACTTCATGCTGGGAAATATAAAGAAGAAAATGGAACAGTTGCTACTTTCCACAAACTACCATTCTGTTGGGGGGGGGTGGAACATGTATGTAGAAAAGTAAATACAATATACATACAAAGTAATTGGGGGTGGGTGGGGGTGGAGGAGAGAAGGTGGATAATCAAAAAGTTCTCCTATAGCAGATAGCACTTGACCGGTAAGCACTAAAGGAAGCTTGGAATTCTTTAAGAC
Organism: Petaurus breviceps papuanus; assembly: GCF_028583685.1. NCBI lineage: Eukaryota > Metazoa > Chordata > Mammalia > Diprotodontia > Petauridae > Petaurus > Petaurus breviceps. Next base: position 13,484,613 of record NW_027186457.1, on the reverse strand, counting down.
CTAGGTGAAGAGGGAATGCATTTTAAGTAGGGGCAACAGTCTATGCCAAGGCACAGAGATAAGAGACAAAATGTCAGTTTAACATTCTGGTTATTTCTGGTTATTTAAACTACATTCTGTTTGTTCCTTTAGTTTGTTTTAACCCAACTTCAGCTTGCTAGTTACTGTGTCATTTTGCCATTAAATCAACAGTAGTATTTTAGTGTAGTTGTTCCCAACCTGTGGTCTGAGGCCCCCTGGGGGACTGTTGGGGTTATTGCAAGGGGCCTGAGCCTCCTTTGGACCAAAGCATCCTGACCTTTATTTTGTTTCTATTAAATATGCATTCTGATTTGGTGCAATAAATAAACAAAAGATTTTCTTGTGGTTGAATAAGTATGTCTCACACATAAATATGTGCTATTTCCAAGTGTGTAGAAGACCTGTTATTAAAAAATTAAAATTAGATGTGGTACTAAATAATGTTCCAGATCACTAATAACAAGAGACATATAAGTTGAAACTGCAATTCCACGTCACATCCATTGGACTGACAAAGATGACAAAAGGGGATAACTGTCCTTGTTGGAGGGCTATAGGAGACAAACACTGTGGATGGAACTGAATTGGTCCAGTCATTCTGGAAAGCAGTTTGGAACCATATCCAAAAGGTCACTAAACTGTGCATAACCACTGACCCAACAATACTATTACTAGGCATAAATCCTCTAGCAGGTCAAAGATAGAGAGAAAGGGTCCATAAGAACCAAAATGTTTATAGCAGCACTTTTTGTTCAAGAAGAAAAAGAGAAATGAAAAGAAAAAGAACACAATGATCAAAATAGTGTACAACATATGGCCCAAGGATGGTATGTTATACAGTCCTAATATAAAGGAAAACAACTCTGAAATATTACATGCAGAATTTTGATCAATTCAGTGACCCATCATGACTTCAGGAGTCTGATAACAAAACACACTACCCACTTCTTAGCAGAGAGATGATGGACCAAATGTCTGGAATGAGATACATCTTGGACAAGGCCAATGTCTTGAAATATTTGCATATAACTATACTTATTTTTTTATGAGTATATGAAGGAAGTCACCAAAGGTATGGAGGGAAATCCTAAATCTTTTCTTTTACTTTCTTTTGGAGGGGGACAGTAGGTCAATTGGGGTTAAGTGACTTGCCCGAGGTCACAAGCTAGTTTTGTGTTAAGTATCTGAGGCCGGATTTGAACTCAGGTCCTCCTGACTCCAGGGCTAGTGCTCTATTTACTGCACCACCTAGCCGCCCCCCAAATCTTTTCAATACTGAAGTAAAGCAACTGAGAGAATATCAAATTCACCTAAAATCTTTATGGAAGTCAGCTATCCATGAATCAAAAAAATCAATTAATAAAAAAAATTATTAAATACCTACTATGTGCCAGGCACTTTGCTAAGAGCTAGAGATACAGAAATAGATAAAAGATAATTCCTGTCCTAAAGGAGCTTACAATATAATAGGGGAGAGAAGATGCTAACGAATATATACAAAACCAGCTGTATACAGGATAAATAGGAAATAATTAACAGAGAGAAGGCACAGGAATTATGAGGGATTGGGGAAGGCTTCCAGTGAAAGGATGTTAATTGAGACTTAAAGGCAGCCAGAGAGGTAAGTAATTGTAGGAGAAGAAGGATAGCATTCCAGGAATGGAAGGCAACCAGAAAAAATGTTGAGAGCTGAGACATGGAGTGTCTTATCTGTTACTGGATCAAAGAATATGTACTGGGAAGTAAGGTATAAGCAGATAGGAAAGGTAGGAGGGGGCTAGGTTATGAAGGGTTTTGCTAAAAAGAGTATTTTATATTTGATCTTGGAGGTAACAGGGAGCCACTGAAGTTTATTGAAGAGGGATGGTATATGACGTGATTGAGCCTGCACTTTAAGAAAGTTACTTTAGTGGCAAATGGAAGACGAATTGTAGTACAGAGAGACTTGTGGTAGGCAGACCCACCAATAAGCCATTGCAATGATACAGGCATGAGGTGATGAGGGCCTGCACTACAGTGATGGTAATGTTACAGGAGAAAAAGGGGCATATTCGAGACATGATGCAAAGGTCAAATTGACAGGTCTTTACAACAACTTGGATGTGGGGGGTAAGATATAGTGAGGAGTCCAGTATGACTCCCAGGTTGCAAGGATGAGGGACTGGGAGGATGGTATTGTTCCCTACAGTAATAGGGAATGTAGAAGAGGGGGAGGGTTTAGGGGAAAGGAAGAGTTCCATTTTGGACACAGTGAGTTTAAGGTATCTACTTGACATCCAGTTTGAAATTCAGTTTGGAAAAGTAAAATTGGAGGTTATCAGAGAGTTTGGGTCAGGAAAGATAGACCTGAGAATCATCAGCATAGAGATGATCATTAAATCCATGGGAGCTGATGAAATCACTAAGTGAAGTAATAGGGAATAAGCCAACTTTCACAAGGGATAGTCAACAGCGGAACACAACTTTTGCATTTCATTCAATCATCAAATATCTATGGAGGGTCTACTACGTGACAGACACTGTGCTAGAAGCTGAGGATGCAAATGGACAGAATGAGACATTCCCTCCCCATGATGAGTTTATATTCTAATGGTAGAAACACTAAGTGCTTATAAAATATATAGCATACACAAAAACTAGCCTTGTGACCTTGGGCAAGTCACTTAATCCCAATTGCCCTACCTTTCCCCCCTCCAAAAAAAATAAAATAAAATATACAGTATAAAGAGAAAGATAATAGGGGGCAGCTAGGTGGCGCAGTGAGTAAAGCGCCGGCGTCAGGAGGACCCGAGTTTGATTCTGGCCTCAGACACTTAACACCCACACAAAAAAACTAGCCATGTAACCTTGGGCAAGTTACTTTGTAATGGACAACGGAGAAAGCAAGACAGTGAAACCAATTATAATTTGATAGGAGTGTTTATTAACTGGCAGGTGACTGCTTCCCCAATAGGGAAGACAGCACTGAGTCTTTTGTAAGATACACTTATACAGAGTTAGGTGTTGCTAATCAACAAAATGTGGTTCCAAGGGGGGGTGTAATTCCATTATTGCCATTTCTAGTGAAGCCTTGATTACCTAGCAAAGCCCTGGATACAAACATGAACAGACCTGAATCTGGGGCATGTTTCTAGCAACACAGGTGAAACATTCCCTCACTATTATAGCCTATTAGGTGGTTTCCAGGGACCCTGGTAGGGGTCCCCTTCTAGCAGGTTGCAACTGGGAGGGGGCTTTGGTGTATAATTTCTGGTGGGCACTTCACTCCTCCCTTTTCTTGTTCATAGTTGAAACTTGGACTCAACTGAGTCCAGGGGAGTTCTCTTGCACTAGGGCTGTGGTACCCACTGCTGCCAATCCTGCCATACCAAGGCCAACTAGGGTAAGGACTAAAATGGGGGCTGCCAGCAAAAAGTTGTTCCTGCATACAAGCAGTCAAAAGTTAAGCTCAGGTCCAAGGCTACCAGAGTGCTGCCCGAGTCTGCAGGAGTGATGGTAATGGGTGAAACAGGGCCATCCGAGGTTCTATCACCACCAGGAGGTAACAAGGCCCCGGGGTCCCTTCCTGTGATGTAAAACCTGATTCCCAAGGTGTCCCAGTTTTCCAATCCTGTTTGGTCCAGTCCATAACTCTGATGACAACTGTGTTACATGACTTAAGGGTATTACAATGAAATGAAATGTGGTGGTCATGGCTGCCACCAGAGACCCAGTCAGCAATGGTTACACAATCCCAATTGACACAGTGATATTTCCCGGTCCCCCCACAATCGGGAGACCCATCCTCAGGGCAGACATACAACTGGGTTAACCAAAGGCTGCTTTTCTGCTCCACAAGCAGCACCATCGGCCCCCAGAATACATGCCTGTATAGGGAAACAACATGAATCTGGGGCACAGTGATCAAAGAAAAAGGGTGGGCTGGCCATGAATCACTTTTTTGAAATTAGAGTCCCATCAATTGTTTTAGTAGTACAAGGTGGGGGCATAGGAATTGAAACCGACCAAAGGCAGGAATGCCAGGAACAGGAGCATCAGGACAGTCTCTTAATCTTCAGTTGTAAGTCACCGGCTGGCTCTGTTGCCCACAGGTCTTGAGGGTCAGGAGGAGCCATCACCTTGATGTGTGAGGGGTGGATCCAGGCTTTTCTTCTGGCCACCTTAACAGCAGAGTGGTTTGGTACACTGCTCGAACTGTGTCCTGGATGTCTGAGAGAGCTTGGAGGGACTTGAGAAGTAAATCATTAACAATCATACATAACAGTATTCGTCACCCAAAATATAATAGGAAGTGGGGTGCCGAACAGAATCTCAAAAAGGGGAATGAATTTTACACATATGCACTCAGTTACAAATTTTAACACTTGCTTAGATGATGGAATAACTACAAATTCAGATTAAAACAGCAAGTTCTTTTCTGCTTTACAATTTGTTGCATCAATTCAGCAAGAAACATGTCTTGCAAATGGAGATTTTAGTGGGTCTCTTAGAATCACACTAGAGATTTTAAAATTTTCTTCTAAAGGTATTTTCCTTCTTCAAAACAGTTTCAAGATTTATAAATGATCACTAAACTTTTATGAAGTAAGTTAATTGAAAACTTTTAAATGATCTTAAACAATTTACATAACTTTCTGTACATATTATAATTCTAGATGAAAAATAATATTAGATTTTCCAATAAGCTAACATAAAAAAGCTCACATCTTTTATCGATAACTTGCTCTGAGCATAGAAACCTGTTATAGAAGGAAAAAGGCAAGGACATGTGTAAGGGTTATGGGATTTAAAGATCTTCCATGCCCCATTGGACTTGCTGACGTAGCAGGAAGGGGCGGAGCAAGAGGAAGTGGAAGCCAAACTAGAGTTCCTGCAGTGGCTGGCAGTGGCAGCGATGGCAGCGGCAGCAGCAGCAGCAGTGGCAGCGGCAGCGCGAAGCCCTTTTTGAGTCAGCCAGAATTTCTGCTAAGGACTCCTGCTGAGGACTGCCAGGGGCCGGAGCTGCTGGGAGCGCGCTTCCTGGACGCTGGGTGGTTGCTGTGAGTGGGGAGAGGAGGACCTTTGCCTGAGGTAGCCTGTTCTGTTTTAAAGGCTTGAGAATATGGGTGTTTTCTACTTTATCTACCTGTGCCAATATCATAACTACTCTGATGGCTTTCACTTTCTGGTTTTGGGACTCAGTCTTTTGGTATTTTAATAAATTTTCTAGCTTATTCCCCCATATGGCAAGCATGATGTATTTTGTGATGGATAATTATATCAGCATATCTGTAATTTCCATAGGCATTGTGAATATGGCATTGCTGATACAACATGTGACATTGCAAATATGCCAGGAGAAAACATCCTTGGCTCTGTGTAAATTCAGGTACAGTTACAGATATTCCATCTCATGCAGCATCTGTTCCATTTCATAGCTAGACTCAGGAATAGGTGGGAAACATTTCTTTTCAAAGGAACCTCATGAGTAAACTGAGCCAGGAGGGATCCCATCCCAGACAGAGACTGAGATTGTCCCTTCAGCCATTACCAAATGTAGACTTCCACCTGTTGACAGCACAGGATCACATTCCTCTGAGTAGCTAGTGGCATTTCCTCTCAGATGCTGATTTAATGCAGACAACTATCCCCAAATTCAGACTCAAAATAAAATTTAGTGCCTTTTACCTTAAACAACAAGCCTCACCAATTACAGCTTAGAGCCAGTTATAATTACTTCTATTCTCATGGGGCTACAATAAATAATAAGATGTATCAGATCTTATAATGTAAGGAATTCCTTTTACTATCTTTCTAAAATATAAACACCAATTTATAAAAATCCTTTTTGATCTTTGCAACTTCTTAGCAAGTTAGGTTCATTTAAAACTTCCTTTCTCAGGTTAAATGACCTTGCCTGGAAATAGTTTCTAGAGGATTTAACAGTTTTACAACATAAGGAAAATTTATATGAATTGTAAGCAGGAGAGACTGCTCTGAATGGGCAGAACTAGTCAAACAAATTTTCATACAGTAATCAATAAACAATTTTAGCTTTTAACATTAAAACATTAGCTCAAAATAGCTTAGTTAACAGTTTTACAAGTTTTTCTAAATAGCAGATATACATATTTAAAGTAACACTACTGTTCTTACACAATTTTCTCCTCACTCAGGTTTTACAATATACAGTGTATAAATACAACAATATAAACTGCGAGATGACATTACATTAATTGCCTTTTCAAATTACATAGAAGATGACATTAATTGCATTTCCAAATTACATATAAGAATGATTGATTTTACCAAGTGAAGAGACTAGTTGACTTCTGACCTCATTTTCTCCTGTCTTTTTCTCATATCCCCACTTTACAGATGAATTGAGACCCAGGGTTAAATGATTTATTCTAGGTCACACAACCAGTCGGTGAAGAGTTCTGAACATATTGCTTCTCACTGACAAGCTTTTTCTCACTTTTCTGATTTTCTCTCTTTCACCTTTCCCTTAACTGTACCTCTCTGGTTTTTCCTTTTTGCTCTATATTCTAGGGTGTTTTCTCCCTGCTCCATTGTTTTCCAGGAGTCCTTAGCAACCTTCTTTAATTCCTTGGCACTGGAACAAGCAAAGTGATTATTTGCAGCAAGGGAGAGATCTCTTAGATGGTACTGAAGTTGGGGCTTCATGGTACAGAGTAAACTCTGTATTTCAGGGGGAAACCCTCCATTTTTCCAAACTCGTCACACTCAAAGCACATTATCAGCTTATACTCTATCAAATAAACCTCTATAAACGCTTAGCTGTAGCAGACCTTGGTTATGGGGTGGTTGATTTGCCTGGAGCATTAAAGAGAGGGTTTGGGGAACTTGAAGTAGAAACTTCAGGCTCTGCTTACTTAGAGGAATGGGCTTCAGGGTACCTGGCAATCTAAAACTTGCTGATGGGAGCTAGATCAAGTACCCTTTTACTAAACTATTTAGGCTGTGGAAAGAATATAATTTTAGTCTGAATAGCTCAGATATAACACACACTTTAGTAGCTCAGATGTATCCCAGGCTTAGTATATGGGATAATGATTAACATGTGTTTGTACCTTTGTTTCACAAGCTTCTTTTCCATTGTCTAACTGTTCCCATGTCATTCAGAAAAAATATTCTATTCCAGGGATTTAACCTTTCAGGTAGGCAAATGACAAGCCCGTGTAGCTCCAATGTAGCTACTGTACCTTCCCTCATTTTTCTTTTTGGAGGAAGTTAACTCAAATTAACTTCACTGCAGCCCTAGCTCAGTTATAGTCAGGACAACAGAGAGAAAAAAATCGTAATGGTTCAAACCTCTTACTGTCTCCTCAGCTCTGTCAGAGCTGGATGACAGGGAAGGGTTCCATAGCCCTAGCTAAGAAGAACTGGGACCACAGGGAAGAGAATCTTAGTGGAATTTTCTTTTTGACCTTTTGCTCAAATAAACTTTTCTTAGGTGTTCATTGCTTTAAAATTTCAGATCTACTCCAAGACTTGAAGAGAAACTGCTTGTCATACAACACAGATAATACAATTGTTTACCAGTAACAATCATGGTCTTAATTTTGAACTTTGAAATAAAAACAATTGAATAACCAAGCTGGTGACCTTAAACTTCAGTTTTTGTAGTGCCAAATAGTAACCAGAATGAATTCAATTACCTGGATCTATATTCCCAATGATGTTGCACAGTTCTCTTTCTGTGACCCAGGAAAGGGTTAAGTGTTAGTCCTATTTCAAAGTGTAGCTTGAAAACCTACTTCTCTTTGATCATTGAAGTAACCCCTTTTCCCTTAGATAGATTTTAGGGGAGAAATTTCCCATTCTCTCTCTGTCCATTTGCCTTTCTACTTTGAGAACTTTGGCTGGAGTTCAAAAAGTAGAAGGGGAAATGGTTTTCTGCCAACAGCCATTCCTTAAGAGACTATCAATCTTTATAGCGCAGGAACAGCGTTTCTTATGCTTTGGTGCTTTTGGCTTACAGGGTGGTAGATTTAGGAATTTCTTTACACATACAGACAGAATATACAAAAAAATGCAGCAGGGCGAAAGGAAGAAGGTTTCCTCTTTTCTACCTGCCAGTATCCCAGAGACAGGATATACACAAAACAACACAACACACAGAATACACTCCGGCGGCATTTTTGTCTCTCCAGTAGCCCCTTGCACTGAGATTTTTGGATTTTGAAAGTTACTTCCCTCCCTTTGGGGATCCCAGGTGGAGCAACCAAGCATGGAGCAACTGTTGGCAGTTGTCCCAGGTAGGCTGGTCAGATCTCATGGATGGAGGGGGAAGAGCCCTGATGGGGTGGTTGAGTCAGGGGACAGGGAACTGGCAGGAGACTGAGATTTTGATCTTTGACAATGGCTCCCCAGGCTGAGACTCTGGGCCGAGAAGGACTTAGGTTCCTGGTCCTCTCAAGAAAGCAATACAAGCCTGGGGCTGAGGAACATCTCTCGGCGGCCGCCCCCTAGAATCAAATTGCTTTCCTGGGCTCTGGTCCAGCTGTCTTTTAATTAAGGTTACAGAGCAAGACAAAAAATTCAGCAACGCCTAGTGACAGACACACAGAACACATAAAGAAAGGGTTAAAGCTACAGCAACAATTAATTAAAAAAAAATCAGGTAAAGACAAAAGTTAAGGTTACAGTGACACCTAGTAACAAACACACAAAATACATAAACCTAAAAAAAAAGCAGGAAATTAAAGTAGACAATTAAAGTTAATACATAAAGAAAAGGCACTCCGTCAGCGTCCTGACCTTGGAGGCCAGTAGGGGCTGTAACGCCGCGTCCAGCTTAGCCTCCTACTCTACCTGGGGCCGAGGAACGTCTTCTCAGTGATCACCCCCTAGGTACTTTTACACTTCATGAGTACTCACCTAAAAGAACACTCTTGGATCGAATGGAAAGAATTTGGATAGGACTCAGGTTTCCCAACCGCTCAGGGAAGCAATGCGAGCCTGGGCCGAGGAACATCTTCTGGGTGGCCACACACCCCTGGGGCGAATTGCCTTCCTGGCCCTCCAGGGAGCCTGGCCCAGCTGTCAGTTAATGCCAAAGGCAATCTCGGTGGAACCTCCAAATGTAATGGACAACCAAGAAAGCAAAACAGCAAAACCAATTATAATTTGATAGGAGTGTTTATTAACCAGCCGGTGACTGCCTCCCCAATAGGGAAGACAGCACTGAGTCTTTTGTAAGGTACACTTATACAGAGTTAGGTGCTGCTAATCAACAAAATGTGGTTCCAAGGGGGGGTGTAATTCCATGAATGCCATTTCTAGTGAAGCCTTGATTACCTAGCAAAGCCCTGGATACAAACATAAACAGACCTGAATCTGGGGCATGTTTCTAGCAACACAGGTGAAACGTTCCCTCACTATTATAGCCTATTACGTGGTTTCCAGGGACCCTGGTAGGGGTCCCCTTCTAGCAGGTTGCAACTGGGAGGGGGCTTTGGTGTATTATTTCTGGTGGGCACTTCAACTTAACCCCAATTGACCTCCAAAAAGCAAAAAAAAAAAAAAAGAGAGAGAGAAAGATAATAAGTACATACAAAGGAGGTAAATACAAGGTAGTTTAAGAGGGAAGGCACTAGCAGTTGTGAGGATCAGAAAAGGCTTCCTGGAGAAGATAATATCTGAGCTTCCTATTAAAAGAAGAGAGGACAAGGCATGAGGGACAATCAGTGCACAGAGATAGGAAGTGGAGTGTGGTGAACAAGGAAAAGAAAGACAGACAGTTTTTCTGCATCACAGAATGCAGGAAGGAGAAAGTTCAGTGAAGCTGGAAAGATAGATTAGAACTAGAACATGAAGGGTTTTAGCAGCTAAACAAAGAAGTTTGAATTATATGCTAGAGGCAATAGGGCCTGGGTCCAGGAGTTGGTTGAGTAGGGGAGTTATGAGATCAGATCTGCATTTGAGGAAAATCACTTTTTGTATAGGATGACCTGGAGTAAGGAGAGATCTAAATCAGAAAGACAAATTAGTAGGCTATTGGAATAATCTGGTTGAGAGGGAATAAGGTCCTAAACTAAAGCATTAGTTATACAAGTAGAGAGAAGGGGCTGAAGATAAGAGATCTTGTGAAGTTTCAAGAGTTAGCAACTGATTGTATATATGGGGTGAGAGTTAGGAGTCAAGGATAATATTGAGGTTAAAACCTGGGTGATGGGAAGGACAGTGATTCCTTTGACAGAAATAGGTAAGTTTCAAACAGGGGAATGTTTAAAAGAAAAGAAAATAACATAAGTTTGTTTATGGATGTGTTGAGTTTAAGATATCTCTAGGAGAGAGGTGCAGAACCTGCAGCCTTGAGGCCACATGTGGTCTTCCAGGTTCTTAGGTACAACCTTTTGATTGAGTCCAAGTTTCCTTTTATCAAGGGGATTTGTTAGGTGAACTTTGGATTCAGTCAAAGAGATGCACTTGAGGACCTACAGGTAAACTCAAGGCTGCAGGTTCTGTAGGACATACTTCCAGAAATGTCCTATAGAAAACTGTTGATGTGGGACTTGAAGAGGTCACTCACTAAGAGGGTTAGGGTTGCTCTGGAGACCCCAAAATATCAACAAGCCAGGTCCTGCTGAATGAATTTGACTCAAGTCTTTTTGGCCAAAGAAAAGCAAAATTTATTAAAAATTAGCTTGCATTAGACACAGAGTAAGTCTGTGCTAGAAAATTTTATGGTGCTCTCACTATTATATGGCATTCTATGGTGCTCTCACACCACATGGCATGAGATGGGGTCTTATATACAGAAGGTTGTTGGAGGAATCTAGGGATGGTCTAGAGGAGGAGTTTGGGGAGGGTCTTCAGGTTAATGAGGTCAATGAGTAATTAAGAGTGGGAAGTGGCCTGGAGACAACAAACAATGGTGGGCTATCCAGTTCAAAGGTGGATCTACACTTTGATTGTCTAGTAACTGTGGGTGGGAAGTCTAGTAACAGACCTGCCTCATGCAAATGTCTCATCAAATGGGATGATTTAATCAAGAGTCCAAGGGAGGTTCCCAGAGCTTGTACCTCTAGGACTCAAGGAGAGCTCAAGGGGGCTCCCAGAGCCCATACCTCATTAGGACTGAGGCTCAGGGAGAGGTAATTGGTCTGCATATATTGATCTGGGAGTCACATGCATAAGGATGCTTGTTTGCATAAAGGTGATTGTTAAATCCATGGGAACTGGTGAAGCTACCAAGAGAGAGGGTATAAAGGGAGAAGAGAAGACCTAGAACAGAACCTTTGAGAACACAAATGAGAGGTATGATATGGCTAATGTGCCAGCAAAAGAGACTTAGGAGTGGTCAGAAAGATAGGAGGAAAACCAGGGAGGAGAAGGGATAGAATTTGGAACTCAAAATTTTTTTAAAATGAATGTTAAAAACAAAAAAAGGAAAATTGTTTAGGGCCCTAAGAATTAAATGGCTGGCCAGATGGTCAGTAAGGGCCAAAGGCAAAACTTAAACATTGTCTTCCATTTTCTGAGGCCAACTCTCTATGTTCTATGCCAGGCTCTCTGTGAGTAGTAATAGAAGATACAAAAATAAAAGAAATAAAATAAAATTTATAAAGTATTTTATGACCAGAACAATTTTGTCAAACTGTTTTAAATTTAATATACACTTTACAAAAAAGAAACTATAAGGGTGGCTAGGTGGCACAGTGAATAGATAACTGGTCCTGGAATCAGGAGGACGTGAGTTCAAAAGAGGCCTCAGACACTTAACACAAAAACGTAAGGGTTATGGGATTTAAAGATCTTCCATGCCCCGTTGGACTTGCTGACGTAGCAGGAAGGGGTGGAGCAAGAGGAAGCGGAAGCCAAGCTAGCATTCCTGCGGTGGCTGGTAGTAGTGGCAACGGCGGCGGCAGCAGCAGAGGCAGTGGCAGTGCGAAGCCCTTTTTTAGTTAGGACTGCTAAGGACTTTCTGCTAAGGACTCCTGCTGAGGACTGCCAGGGGCCAGACTGCTGGGAGCACGCTTCCAGGACGCTGGGTGGTTGCTGTGCGTGGGGAGAGGAGGACCTTTGCCTGAGGTAGCCTGTTCTGTTTTAAAGGCTTGAAAATGTGGGTGCTTTCTACTTTATCTACCTGTGCCAATATCATAACTACTCTGATGGCTTTCACTTTCTGGTTTTGGGACTCAGTCTTTTGGTATCTTAATAAATTTTCTAGTTTATTTCCCCATATGGCAAGCATGATGTATTTTGTAATGGATAATTATATCAGCATATTTGTAATCTCCATAGGCATTGTGAATATGGCATTGCTGATACACCATGTGACCTTGGGCAAGTCACTTAACCCCAATTGCCTTCCAAAAAGCAAAAAAAAAAAAAAAGAACCAACCCCAAAAAGAAACTATATAATAAGTTCATGGTTTCATATGTCATCTCTTTTGTCTTTTGTATAGTGGAATGTTTATGCTCATTGATTAAGTTTACAATAAAAAAGTTAAATTAAAAAAGAATAAAAATAAAAGTGTTATGTATTTTCTCAATCAATGGATATAAATAGCATACTTACTATCATGTGAATATTTGGAAACTTTATGATTTTAAAGAAGAGGGGTCCTCCTACTCAAAAATGATTGGAAGCCATAGTTTTAATGTCTATAATGGTAGGCACAGAAGAATGAACTCATTTTGAACCCAAAAACCCTAGCATAGAAGCTACCAGCTTTATTATCCCTGGACAAATCCCTTCCTTTCTTTGGTCCTCATTTTCCTCATCTGTGAAATGAAGGTGTTAAACAAACAGCCTCTAAAGGTCCTACAACTTTATGTCCTAATTACAAAGCTATCATGATTTTATAGTCAATGAAGTGGTGACCACTTCATTGGCTATAAAATCATGATGGGGTGGGAAACCTGTGGCCTCAGAGTCACATGTGGCATTCTAGGTCCTCAAGGTCCCCAAGGACTTCTGTGAAGTTTGGATTTAAAGGGCCACACTCGAAGAACTAGAGGGACACATGTGGCCTCAAGGCTGTGGGTTCCCCACCCCTGTAGGCATACAGAGGTAGGTGGGAAGAGAGACAAAACAGAATTTGTCAGACACGTAACTGTAAATAAAATTGTCCAGACTCAAAGACAGGGAAAAGAGCACAGAAGCTCTCTCCCCGCTTAGAGTAGGAAGTCTTGAAACAAGAAAAAAGTGACTAGAGCTGTATATTAAGGCATCCTTTTTCTGAATCCTGTTCTCCTTCTGATTTTTTTATTGTAACTTCAGAGAAAGAAGAAAAAGTGGAGTGACTCCTGTTACTGGGTACCACAGGAAAAGATGACTTGACCAGAACTGATCAGAAGATGAAGTACTGCCACAAGGGGGAGATTCCCAGCTTAAAACAGGGATGGTAACTTGGGGGGAAATATCAGTGAAAAAGAAGGTCCAGAGTTGCTAAAATGGGGATTGGGAATCCTAATTTGACTAGTGAGATAAGGGGTAGAATCATTGCCACTTTCCTTTTTCAGTCACTTATGCTTAGACTGGGAGTACAAAACCCATTCATTAATTGCTTTCCATGTATTGTGGGCATGGGTAATTTTGATTCCTTCTCTCTGTACCTAAAGACCTGGAAGGGAAACAAGAAGAGGGATAGGAGATGGCTAATGGAAAATGTGTCTTTAAGAAATGTTTAGTTTAATTTCCTTTTTACTGTGTTCTTTGTACAATAAACTATTTGAACACAGTAAAAATCTTTAAATCAATGAATACATTGAGAAGTAAACTGAGGGAGAAAGCTAGGTATAGATGGCAGATTACATATATAATATCTTGAGCAATATACAATTCCATTCAGTAGATCAAGTTTGGACCAGCAAAGGTTAAACAAAGCTATGTTACCACCTAAAAGAGCAATCCCTGTTGTTTGCAGGTCAAGCACCCTCTAGAAGCCATTGCTACATAAAAAAAATGAAATAAACCAAGTAATTTCAAACTTTCCCTCTTGAGGGTTTGGGGTTGAGGGGCAGAAAGGGGTATCCCTTTCTTTCTCCTTTTGTATTCCCTATATGAGACCACTCAGTGTTTTGTTATCTTTACAATTTCTGACAAGGAAAATGTTGCTTAAAATGAAAAAAGTAGAACTAAAATGATCTGAAAGGCAGGTGAAATCCAAAACAAATAGTACAATTAAATACCGCACATTACGTGCCTATGTATGCATCATTTCTGGGTTTTAGTTTCCTCACCTGCAGACTGGGGAGAGAAAACCTCAAATGAAATCACAAAGAGTCAGACATGACTAGAAATAACCAAACAACAAAAGAAATTATTATTATCCAGAATGTTGAATTTTTTTTTCAGATAGTGACTTCCTTTAGATTATAGAGGTCACACATATGCAGCCCATGACACTCCCAAGTGTGGCCTGAAGCAGACTAAAACACGAGAAATATTTAATAAGGTAAAAAAATTACAATAAAACATAGATAATATTAATATATGTTTTTCTAAGTCAATATGTGACCCAATGGAATCCTTTGGTATCGTTTTGTGGTCCCTTTTTCTATTTGAATTGGACATCACTGCTCTAGATGCATCTGTTTGCAGATGCCATGAAGCCCTGGAATAAAGCAATGCTTCCTGAAAGAAATCTGAAATGACTCAGAAGAGTTTGGCTTAATCATCCACTCAGGAGCAACTAACAGAATGATGAATGTCTATTGCCCAGATTATACCATGTCTTTTGAGCTTCATCAACACAAATGCCTTGGACAGACATGTGGTGAGTTAGATCCAGAATTGAAAAACCAAATGAAAGTGGGCTAGACTGCTGAAATTGCAAAGATCCTTTAATTATCTCAGGCTAAAAAGGCCCATCTTTTTAATGCCAACATTCTATTGCTGTTGCAATATGGTATGGGGAAAAAAAGCAATAATTAATCACTCAGAAGGCAATGGAAAGGCACATACATAGTAGGTGTGAACAGGCTGTAATGTATAAAAAATGAAGAACTTCCAAAAAAGAACAAAGGATATTAACCCAGAAGTGTATAATAGGAGGAGAAAATGGGCTAGCCATCTATGATGAGGGCAGGGGATGACAGAGGGCCAGTCAGAATACTCCTTTGATATCCTTGCAATGTCGGCAGAAAAAGCAATGAAGACCTCTGGCGTGTTGGGTGAACCCTCTGTCAAACTTATGGGAGGACCCAAACAAAAGTTGCAAACAGGCTCAGGGACAAATGGGTTTCAATCTTTAAAATAATGGGAACTTTTTAATCAAGGATATCACAGATTCTTTTGAATATTTAAGTGTATACTCTCATAAGCAGGGAACAGCTGTTTAAATGAACAGGAGGCTCCCAGGTGAAAGAGATTTAAGAAAGGACACAGGAAATGTCCATGTTACCCATAGGTAGCATAGTCTCCATAATTTGAGGTGTAACTCAATTCTTTTCAGAGTTAGTATTTAAATTATTTTAATAATGCTCTTGATGTGGTTACTTTACCTAGAGCAGAAAGCATCTTAGATAAAGAATATTGAAATACTACCCAAGCAGTAAGCATAAGCATAAAGCATTAGAAATAGCGTTAATGGTTAATAAAAGTTGAAATTAATTATTATGAAAATTAGAGACTTCTTGTATTTTGGTCATTTTTATAAGTATAGCAGTGGTGGGGTGGTATGGTAAGCAAGGTTGTTCACCCACTCCATTTACCTCTCTCACCTTACCAGTGATTCATTGCCTAGATGAGTTTTTCAGTATAAATAATCCTTCATTGTTTTGAGAAGTTGCATCAAAGGATCTGTAATTCTAGCTTTTTTTTCTGAGTCCCCAACCATTCAGTCAAAACATCTCATTCCTCTCTCTGTCTCTCTGTCTCTCTGTCTCTCTCTGTCTCTGTCTCTGTCTCTCTCTCTCTTTCTCTCTGTCTGTCTGTCTCTTTCTCACTGTTTCCTCTTTCTTTCTCTATAATTTGAGGTAGAAATGATTTTTTATAGTGTATAGCCTTTTTTGTCTAATTTTGGAATGTATTATAAGAGAGATTATAATCCCAGTTCTATTCATTTATTGTGTAACTGTGGGCAAAATACTTCACCTCTTTGCCATTTCTGTTGTTGTTCTTGTTGTTTGTCCTTCACTTTCAGAGCAGACCAATGACATCATGGGGTGATGTCTTGACTCATGAGTGAGTTGGATTTAAGTGAAGCAGAGTTGTACAAAGTCATCAGTCTCACTTGTTCTTCCTGGTCATTAAGGTCCAGTGGCAAGACAAAATTCAGAACAACTGCTGATGGCCCAGGATGACCTGGGCAAACTCTAAGCACTCTACTTTAGCTGCCTTTATGGCCATTGGAACAAAGCGTTCTCCTCTGCCTATTCCACCAGGAGAAGTCTTCACATGCTTGGGATAGACAGCCCCCTAATTCACTGACAGGTTTGAGGCCTATTGGCTACCCTCAACCTGATTTTACTGAGGTGTGGTTGCTGTGAATGCTAGAGTTTCTTGGATCCACAGGTGAGAATTGGGTGAAAGGTGGACATCAAAGGTAGGTGAGCAACCCTGAAAAGGGCTGCTTAAAAACCTTCACACCAGAGGCGCCAGTCCTTCCTAGACACCTCATACACACCCCTGTAATAAATAAATATATATGTAATGGTAATGAAATTTGAAGATCCCTTTGTATTGGAAAGCTAAGAGGTACTTAGCACCTAGTTTCAAATTCAGCCTCTGTTAAAGAAACAGAAGGTATGAACCCCTGTTGCTGACATAACAGGAAGGGGATGAACAAGGAGGAGCAATACTATATATAACCGCAGCTGGAAAAGTCAGAACTCCTTGGGATGAACCCCTGAAGGCTGGGCTGCTGCTGCTGGCCTGGAACTTCCATAGAGAAAACAATCTTGATTTCGAGAAGAGGAAAAAGTGATTTTGATTTTGAGAACAAAGCTGATGAAGACCTCTGAGGGCCAGCTGGAGCTGCCAAAGACTGAGGAAGCATGACTGTGGTGTTGGTATTCTGTACAAATGTTACTGTGACTTTGTTAATGTGCACGAATGTTCTTGTGGCTTTGTTAAGCCTTGTCTTCCTAGGAACAGATACTGTGAAGTATTTGAGATGGACTGGACACTGAACTTCAGTGTGGAGCAGGAACTACACAGAGAGCTGGACAAGGAACTGGAAGCTATCTGCCTTTGAACCCAGGGGACAGTTTGGTGGATTCAGGTAGGATTTGTTATTGTTGCTTTGATTTGTTATTGAATAAATAGTGTTCGCTATCCTATGTAATCTAGTCAAGATGAAAAGACCTCTTTGTGAATACTGTGTAATAGTTGATAAAATTGTCTGAGCAGTGACTGACCCTGATGTGAGGTTTTGCTTTGGGACTTAACTTTGGGAAGAGTTGTGTAATTTGGCCAGATGAGACTCTGGGCAGCCGTTGAGACCCTCCACCCTGGTTTTGAAAACCCAGGTGTTGGTGCTTCCCTCTCTGGTAACTAGGTATGGATGTAATGGTCAGATAGCTGGAAACCCTGTCTGCTGAATTGTGTTATTTTCTGTTGTAACTTCTGTTTGTATTCTCTGAAGTTCAGGGTGCTGACTTTTCCCTCTGAACTAGGTAAATGATATATGTTTGATTGATTAAAGTGACTGTTGAAGTTGTAACTTAATTGCACCCCCATGGGTGGGGGACTTTGACTATTATACTTTGTGATTGAATTAAGGACTCTGTGATTGACTAAATGAATGTACTTTGTTTATGATTGGAAACTAATCTCCAATTGAGACTACCCAGGGGTGGAGTACTTTGACTTTTGTATTTTGTGTTCCAAAGCCTCCTTAAGGATGACTGAATGATTGAGTTACTAAATGATTGTACTTTATTGAAAACTATTGTGACCACTTTGGTGAAAACTACATGGCCATTTTAGTGATAAGTATTTGTGAATGCTGTTTTTTGTTTTTGTGTGATAAATTGTAATATTGTGAAAGCTTTACCTTGACTTTCTGTGAATGTTTTGCTTTGATTTGTTATTGAATAAATAGTGTTCACTGTACTATGTAATCAGAACCTTGAAAACTGTTCACAGCAGCATTCTTCTGGAAAGCTGCTTGTGTGTGGCTTTACTATATACATATCTGTAATAAATAGAAGCAGAGGCAAGTGAACACATGGTATTTGTATTGCTGGTAATTCCATGGGGCTAAATGATGAGTGATTTTCAATGTGCTTAGATTTATCCTCCTTCAAAGCACCATGCAGGCTGAACCTGCTAGTTGTTAATGCTCTGTTCCTCTTTGAGGACAAGGACTGTTCTGTTCTTGTCTTTGTATTACCAGGACCTAGCCCAGTTTAGGCATAAATTAGACACTTACGAACTGCTTATTGAATTGAAGATGCTACTAACACAGTCATTTCTGAATCAGCTGCCTGCATACAGTCAGTCATCTGACTTATTAGAACAAAGATAAAAATCAATACCAAATTAGAAGAATGGCTAAAAATAATAAGATATCATTTATTTTTTTAAATTTTATGTTTATTCTTAGTTTACGACATTCATTTTCATAAGATTTTGAGTTACATATTTTCTACCCGTCTTTCCTCTACCCACCACCCCAAAACAGCGATGCCACTGAATACCCCTTCCCCCAATCTGTTCTCTCCTATATCCTCCCTCATTCCCCCTACAACTTTCCAGTAGGGCAAGATGGATCTCCATACTCCAGTGCCTGTATATCTTATTTCCCAGTGCATGTTAAAAAAAAAAAAGATATCATTTCAAAGGGAGAATAGGCCCTATGGAAAAATTGTGAGATACTCAACTAAGTCAAATTATCCCCAGAGAACTTAAGGATGAAACTGAAAGGAAAACAGTCATAGCCAACAATGCAAAAGATGTCAATATTTCTATAGCAAATTATACTCCTCATCAGTGACAGTGGTGCCATCCCACATAGACTCTCTAGTATCATGGTACCCTATGAGTTGAATGAGAAAGTAAAAATGACATTAAAGAAAACAATGACAAGAACATCTATCTTAGGCAAAGCACACACAAAGGACACAATGCCCATGGTATTGAGGGATCAATTCTCAAAACATCCAAAAAAGGGAAGATATTAAATACTTTGGAAAAATCACAGACTGAGAAAACATTAATAACTACCAACCAATTTCCACTTCTACAACATCTATATGATAATTATATCTATCTATAGCTATGTCTATGTCTATATCTATATCTACTGAGAATATCTTTGAGAAAGATATTGGAAGGGAAGAAAAAAGGGTTTTGTAAGTGATATTTCATAGAAGGCCACATCTTTACAGTCACACAGTGGATTGAAAAAGTGTAGATAATACAAGACTTCACTGTTTTTATTTTAGTTAAGAATAAAAAAGCATTTGATTTGATAGAGCAAAGCACTATATGAAAGGCTCCTTTTGAGATGTCTCCCATGCACATGTCAAAATTATACAAGTTTCTTTGAAAGATGAGACAAGCTTGTTTGATGACCCTCTTTGTGTTACTCTTAAGGTGTTGGTCACTGCCATGGAGTATATCCCGTTCATGGTTCATATCCAAGGTGGAATCCCTACAGATATTTAGGTTAAAAGGTCAGAATTTTAGGACTGGTAGGGACCTTAGTGGCAGCAGACAAGTCATTATTCATTATCTCCTTGAAGACCTTCAATGAGGAATTGAACTTTAAACCCCTTCAGACAGTCTCCTTTGAACAGCGTGGATGGTTAGGAAGTTTTCTCTTACATCGAATGTTAAACTTACCTTTATTTCAGTCTTCTACAATTGCTCCCAATTCAGGTCTCTGGGGCCACACAGAGTAATTCTGCTCCCTTTCCCACATACTCACCCTTCAAACACTTGAAGACCACTACTATTCCCTCCCTCTCTTCCCACCAGGTTTCTCTTCTCCAGTCTAAATATCGCTACTTCCTTCAACCAGTCCTTATCTTACATAGACTTAAGGTCCTTTACCATTTGTGTACTCTCCTCAGATGTTGGGAACCTGAATAACTAAAAGGATAGTGGTAGCCTCAACACAAATGGGGAAGGTCCTATATAATAAGTTCCAGTTTGGGATGTATTGATTTTGTGATGCCTGGGTGGTGCCCCCCTCCCCCCAAGAGCTCATGAGAGAGATGCAACAAGCAGAACTTTCTCACTTTCATTGGTATTGATGTGTTATTACTTCACGGAATGGCTCAGTGTCTTTTACTACTTAGTTACTCATTTAAAAGCTAATCCATTACTGGATTGCAAGGTCTTCTTTCCTACAGTGCCTAATGCAGTATACTAAACACAGATGGTGCTTACTAAATGTGTGCTGTGTCTTATAACATTGCTATTATAATACCATGATTTGACATAATCAATGACTGTTTATTGTGTGTTCCTTGTCTACATGTCAACGTTATCAACTAGCTAATATCCATTAGTTCAGTTGAAATTTATTTATTTATTTTAAGCAATTGGGGTTAAGTAACTTGCTCAAAGTTACAGGTCAGGTTATTTCTGGGTGTGGTGCTAAGTATCTGAGGCCGATTTAATCCCAGGTCATCCCGACTCTAGGGATGGTGCTCTAACTCACTATGCTACCTGGCCGCCCCTAAAATTTTAAAAACAGATCAGAAGTACTTTACGTATTTTTAATCTACTAAATTGTTTTTGTTGATAGGGTCTTCACTGTAAAATAGTAGCAACATTATTTTAATAATAGTACAAAAACAACTACTATATTACGGCCGACAAGATGTTACATTGTTCTAGCCTGTATTTAAAATATTTTTTATTTATAAGCTATTTATTTGAAAATAAGTAAAAATAAATAGCTCATAGCTGACGTTTATATAGCACTCTAAGATTTATAATAAATTATCTCATTTGATCCTCATAACACCCCTGTGCATTGAATTCTAAAGGTATCATCCCCATTTTACAAGAATCTATGGGATTCCTCCGTAGTTACAGTAAATTCAGGAGGTAGGAGTTGGGTCGAGGTCTCCACTCCAGTTCCTGCACTTTTTCCATTGTTCCCTTTAGGATAGTTCCACGTTTGGTTAATTCAGAGGCGATTTTGTTTTTAATTTTTGCTCTGAGTTACGGGCAGTGTAAGAAGGGAGGGACAGGGAGAGTGAGGGACCCTACGCCGGTGGAAATGTGACCAGAGAGGAAGGAAGCCACATCTTTTTACATAGGATATGAAGATCCTAGAATTGGGAGTGAAAGAACTTTGAGGCTATTCCTAGAGCGTTTAGCACAGTGCCCGGCAACCAGTAGGAGCTTAATAAATGCATATTGACTGACTGCCCCTCATTTTCACAGACGAAACCGAAGCCCAAAGAAGCTGTGACTCTGTGACTTGCACAATAGGTACCTACAGAGGGAGGATTCCCAAAAGTTGCAGAGAAAAGAGGTTAACTCTTGGCTGGCAGCTGCGCAGAGAGGGCCCTGAATAATCTAGTCACCCGCTACTGCTTTGGATTTGATCAATTTTCCAAAAACCAGATGTAAATAAACTCTTTTCCCCTCAGGCTGAAGCATCCTCCCTGACGCAGCCTTCTGGGTGCATTGCCGGCTCCGCCCAGCTGGGGAGGGCCAAGCCAGTGTGAAACTAGAGCGGCAGGGCGCAAGCGCACACACACACGCGCAGCGTGGTTTACTGAGGAGTTTTGAGCCTTGTGAGGCACCGTCGCCGCCGTTCCCGCCTGAGGTAACGGAGGGGACGCGGAGCAGCTGGTTGCTGTCCTCGCTCGGCGCCGCTCGGCTTCACCATGGCAGAGCAGGGCTTGGAGATGGCTTCTATGATCCCGGCGCTTCGGGAGCTGGGCAGGTAGGGCGAAGAGACCCTCCCACACCCATCCTACCCGAAGCCCTCCGCGCGCTCGTCTCTAGCCCCCGGACTGTTGCCTCTACTCAGGCCTTGTCGCGATCCCCCCCACCCCCTCCTCTCGCCCCTTCTTCCTCTTCTCGTCCCAGCCCCCTCAGCCACCTCTAGGCCCAGGTCCCGGGGACCCTGGGAAGGGAGGTGGGGCCCTGGTGGCGGAAATGGGCACCTGGGGGCGCCTTCCCTTCCCCCTCCCCCGCCCCCCGCTGGGCTGCTACCTGCACGGCGTCTGTAAGATGGGTCTAAGAGCAGGGAGGGCTCGGGTTTGTGGTGAAGGTCAGGAGAGATGTCCGGACACATGCGCACATACGGACATGTGTCTGTCCGCCTGTCCCTAGGTCTGTGTATGTCTGCGTGCGTGTATGTCTGGTCTGTGTGTTTGTATCTGTCTGTCTCTGTCTTTGTGTGTGTTGTGTGTGTTTGTATCCATGTCTAAGCGTATCTATAGCTCTGTCTTCCTATATCTGTGTCTGTGACTCCATCGTTATCTGTCCATCCCTGTGTCTTTGTGTATGTCTCTGTATGCCTGTCTTGTCTCTGTCCATTTCTGTATCTGTCTTTGTGCCTGTCTGTCCATCCATGTGCATGCGTGCACAAGCACACACGTGTACAGCTCCCGGATCCCATCATTTTCATTAAGAGCCTTTGCACCTCAGAAATGAGCAGATGCTACAAATCAGTGCCTGATTTAGGTTTTTGGTGGTTGTCTGTACTTAAGAAAGTGATGGGGGGCTAATGAAGATTAAACTTTAAAAGTATGCCCTTCATTCCTCCCCTGCCCTCTAAGCTGGTTGTTAAACATTCACGAACACACCCTGTTATAGATACATCTGTATAAAACAATATAAATAAATACAGAATATATATAATACAACACATATATTGTATCGTATATTCTATATAATACAGATATATTACATAGATATTAGATCTATAGATGATATGTCTATATGTAGATATAATAGACAGAATATATGTTATATAATATATAATGATATTATATGTATATATACACAAATACATGTATATGTGCTTTGCATACCTTAAAGATTATATAACTGAGTAGCCTCAAAGAGACAGCATGGCAATACTGAATGTAGTATTGGATTTGGAGTAAAATCTGGTTTAGGATTCAGCCTCAGACACTTATTAAAAAGTTACTTAGCCTTTCAGAGCCTGTTTTCTCATCTGCAAAATGGAGATAATAAAGCAGGCAGTACCAACTTCACAGGATTATTGAAGGGGTCTATAATAAAGTATTGAAATAAAGTATAAAAATAAAAGAAATAAAGTATGAAAAATATTGCAAACTTTTAAGTAGTGCACAGCAGCTACTATTACTACTACTACAGATATCTTAGACACTGTATGTGGACAGTGAATTGGAGCCAGAATTGAAGAGGAAAACAAGTTAGATTGCCTATAAGAAATTACACAGTTGTGTTCATGACAAGAAGCAACATAGGGTAGTGGTTTTGGAGCTAGAAAGATCTGGATTGCGGTTTCATTTTTGACTCTTAACTATCCCTGGGACCCTGGACAAGTCCTTTAACCTTTCAGTGCTCCCCTAAGATGCCAAGTTGCACAGAAAGTGTTGACTTGCATTGGTAAAGGGACCTTCTTTATCCAGGAATTTCCTGTACCAATGGAATTACAGGTCCAGGTCCTGTCTCTTATCCTATCACCAAGCATCTTCCTGAAACAAAGGCCCATCTTTTTAACAAGGATATTTTTTTCCAGTGATGTTCTGTGGCTTCTAGGCATATGGTCTCAAGAGAAATCAAGTTGAGGGTTAACCAAAGGACAGTTGAAAGTCTCATGGTGGGAATGAGATGGCTTCAATACATTGCCAACAAAGAATTGCATGAGAGAAACAATGCGATAGATCTCAGGAAAACACAGAGTATCTCAGAGAAAAGATGGTTGAAGAGGTTTTCCTACTAAGAGGGTTAGGGTTGCTCTGGAGACCCCAATATACCAATGCACCAGGTCATGCCGAATGAATTCAACTCGAGTCTTCTCAGCCAAAGAAAAGTGAAATTTATTAAAAGTTTGCTTGCATTAGACACAGAGTAAGTCTGTGCTAGGGTCATTCTGTGGCACTCTCACCATCCTATGGCGCTCTCACTTTTTTTAATTTAATTTTATTTTTATTCTGTGGTGTGAGATGGGGTCTTCTATACAGAAGATTGTGGAAGGAATCTAGGGGTGGTCCAGAGAAGGAGTTTGGGGACGGTCTTCAGGAGGAGTTAATGAGGTCAATGAGTGATTAAGGGTGGGAAGTAGCTGGAAGCTACAGACAATGGTGGGCTAGGCCAGTTCAAGAGTGGGAAGTCTAGCAACAGACCTGCCTCACCAAATGGGATGATTTAATCAAGAGTCCAAGGGAGGTTCCCAAAGCCTGTACCTCAAGGACTCTAGGAGAGCTCCAGGGGGCTCCCAGAGCCCATACCTCATCAGTGGTGAACAGTGTCAACTGCAGCAAGAATTCTTCAAGAAGGATTGTTGTTATTCAGTTGTTTCAGTTATGTCTGATTCTTTGTGATCCTTTTTGGGGTTTCCTTGGCAAAGATACTGGAGCAGTTTGCCATTTCCTTCTCCAGCTCATTTTACAGATGAAGAAACTGAGGCAAACAGGGTTAAGTGACTTGCCTAGGGTCACATAGGTTCAGGAAGATAAGTCTTCTTTAATCCAGGCTCTGAAATCTATCCACTTTGCCACCTAGCATCAGAACTCAGAAAGAAAAAAAAAGCATTAGATTTGGCAATTAAGAAATCCATGATAAATTTTGAGAAATCAGTTTGAGTTGATTGATGAGGTTAGAAAGCATTCTGTGTAGAGACTTGAGTAAATGAGTCAGAGGAAGTAGAAATAACTTTTTAAGGTGTTTAGCTGTCAGAGGGAGGAGAAATATAGGATAATAGTTGGAAGGGTTAGGGTCTAGTTGAAGGTTTTTTCTTTTTGTTTTCTTAAGGAAAAGAAAGATTTGCATATTTGAAGGCAGGAGGGAAGGAACCAGTTGATAAGGAAAGGTTGGAGGTAATTGAGGATTCAGTCTGCTGGAGAAGACACTTTGGGAGAGGAGACATGAGATCAAGTATACATGTAGAGGGGTTGGCCTTGGCAAGGAGAAAGACCTTTTTATTAGAAACTGAGGGAAAGGAGAGAGTAGGGGATAATGTCAAAGAATTGTGAGACAGATAATTGGAAGAAGAGGATTCTCACAAAGCATGGTTTCAGTTTTTCTCAGTAAAGAGGTAGCTGAGAGAGAAAGGAAAATCTGTGAAGTTCTAGGAGGGAAAGGAAGATTTGGAATAGCTTCTTTGAGGAGTAAGATAGTGAATCAGGGAGGAATAAAAAGACTGCTTTGAGGACCCAGCTGAGGTGAGATAGCATAAATTTGTAAGGTACTCAGTAAGCAGGGTCATGAGATGCCTCCAGCTTTGTTCATTGTCCATTGAGTAGGATCAGAGGACATGCAGAGGTTTGGCAAAGAGCTGTAAGACGAGTATAAGAGATTTAAAAACAGCATGGTTTGGGGTTGAAATGGCTATTGTATACTCATTGTATAGCAGGCACTTAGTAAATGCTTGTTAGAGACAGGTGTACTGCAGTGGATAGAGCATTAGGCCTGGAGTTAGGAAGACCTGAGTTCAAATCAGTGTTCAGACACTTCCTAACTTTGTGATCCTGGGCAAGTTACTTAACTTCTACTTGTCTTAGTTTCTTGAACTGTAAAATGGAGTTACTAATAGCACCTACCTCTTAAGAGTTGTTGTGACGATCAAATGAAATAATGTTTGTAAAAATGCATAACAATGCCTGGCACATAGTAGGTGCTAACCCTTCCTTTCCTCATGTTAAATGAATGCAGTTTGAACTTCAGTTTCCCCACCTCTAAATTTTCTCCCAGTTGATCATTCCTGCCCAGGTTTTGCTATCCGTCCTGCAGTGTTTTTGACTGTATGTTTAATATCAACTAAACACTATCCTCTACCCTTGAATCTCTTGCCCACTTGTCCTACTCATACTAAATTAAACTTCAAAACAAGTGTACCACCCACCTTCTCTGCAGCTCATTTTGAGATATTCATTGAGTGAAAAAAAACATTTATTTTAAACTGTGTGCAAAGTACTGTGCATGGGATACAAGTAACAGCAAGACAAACCCAAGGATTCCTAAACCCTAGCGTAATGAGGGGAGACCACACATCAAGGAGGTTTCCACCGGTAAATTAAATGGAAAGACACTGTGATCCTTAGAATGCATTGGCTAAATAGAGGGTAATATATTTTATTTAGTTAAAAAGATAATGCTGCAGACAAATGAAATTATGCCAAATGGGTCCAGTTATATTCTGTAACCTTTACTGGGTCCACACTGTTATGTGGCAATCCTTTTATTCTTTCCTCATTGATACTGGATCATAATCCCCTTATCAGCAATTCTAGATTTTCTCTTCTCTCCTTAAACTCCTTATATCACTCTCTCCCATCTTCTTCTCTACCTGGGACTTCACCTCCAACTTTACTGAAAAAAAAAAGCCCATTATCAAAGTGAGACTGAACAAATGTGTGCCTTGAGAGAGTGCTGAAGGGTGGAGGGATTGGATCTCAGTGAGAATGAAGAGCAGGTTAGGAGAGGTGAAACATGGGAGAGGTAGAATGACAGGAAGAGGTTATGGTCGGATAGGGGAATATAAATCTTTCTAATTAGGAAAGTGGAACATTTATGGGTTCAAACCATGAATGCAGAGTAAAAGCCAGACCTAACTGTTAAGTACAAACTTTCAGGGCTTAGTTTCTAGTCTTTGGTTTAAATAGACAATGACTATTTTTGTAGTGAAAGGATTAGTTTTCATAGGAGCTATAATTGCCATTCCCACTCCAATTAAATTTATAATCAAACAGGAAGTATTTGAAACTTTGTCAAAGTGTCCTGCTGTTCCTACAAGAATTCAGAATTAGCAGAATAAAAAAGCTAACAAAGAAAATTATCTTTTCTGGTCCATCACTGATGTTTATGTTTTAGAATGTAGATTTTGCCAAATCATGAATGACTAATCCTCATATCTTTAGAACAGAGTTCTAAAGCGGGTTCTCAATTTAGATATGTATATGTATATATCTCTTTATTTTTACTCTAACCTTTGGTTTCCTTTGTAATCCTATGTTTAATACATTTTAGAAACATTATTCTGAGGAATCCATAGACTTCACCAGACTTCTAAAAGGATCCATGACACAAAAAAAGATTAAGAATGAATCCATGTCTTAAAACATGTATATTACTTCATAATTACAGTAATAATAGTTTCTGGTGATAAAAATCAGTTTTTTTCCAAAGTACTTTCATATGAAATTTATCAGAAGTTACTTGATCTCTGATCACAGGATCATAGGATTATTAGAGTTTGCAAGAACATTGAGTCTTTATTGGCAGCAACCATAATAATAACAAAAACGGCAATAGCTATAATTTATATAGTGCTTTAAGATTTGCAAAGTGCTTTACTAAAAAAAATTATCTCATTTTATCCTCACAACACCCCAGGGAGGTAGGTACTATTATTATCCCCATTTATAGAAGGGGAAACTGAGGCAAACAGGTTAAATAACTTGCTCAGAGTCACATAGTTTGTATTTGAAGACAGATTTGAAATCAGGTTTTCTTGACTTCAGGCCCAACATTCTATCCACTGCTCCATCTAGTGTGCATTATTGTTAATATGTAAGGAAGGAAATAGAGTCCCAGAGATGGGAAGTGAATTCTTTTTTTCTCTTTATTCTCTCTAATCATCTGATAATTTCCAGGACTTGGAATGATCCATCAATAGTAATAATGATGATGGGGCGGCTAGGTGGCTCAGTGAATAGAGCAACGGCCCTGGAGTCAGGAGGACCTGAGTTCAAATGTGGCCGCCGACACTTAACACTTACTAGCCGTGTGACCTTGGGCAAGGTACTTGACCCCTATTGCCCTGCACTCCCCCCTCCAAAAAGCAAAAAAAGAAGAAGAAAGTAAGATTTAAAAGGAGTATGTTAGAAGGAGAGATGAAAGGACAGGAAATTATGATTAGAGAGGGGAATTTCAGAGTTTGAGACTATAGGACCATGGACCATATTTAAAATATAGTGGAACTCAGGTCTAATGAGAATGTGAACTTGAAAGGAATAAGGCTAAGGTAAATAAAAAATTAAACATACTACATGTGTAGAACTTTGTTTTGAAATATATTATAAAGCTCTGCAAGATCTAATAATTCTTTACTTTATTTCAGTACCAAACCAGAGGACTATAACACTGTTGTGCAGAAACCAAGACAAATTCTGTGTCAGTTTATTGATCGAATACTTACAGATGTAAATGTTGGTAAGCTACATAATTTTTTTTTATTTACTAGATTAGTTTTTTGACTTGTATGAAATAAATTATCTCAGTTTTGATGTTTTAAAACTTAATATTTTTACAACTTATCTTACAGAAGTGTTTTAAATAAAATATTTTGTGTAATACTTTAAAGTTCTCTCTAGATATGAGCTGTTTTTATTAGTGTCCCCATGTCCAACTTTTGTTGGTTGGGACTGCCCCAAGTATAATCAATCCATCAAAAGCATTTATTAAGCTCTTACTATGTGCCAGGCATTGTTCTAAGCATATATACTTTAAGTCTTCAGTTCCTAAAATTATAGCTTGCAAGCCCTCCACCCAAGTGTCTGCCAAAGGACACAATTAAATTAGGACAGAGGTATTTGCTTGAATAGCATAAGAGATATTTGCTTGAATAGCAAAATAAGAGATTTTGCATTAGGGCATTTTTTTTGAGAGGGGAAGGCGAGGCAGTTGGGGTTAAGGGACTTACCCAAGGTCACACAGCAAGTGAGTATGTCAAGTGTCTGAGGCTGGATTTGAACTCAGGTCCTCCTGACTCCAGGGCTTGTTCTCTATTCACTGTAACACCTAGCTGCCCCTATTAGGGCATTTCTTCAGAAACTTAGGACATATAGACTGGCAGATAATACATATCATGGTTGGGAGAGGGAGCAAGTATAGAACTCTCCCATGGAGTTGGGATGAGAAATACACATGAAGATATGATTCATGTAAGGTTCAAAGTTAGCTTAATGACAGACATATTCCTGAGTTAGGGTATTTGAGTAAGAGATTGCTAAAGTGGTACAAGACTATATAGTAAATGCAGCTTCCTGAGATGTGTTCTTTGACTCCAAGTAGAAGTGGCCTGCATGGAGCTAGGGGCTCCCTTGTCAGATCAGAGAAGTCAAGCATGTCTCGGGGGGTTGGGGAAGGGGGTACCTTTTATATACTTACCTTAGAGGTTATTCCCTTTTGGAAGATGACTTAATTGAAGGCCCCCTACCAACTGTGTTGGTCCTTTCCTTGAAGGTGATTCCATTTGTTCAAGTTAGCTCCACTAGATTTATTGCTTCCTTGTTCTGAATCTGTAATTGCATGGTAACCCAACTCACCTCCCTTGCAGGACCCCAGTGTTTCTTGGTACATTGTTTGCTGACTGTTGATTTGCTGCACAAACCCCTGGGTGTAGTATTTTTATTGGATTGTGCACATGGCTAAACCATTTAGCTCTTCTTTCAGTTCCTGACTCAGCCAGAGACCTTGGTTTGGTCCCTGCCAAGCTCCTTGAGTGAGAATCAGAACTTTTACCCATGGAGAATGGGGGTGCCTTTTAGTTCTGCTCCCTAGACA
Source organism: Petaurus breviceps papuanus (assembly GCF_028583685.1). Lineage (NCBI taxonomy): Eukaryota > Metazoa > Chordata > Mammalia > Diprotodontia > Petauridae > Petaurus > Petaurus breviceps. Next base: position 13,454,999 of record NW_027186457.1, on the reverse strand, counting down.
CAAAGCAGCAGTCCCCTTCCAGCCTCCAAGCTCTCTTCCAAACACCCAAGGGTCTCTTCCCTGAATTTTAAGCTTTCTTGGAAACTGTGTTCTGGGTCAAGACCTCTGCTGCTAATTCTCAGTTTGTGCTTGACTTTGTCTTATCAAACAAAACATCCAGAGTCTAATGTCTAACAATTTATTGTAATGGTTTATGAAATTTCATGGAATGTTAGCAATGAGATTGAGACAATAAGCATTTTATCAATTGTTTTAAAGTAGGTTTTATAACTCACATTAAGTCTAAACAAGGTTTAAAATTTGTTTTTGGAATTAATTTTAAAAATTACTATTTTGTTGTTTTTAGTTGCTCTAGAACTTGTGAAGAAAACTGACTCTCAGCCAAGTTCTGTGATGTTACTTGATTTCATCCAGCATATCATGAAATCTTTCCCCCTTATGTTTGTAAATGTCTGTGGAAGCCATCAACAAAAGGAGGCTGAAAATAGTTGTCTCGGTGAGTCTAATGGCTTTGGTAAAACTACCCATGTTTTTCATGGAATCTCTTCTGCCTCCTGAAATGTGTCATATAGATCTATAAATAATTACTCAGTGGAATTTTGACATAAATTAAAATTCAGAAGGCAAGTTATTGGTTAGTTTGATTGAATACTGCAAAATCTTTTGTCACACTGCCTTTTATTAAGGATATATCAAATAACTTTCATAGATAGTAAAAGTAATCTTAAGTTCCATTTACCTGTCATTGAACTCACTTTTCAGACAGAGATATAATTAAAGTATGACTATCATTTGATATGGCAGTTGGAATAGAAAACACACTAATGGTGTTCTGTCCAGCTTGATTTTTAAAAGAGAAAGTTATACTGCATTTGTTTCTGAATATATCCCTATTTCCACTCTTGCTGGTGAAATTAAGATTTTAAAGAGACAGAAAAAGCATTTCAGCAAAAGCAGTTAACTTACCAGCTGTGTCTGATAATAAAAGCACTGTTACATAACCAAGTCTCTCCTCACTTTTGCCTTTACAAAATGGGAGGAAGATACCATTCATTCATTAATTCATTCATTCATTTTTTTTCAGTTCTTCTCCAGGACAATTCTTGGTCATTCTGATTATACAACTTCAAGTTTTATTTCATTGTTTTTTTCTCTTTATGTTGTGGTGATTGTGTGTTGTTTTCCTGATTCTTTACTCTGGAGCAACTTACATGTCTTCTCATGATTCTGTGAATTCTTCATATTGTTTCTTATTTTACAGTGATCTTGTTATATTCATGACCCACATTTTGTTTAGCTATTACCCAATTGATAGGCACCTAACTGTTTCTAATTCAACTGTTTCTAATTCTTTATCCAGATTGATTTTTAATGCTTCCTTCTGCCTGACGCTTTTTACTCTTTATTGGTCCCTTTGATGCCTAAATGAAGGGTTAAGCTATATGATATGCGCTTTGAGTGCTTTTGATTTTATCAGAGTGCTTTCATGTCCTTGAGCTTAATTTTCCTAATAGCCTTCATTGACACTTAAAAACATAAGATCAGAGCATCTTGGAAGGATATCAGAGAACATCTGATTCAGCCTATGTTTCCAATTCTTTGTCTGACTTGAGTTTTAATGTTTCTTTTTCCTTTCTTTTTCCTTACTCTTTGTTGGTCCCTTTGCTGACTAAATGAGGGGTTAAGCTTTATATGACATGAATGAGGGGTTAAGCTGTATGACATGTACTTTGAATGTTTTTTTAATTTTGTCAGAGTGCTTTCATGTACTTGAGCTTTAATCTTCCCAATAACCTCCATTGACACTTAAAAATATAAAATCATAAAATCTCAGAGTAGGAAGGGATACCAGAGACCCTCTGATTCAGTCCATATCTGAACAGGATTCTCTACAACATCCTTGAAAAGTACTCTTAAAACCTACCAACAACTTTTCTCAAAGATTTCTCTAGTAATATGGAACCCATTTTCTACAGCAGCAGTTTATTTGACTTTTGAGTTTATTTGTTAGAAATTTTTTCCTTACATCAAGCTTTAATCTGCTTCTGCAACCTTTTACTCCTAATTCTGCCCTCTGAGGCTGAGGAGTACAAGGCTTAATCTCTTACACATATGAGCTCTGCAAGTACAAAGTATTCCAAAAGGCTTAGTGCTGTTTTAAGCTTTAATAGAAGCTATGATTGAATATTATTATATGCACCATAAGAATTCCTTTCTCTAAGCTAACTACCATACTTTGTTCAACCAGTACTCACATGGCATGTTCTCCACACCTTTTACCATCCTGTTCATCCCTCTCTAGATATTCTCTATTTTATCAGTGTCCCTCTTAAAACATAGTACCCAGAAGAGAGCCCAGTAGTTCTGTTAAAATAATAAGTTTTGTTGTTACAACTAGATTATATCCATGTTACTCAGCTTATGAATAGATTGTGTTCTAATGGTTTAATTGCAAGTCATTTGCTTGAAAATTGCCTTTCATCCTATACATCAAATGAGTGGCCAAGTCATATTGGTTTTGTTTTTCAAATATTCCTCAAGTCCATCTTGTCCCAACTGCCACAGCCTAGTTCAGGCTCTCTTTTTTTGTCTCTCAGACTGTTGCAGTAACCTCTTTATAGATCTCTCAGTTTTGAGAGAGCCTGCTTACAAATTGAACTTCCTGATGCATAGGTCTTATTTTGTCCCTTCTTTGCTCAGATACCATTAGCGCTGTTCATTGAATAAAGTAGAAATTCTTTAGCTGGAATTTAAACAACATGACTTCTTTCTCTTAAGCTTTATCTTACATTACTTCTCTTCATGTATTTATGATCAAATGAAACTATGTTATTTGCTATCCTCAAATGTAGACATTTTCCCATTCATATCTTTGCCCAAGCTAGTCCCTATCCCACGTATGCCTTCTTCTTATCCCAGGAAAGCTTGGATATCAAACTTGAATGTCAAGCTAGGTTTGTATGTTATACCTTAGACAGTGGGAATCTACTGAAATTTTTTGAACAGAGGAATGTTTGAGAAGGATAGATAGGAGCAAGTAGAGACTGGAATCAGAGAGAATAGTTAGGATTTTATTAGTAAAGTTCAGGCCTGAACTAGTGTTCATATGCTTTAGTCTTTTATAATTCAAATATGGTTATAAAATAATTTCTTTTACTCTACATTTTTCTGATTTGTTTGACATTAATTATATCCCTAACTATGCATAGGAAATATAGATTCTTGTTAATAAACTAGTATGCATTCACTGCCATTTAGCAAATAAATTTGTAGTTGTGACATATGTATAATGTGTTTATGTTCTTGATACTTTTTTTTTTATTCAAAGAATTCAGTCACTGGATTATGACAAGACTCTTTCGAATTGCTGCAACTCCATCCTGTCATCCATTACAGAAGAACATTTGTGAAGTCATCTGCTCATTATTGTTTCTTTATAAAAGCAAGAGTTCAACAATTTTTGGGCTGCTAACAAGAGAATTATTACATCTTTTCGAAGATCTGATTTATCTTCACAAAAGGAATGAAATGGGACAAACCATAGAATGGCCAGTCATGGTGAATAGATTTTTGAGTAACCTAGATAAACATATAGGATATTTGCAATCTGCTCCTCTGCAGTTATTGAGCATGCAAAATGTAGAATTTATTGAAGTTGCATTATTAACAATTCTCAATGACATTATTGCCATTGTGTTTTTTAGAAGACAGGAACTTTTACTCTGGGGCATAGGCTGTTCTCTGCTCAAGTACGGCAGTCCTAACATTAAAGCTTTAGCAATTTGTCTTTTGACCAGGCTTTTTGAACTTGGGGGACTTCCAGAACAATCAGCAAACACTTTTTTCAATTCATTTTTTGAATTACTAAAAACTGTTGTAGAAATGGATGCAGATCAACTAAAACTTTATGAAGAACCCTTATCACAGTTAATGAAATTGATGTTCCCCTTTGAAGTAGATGCTTATAGAAATATGGAGCCTGTGTATTTGAGTATGTTACTGGAGAGACTCTGGAGCCTATTTGAAGCGGGTATACTTGTGAAGCTTAAATCTGAATTGCTGAGATCTGCTTTGTGCCACTTGCTGCAATATTTCCTCAGATTTGTGCCAGCAGGGTATGAATCTGCCTTACAGATCAGGAAGACCTGTGTAAGCAGCATTTGTAGAGTTTTTGTGGATACACTTGGAGCTCAAGTGGAAGGAGAGGTGGGTAATTTTCAATGTTATTTGGTGGATGTGTATCTCTGTCATTTGTTGTATGTACTTTGATCATTCATTTGTGTACATTGTGTTAGGGAAGTTTATTTTTAAGAAATACCCTAAATGTAGAACCATGACTAGGTATAATTTTCCTTGGTGCAGCCTCCTTCACTGCTGTATATCGGTGTACTTAATATATTTTTTCTGTGACTTTAGAGGAATTGGTTCACTAAATAGGTAATTAAAATACAGTTTTGGAAGGAGATCCTGTGTTTGCTTAGACTACTCTATAAAAATTGATTTGTGTAGGGTAAATTAATTTTTTATATTGTTCATGAAAGGCTGGCTCAGTGCACTGATTATCAGTTTCATAGACCCTACCCTCTTAGAAGATTGAAATTGCTAATAGTACCAACATTAAGTAAATAAATAGATTAATAAGGTATATCTTTTCTCCCCATTCATTAATTTTTTATTTATTCTTGACATTCTTTTGTTTTTCAATTTTGAGTTCCAGACTCTTTCTCCCTTCCACTCCTTCCCTACTCATTGAGAAAGCAAACAATATGATAATTATATATGTGAAGTCATGTAAAACATATTTCCATATTAGCCATATTGCAAAACAAAGCAAAAAAATAAAATGAGAAAATTATACTTCAGTTTGCATCAGATCTCTCTCTGGAAGTAGAATAGCATTTTATAAAGAATTTCTTATGCAGAAATGGCATGCAAGTCATGGCAAACAAATATGTCGGACTTTGAGAGTTGAGCAAAAAAAAAAAAAGGTATGTTTAAACAATTAGGTATTACTTTGGTTTTTTTTTCTCTGTAGATAATTTTGTTAAAACCCAACTGGATTTTCCCTGTGGAAGTAATTATGTAATTCCCTGTTACAATTTATCTTTATGTCATTTTGAGGAACAGAGGTGGTTTGGTTATTGAAAGGGAATGTAGTTTTAACAAAAATAACAGAAAATTAAGAACTGTCAGATATATGATAGAGGAATAAAAGACTGATTTGATTAATCTCTTTGAAAATGTGTTAGCTTTATTAAGAAATATGTAACATATATGAAATCTTTTTATTTTTTCCCCTCCCTTTTATATTTTTGATCAGTATAAGTATGGTTGCTAATAGACTTTCTTAACTTGTTTTTCCAGTATTTGTTGGGCTCACTTTATGCAGCATTAAAGCTTGAAAGCATGGAAATCTTTGAGCAATTTCAATGTGAAACCCAGCAAGAGACTCCTTTTAATGATGAATGGAGCAGCTGTAGTGGTGGAATACCACGAAAAAGACAGCGACTAAGCTTATCATCAAAACATTTCTCTAACTCAGCAGGACAGGCAGAAGAGTAAGGCTGTAACTCTGTTTGTGTTTACTACATTGGTAGAGCCTCATTAGCAATTTAAGTTAAATACTTGCTTTTCATAAGACTTAAATATATCCAATTTGTTTTGCCTGAATTTTATTAAAGGAATGCTTTTGCATCCATATTTACTGTAAGGTTCAAATGGATTAATTTGTATACACATATTTACAATGATCGTTCCAGTATTCCCAGTCTCTATTTAATTTTTCTTTTCAAAATGCTTAAAGCCATGAGATTACTTTATAGACTAGTTATTTATGAAATTCAACATCAGATAAGATTATTTCATTTAAGCAACATTAAGACAAATACTAGACCATTTACTGTAAACCTAGTTTAGTATATATTTTAGTATTAAATGCTTTTTATATTTTTATGTTTAAAATTTTTTAACTGAGTTTCTACTTGAATGAAAGTATTCTGAAATAATTATTATTAATTATAGAATTAAGCATGTGGACATGAATGAAAAGAACATGTTGTGGAATGCACTGATCAAGAAAGCTGAATCTCTTCTCGTTCTACTTGAGCAAAATAGTATGGAAAGCCCCATTATTCAGACATTAGAAGGAATTGTTGTCATTTTGCAGTTGACTGCTCTGTGTACTGTTCACTGTTCTCAGCAAATCTCGGACTGGTAAAAACAATTTAGGGTAACTTCTTATGTCTTCTCAGTGGGGGTCTTGGCCTATAACTGATAAATTTACCTTGCATTTAAGAGATCTTAGCAAGATCTGCAGTGTACAAACCCTCTCTTGATTGATTATATGTTGTTGAAATTTAGAGCTGAAAGGTACTTTTAAAACTATCTAAGTTGACTATATCTTAGAAAAGTGAGACCCAGAGATGTTAAATGATTTTCCTAAAGTTTCATAACTAGTTAGTAGCAGAGTTTCTCGCTACCTACATCTCAGTCCTTTACATTGTGGCTTCCAAGCACTCTGCTGTAACTGTGCTCTTCAAAGCTACCAGTGATCTCTTAACTGCTAAATAGAATGACCTTTAAATTCTGCTTGTTCTGTTGCTTTTTATTATTGTTCGTTCATTTCGATTGTGTCCAACTCTTCATGACCCCATTTGTGGTTTTCTTGGCAAAGATACTGGAATGGTTTGCCATTTCCTTCTCCAGCTCATTTTACAGATGAGGAAACTGAGGCAAACAAGGTTAAGTGACTTGCCCAAGGTCACAGAACTAGTAAGTGTCTGAGGCCAGATTTAAACTCAGGTCTTCCTGACTCCAGGCCTGGCACTCTATTCATTAGCTGCCCTCCCCTTGTTCTTTACCTTCCTACAACTTTTGACAATATTGATCTCTTATTCCTCCTGGATACTGTATCCTCCCTTGGTTTCTGTAACACTGCTTTTTTTCTTGGTTTTTCTCTTATTTGCATGACTTTGTCTCTGGTTCATCTTTCTTTCTCCTACCCTATAAACATAGGTGCCCCCTAAAGATCTGCTCTGGATTCTTTTTTCTCTATTGTTACCTCATTTAATGTAGTGGGTTTAATTTTTACCTCTATATGAATGACTGTTTAATTGAACTTAAGTCTATCCAACCCTAATCTTCCCCATGAATCCAGGTGCCATTTTGACAAATGCCTATTGGACATCTTTACCTTAAACTCAGCCTCTCTAAAACACAACTTATTATCTTTCCCTTAATCCCATTCATCCTTCCTAATTTTTGTTCATGGTGTCATCATCTTCCCAGTTACTTACGTTCAAAAGCCCTGGGTGACCCTTAATCTTTCCCTCTCTCATACCCCAACTTACACCAATTGAGAGAATATAGAGAAAGAAAACAGGGCCCAAGAAACCCTTTAGGGGACAACCACACAGTTAGTGGTCATGACTTTGATGGAGATCCAGTAAAGGAGACTGAGGAGTAGTCAAGTAGGAAAAGAAACAATAGGGAATGCCATTATGAAAATCTAGACAGGAGAGTTCATCCAGGAATTAAAAGGTGATCAACAGTGTCAGATGCTTCAGAGAGGTCAAGAAGGATGAGGATTGAGAAAAGGCCCATAGATTTGAATGATAAATTCAGAAGCCAGGCTACAGAGGGGATAGAAGAGTGAGAGAAAAGGAAATGGAGGTACCTGTTGTGACTAGCTTCCTTAAGGAGACTAGTTGATAAGGAAAGAAGATAAATAGTTGATTAGCTAGTGGACTTGGTCACATTGAACTTGGCTTTTAAGTATGCGAAGACATGACCATGTTTTTAGACAGTAGATAGGGAGAGATTGAAGATTAGAGAGAGTGGTAATGATAATGGGTTCAGTCTGCTGGAAAAGATAAGAAGGGATGGAATTGAGGGTCCATGTAGAGAAAATGACTTTGGCAAGGTAAAGGCCACCTCTTCATGTGAGATAGGGTGAAGAAGGAAATAGTGCGCGAAAATATAACAGTGATATGAAATAATGAAGGGAGAGAAGGGGAAACTTGGCTAATGACTTCACCTTTTTTCAGTGAAGTAAGAAATGAGATTCTCAGCTGAGATTATGGGGAAAAGGAGCATAGTAGAAGGCTTAAGGAAAGATCAAAAGGTTTGTGATGACTTCTGTGGTGAGTGGGATGATATAAAAGGATTTCCTTGCCACAGCGAAAGCCCATTTGAATTTATATATCAGATTTATGTTGGACCCAATCCAGTCAACAAGTTAAGTCAAGAAGAATGTTTTGCCAAGCACTATGCAAACTTTGTAGATAATAAGAAAAAAAAAAGTAGTGTCTGCCTTCAAAGAGTTCATAATTTAATAGGAGACAAAATGTCAACAGCTATTTGCAAATAAGATGCGTACAAGATAAACTAGAGATAATCCCAGAGAGAAGGCACTAACATTGAAGAGGACTGGGGAAGACTTCCTATAAAAAGTGGAATTTTAGCTGAAACTTAAAGAAAACTAGGATGTAGAAGTGAGGAGGGAGAGAATTCTAGGCAGGGAGGAAAGCTAGTCTTGTTCAAGAAACAGCAAGATGCCCAGAATCACTGGATTGTAGAATACATGTTATATTGGGGAGTAAGGTATAAGAAGATTAGAAAGGTGGGAGAGGACCAGGTTATGAAAGGCTTTAAAAGCCAAACAGAACTTTATAATGATCCTAGAGGCATGAGATTAGCCACTGGCATTTATTGAATAGGGAAGTGACAAAGTTAGACCTGTCCTTTAATGGGAAGATGGACTAGAGTAGATATAGACTTGAGGAAGGCCACACATAAGGCTGTCACAGTTGTGCAGGTGTGAAGTGATAAGAGGCTGCACCAGGGTGGTGATAGTGTCTGGGGAGAGAAGAGTCCATATACAAGAGATGTTGAGAAGATTGAATCTTCAGAACTTGGCAGCAGACTGGATTTTGGGGGGAGGGTGTGAAAGAATGTAAAGAATCAAGTGATATCTAGGGGGTGAGTCTGGGATGCCAAGTTCCTTCAGCAGTAATAAGAAAGTTTGGAAGAGTATGGCTTAGGGGGAAAGAAAATGAGTTCATTTTGGACTTGTTAAGTTTATGGCACAGTAAGTTTGAGGTGTCTAATAAGCAATTAGAAGTGTGAGTCTGGAGTTAATCATGACTTCATGATTTTCTCCTGATCCTTTCACCAACACACGAATAGGAGTGAAGGAGAAGAGTGGAATTATCTAGGGTTGAGGGTTTGGCAAGATGTGATAGGACAAAGGGGCAAGGAATTTCAGGGTAAAGGATAGTGGAGAGATAAATTGGTTCACCAAGGGGTCGAGGAAGGGAAAGGAAAATGTACCCAGTGCACAGTTAGTGGCCTGAAAGATAATTGAGGGGTAAAAGGAATAAAGGTCGTGGTGAGAAAGGAATCCTAACAGGGTTAGGGATCATAAAGCATAGGGAAAGATGAAATTATGAAGGATTATGATCAACTAAAGGAAGTTCAGTGTTCATGAAAATAAATGTAGAGCAGTTGGAATGATGGCACAATCTAGGGTTAGCATCACCAAACTCTGTGGCTGAGATGGCTTAGAGTTGAAAGCCATAAGAATTGAGTATATTGAAGAACTGGTAAATTAGGGTATTTGAAGGAATATCATCATGCATTTTGAAGTCTCCTCATATCAGGGTAGGAGTTGTGGCAGACAGAAACTGAGCCAGGGACTGAGTTCTTGGAGAGAGGTGATGGTAGAGGGAGAATCTGGAAGTTACAATGGGGAGTAAGGGGAATTCTGACTCCCCTACCACTACCAAAGATTGAGGGTATGTGAGTGAAAGTGCATCCAGTCCTAGAAAAGGCCTAGGATGCAATGTTGTTAGCGGGGAGCCAAGTCTCAGTGAGTGCCAGAATATGAGAAGAGTTAGAAAGGAACAAGTTTGGTATGAAAGAAAATTTATTATGAAACATATATTTTAAAGCCCATAGTAGGTGGTTTAGGCAGTTCAAGTGTAGCACATTGAAGGACTCTCACAAACTAACTTAGCCTTATTTCATGTCATTTGCCTTCCTAAGCTTTTCTCCCATCACACCGTCTACATTCATCTTGTTCCCTAAATGTGAATCTGTTGGTAATTGTGCTCTGTAAACAGATTAAGTCCTGCCTAAGACCTAAACATAGAAAGCTCAAGTTTAAAATTATTACATTTGATATAACTAGTGCATTTGCATATTTATGTTGGCCTCCCATTGTGATTAGAGTGTACTAGGTACAGAATAATTTTGAACCCCTTATGTATTCATAATTACTTTTGGCTTTACTGGAATGCTGGTTTTGAACATTGTCAAACAAGATTTTGTTCTGATATCTTTATTTTTCATTTACAGCAGTCTTAATTCTAAAGTCATTCCCCATAAACAAAAGATGAGGTCTTCAGACTTAGTCGCGAATGTACAAATAACCTGGCTGTCTCTGGATTTTGTCACAAGAGTGCTTAAGATATGTAGATGTTTATTAGAATCTGTTGAGAAGCCTAATCTGGAACCAGTGATTGATAGAGTTCTGAAAATATTTGATGCTTTGTTTTATATGCAAGGTAGGTTATGGAAATAAGCAACAAACTGGAAAAACTTTTAATTTTTTAAATTAAAAATTAATTAAAATTAAATTTAAAACTTTTAATTTAATTAAAAATGAAATCAATATATAATAAGCTTTCTTATAGAGTTACTGGTATCTAAAATTTAAATTCACATATCTTTATTTTTAAAATTTTTTTAAATGATTTAATATTTTATTTTTCCCCAATTATGTGTAAAAGCAATTTTTTTCTTTTTTTTTTTTTTTTGCCTTTTGGAGGGCTGTTGGGATTAAGTAACTTGCCCAAGGTTACACGGCTAGTATTCTTTTTTGTGTGGGTATTAAGTGTCTGAGGCTGGAACCAAACTCGGGTCCTCCTGACTCCAGGGCCAGCACTTTACTCACTGCTCCACCTAGCCGCCCCTTTTCTCATTTTCTTAAAAATTCTGAGTTCCAAATTCTCTCCATGCTTCCCTCCTCCTCCTCCCTCCCACCCCTATTGAAAAGACAAGCAATTTGGTATAGGTTATACATGTACTATCATGCAAAGTATATTTCCATGTTAGTCAGGGAAACAGGACCAAAAAAACCCAGGGGAAAAAAATAAAGAAAAAGTATACTTTGATCTGCATTCATACTCTATCGGTTCTTTCTCTCGAGGTGGATAGCATTTTTCATTTTATGTCCTTTGGAATTTTCTTGGATCATTGTATTGCTGAGAATAGTGAAGTCATTCACAGTTTACATTTCTTTAGAATGTACAAATACGTTTCTTAGGTTTTCTGGTTTACTTATTCTGCTATCTCTTGCTATATTGTCCTTTGTATAAATGATTAAAAGTAGTTCCTTAACCCTGTATTCCTAATAGTGAAATATTTTGATTTAACTTTTCTCACAGTGGGTTTTTTTTTTTTAATAAAATACTTTTAATTCAAAGACCTCTGATTCCATTGGTTTGTATAGGCTTTTCTTTAGGAGTTGATGTTTCTGAAAATTAATCATTCAGGAGCTTCTTGGAACTTAGCTCAGTAGTGCTTAAGTGACATGCATGCCTTTCAGCAGGCCCATACTTAGAAACTTTTTAGCTTGGTATAAGACCTGTCATAACTTGGTAACTTTGAGAAACCAGAGTTATCTTCACCCTAAAATTAAACATCAGACTTTTTACTGACACAACTAAAATTCATTTATAAAGAAATCCATTTGATGTTGTTATACAATACATACATTTATTTTATTTAAAAAAATACTTTAGAAATATAGTAAAGATTGAAATGCAATTAATTATCTATTGTATATGTTTTGTTTTGTTTTTTCAGTAAAAACTCCATTTGAAGATAAGATTCTAGAGGATTTGTGTGGAATGTTATCACTTCCATGGATTTGTAGCCATTCTGAAGACCCTTCTTTAAAGCTGACCACATTTGGCACTGATCTTCTGGCCCTGAGCCAAAGTATTTCAGATAGTTTTTGTAAGTGCACAAAGAAAATTGTGTCTCCTTTGCTGTCCTTAATATCAGTTTTCTCCTATAGTTTATATTATATTTTAATTTTGGTATACTACCTTTATTTATGTTAGATAAACATATATCAAATGTTGATTGACTTTGCAAGAAGTATTTATAATTAGTGATAGAGGAAACATTGTTCAATAAACTTCATCTTTTCAGCACCCCAGGCACAGTCACAGTGTATATACCTTCTGACTTTGTTCCCGAGAAATATTTATCTTGAATGGAGAACAGCAGTATATTATTGGGCAATGCAGAGCTCCCATGAAATAATTCGTGCTAGTTGTGTTAGAGGATTCTCTATCTTGTTGCATCAACGGAGTAAAAATTCTTACAAAAGAGTTCCCAAGATTCTCATGTATGTATTATTTTATTCATTTAGATTCTGTAATTTAATTAGCATTGTTAAGGTACTGAATAAATGTTTGCTGATGATGATAATGCAGAGGGGATAGCAACTATATTTTGAAAATCTATGCCTTTTTTGCTATACCCTGTTCCTGCTTGTTGTCTTGATGCAAATGAGTATTTCAGTATTCCTGACTAGGCCACATAAGTAAATATGCATAAAGATAACCTTTTTTTCCTCTAAATACAGAGATAAAGTCAAAGACAACTTTGGTGCTGTCAAGAAAGAATTTGCCACTGTACTTGGACAGCTAATTTGTACTCTTTGTGGTTCATTTGAGTTGAAGAGTCCTTTAACAGAGCCTCTCTCTGAGGATGAAAATGTTGGTGTCTTTTGTAAGAACCTCACAGTTGCTTCTGATTGTGAACAATCATTTTCTGTACTGAAAGCTTCTATCTGCAAACCAATCCTTTTCTTGCTGGAAAAAAAAGTGCCTAGTCCAGTAAAATTGGGTAAGTGTTGGTTTGTTTATTGTCTAGTTTGAAATCATCTTGGGCCTGTGAAGCCTGAAAAAAATCACACCAGAGCAAATGCTTAAGAATTTTAGCCAAGGTTTTAAAAGGACATTTCACAGAGCCAAAAAACTGCTTTTCAGTCCATTATGCTTATTACCATTAACTTCATCATTGTTTTACCAGTATTGCTAGTACAACTATTACTGCCTCATTGTAAAACACACAGTATAAAGGATGTTTGTCACAGTAACCCAGTAAGGTAGGTAGTAAAGTTCCCCATTTTATAAAATGAGGAAAACGAAGGTCAGACTTGGCCAAAGTATTGGGCTGCCAGGTTATTCATTTGAATTAAACTGAAGAAAACCTCATGGTCACAGTTTGTCGATGAATATATCACTCATTTACTTTTAGCTTGCCTATAGGAAGGATTTGCTAAATTAAATCTTAGAACAACAATATAATAGTTTGTATTGTTTTAAGCTTTGCAGAAGATCATAGATGATCTTCTTTGATCCTCATAATAAACCCATGAAGTAGGTGGTATTGTTATCCCCTTTTACAAATGAAGAAAGTGAAGCTGAGAAACTTTGTGACCTTGTCTAGGGCCGCCTGTCTGAAGCAGGATTTGAATTCAGGTCTTGCTGACTCCTAGGTTCAGCATCCTATCTCCTACAACACTAAAAGGAATAAATTTTGAAAATTTAGAAATTAGAAATAGTTTTTTTCCTAGTATGATACACTGAAATATTCATAAGAGATTTTGAAGTTCTTTGGATGATGCTGCATAGCTCTGTTCATTATTTATTGTAACTTATTTTTTGACTGAGCCATTGAACACTGAACTGATCAAATGAAAAATAGCTGATATGATGAATTTATGATTGGGAGATTCTTATTCCAGTATAAGTGTGGAATATTATAAAGGCTTTTTCATTCTCTCTTGTTATTAAAAATCAACCTAAAATTTATATTGTAATGTATTTTGTTCATTGAAACATTAACATAATATTCCTTTTGTATTTTAAAATGTGTTAATTAGATGTTATATATGTTTTTCTCTTTAGCATTCATAGATAATCTACCTCATCTTTGTAAGCACCTCAATTTTCGGGAAGATGAAGCAGATGTAAAAGTAGTCCTTGGCGATTTATTAAATTTAATGGAGGACCCAGACAAGGATGTGAGAATGGCTTTTAGTGGAAACATCAGATATCTGTTGGAATCCTTAGACTCTGAAGATGGATTTATAAAAGAGGTCAACTTTTAATTTCTTAACATTGTCATTATTAAAAATTTTGTTCAAAAAAACAGTTTTAATCATGTATTGAGCATATTTCTGTTAACAGCTTTTTGTCTCAAGAATGAGAGAGGCATATACACATGCTCAAATATCAAGAAATAATGAGTTGAAGGACACCTTGATTCTTACAACAGGGGATATTGGAAGGTATATTTGTTTTTTTGTTTTTGCTTTTTGGAGGGCAGTTAGAGTTAAGTGACTTGCCCGAGGTCACACGGCTAGTTTTTGTGTTAAGTGTCTGAGGCTGGATTTCAGCTCAGGTCCTCCTGACTCCAAGGCCAGTTCTCTATTCACTGCACTACCTCACCACCCCTGGAAGGTATATTTGACTACATATTTGCATTATTACTTATTTCCCTCTAAATTCATGACATTTTGCTATATAACAAAATATTATTTTGCCAACATAACAAGCTTGTCATAGACTAAAATTTGCAGGTATCCATGTTCTTTCTCCCTTATTGTATTTCTGGTCTGTGAGATCATAGATTTAGAGCTAGAAAGATCCTTAGAGGTCATTTAGTACAACTACCTCATTTACAGATGAGAAAACTGAGGCCTTGCCCAGAGTCACACGGTTAGTAAGTGACAGAGCTAGGATTTAGATCTCTTATATCACTGTCCCCTATTCCCTAATCTCAGTCTTTAAACATCTTTATCTTACCCTTCTTTTTTTTTTAGTTAGTAAACTGCCAATTATGAACTCTATTTTTTTCTTTTTTTTTCTTTTCAAATGCTTTATTAACTTCTGGTTTACATCATTCATTTCCACCAGATTTTGAGTTACAAATTTTCTCCCCATTTGTCCCCTACCCACCGCCCCAAAATAGTGGTCCCACATCCCCTCCTCCAGTCTGCTCTCTCCCATATCTTCTCCCATACCCCCTTTGACTTTTCCAGTAGGGTATGGTAGATCTCTATGCCCCAATGCCTGTATATCTTATTTCCCAATTACATGTATAATAGTATATGTATATTTTTAAACATTTGATTCTAAAACTTTGAATTCCAGATTCATTCCCTTCCTCCTTTGTCACCCACCCCACGGGAAGATAAGCAATTCAGTATAGGTTGTACATGTGTAGCTATGCAAAACATTACCATAGTAGATATATTGTAAAAGACTGACTATATTTCTCTCCCTCCTATCCCACCTCCCACTTGTTCTATTCTCTACTTTGATCCTGTCCTTTTTCAAAACTGGGTGCTTCCAACTTCCCTACCCCCCAGCCTGCCCTCCCTTCCATCATCCCCCCTCACATCTCTTTCCCCCCTACTCTCCTGTAGTGTGAGATACCTTGTTTAGTGTGTATGTCATTCCCTCCCTGAGCCAAATTCAATGACAATAAGGTTGACCCATTCCCTTCATGAGATAGTTTAGCTCATTCTTCCTCTCCCCGTCTCCTCTCATTATATTTCTCTCTCACCTCTTAATTTCACCTTTTAAGTATCATCCCTTCCTATTAAATTGGTCCTGTGCCCTCTATCTATGTATACCTGTAAACATATATACACACATTCACATATGTATTCATATGCCCATATGCCCTCCTATATAGACATATATATATATTTCTATTCCATTCAACTATTTTCATACTGAGAAAAGTTTTATCAGTTACAATTATTGTTTTTCCATGTAGGAATGTTAACTTTGATAAGTTCCTTATGATTTCTTTTCCCTGTTTACCTTCTCATGCTTCTCTTGCTTCTTGTATCTGAATGTCAAATTTTCTATTCAACTCTGGTTTTTTCATCAAGAATGCTTGAAAGTCCTCTATTCCACCGAATGACCATATTTTCCCCTGAAACATGATACTCAGTTTTGCCGGGTTATCTTACCCTTCTTTAAAATGGTTGATTTCTTTATGCATTATTTTCCATTAACCAAGATGTAGTTAACATTTAACATTGAACTAATGGGGGGAAGTAATTAAAGTATGATTGGTTTACATGTACTGGAGCATGTCTTGTCATTTTATTAAAACCCAAAATTCTATTAATGCAAACCAATAATGAAAAGCCTTTGTTTCAAAAGAGGAAATATGTCCACTACTAAATATGAAGGGATAATTTGATAAATTCATACTTCACCGATTTTTCCTAGTTGTATTATATATGAAAACCCTTCTGAAAAAAACTGTATGGAAAGATAAGTTTATTTGGAGGGAACTCTACATTTATAAAACTTGAGACAATAAAATCTTTCATCTTTTAAGGGCAGCAAAAGGAGATTTGGTGCCTTTTGCACTCTTGCACCTGTTGCATTGTTTGTTGTCCAAATCACCATCGATTTCTGGAGCAGCATACACAGAAATCAGAGCACTAGCTGCGGCCAAATGTGTTAAACTGCAAACCTTTTTCAGCCAGTACAAGAAACCTATCTGCCAGGTAAGTGCCAGTATCCTTGCTGAATATAGATGAGCAACCCTGTTCTTTGATATCTGCCATAAGTACATTGCCTGCATTGTAAGTTGAATAGAATTCCATTTAGGGCTAAAATGTTGTTGCTTTATATCACAATAGCTATAAAGATACCCAGATATATGCCTACATGTACAAGAATGTACATAAATGCATATTCATGATGATTTAATGCCCTTTCCCTTTAATTGCTTTCTCTGCCATATCAGCAGTCTTGCTTTTTATTTTTAGATGATACTTTTGTTTTATGGTGGTTTTTAGAGGGGAAAAAATTAGTTTTTCCCATGGTGTTATGACTTTCTTATTGAATCAGTTCATGTCCAAGAATTCAAGCTTTTAAACCTCATCGGGTTTTTTTTCTGTGATAGAAATTTTCCTTCTAATGATAGAAACTGTTTATGTTCTAGTTTTTGGTGGAATCCCTCCACTCCAGCCAGAAGACAGCACTCCCCAACACTTCATGTCAGAATACTGAGATGAGAAAGCAAGATGTTACTTGCCAGCAGAAAATGACACAAAATATCTTATCTGAAATTTCCAATGTTTTTGACTTTACTGATGGTAATCTGTTCCTTACTGTAAGTTTCAAAATATGGTTTATTTTTAATTGACGGTTTTAGTTGTGTCTATTGCTCTTTCTCTTTTTGTTTTATCTTTGTTATTTTTAAACTAGCTATATGTATATATATCCATAAAAACTTAATCTTACTCAGAATTCTGAATTTCATGCATTCTCTTATAACTTTTATTTGAGTGAGTAAGGTACACTAAGGAACCTAAATTCATATTGTTCTGGGATTACAAGCTGAGTGGTCAGCTGTCTTCTGGCTTTCCACTACAACATTCATCCACTTAGTAGGCTAGGCATTTAGGAGGTGTTGTGGCCTCCAGTAATGGCCTGGTATCAGGAAGATCCGAGTTCAGATTCAGTTTCAGGCATTTGACTAGCCGTGTGACCTTGGGCAAGTGACTTAACTTCTGCCTCAGTTTCCTCAGCTGTAAAATGGGCTAATAACACCTACTTTCCAGGGTCATTGTGAGGATAAAGCGGGATATTTGTAGAGTACCTAGTACAGTGCCTGACACATAGTAAATGCTACATAATTGCTGGCTATAATCATTATTGCCATCATCATCATCATCATCATCACTATCACTGTTATTATCTAGCAAATGTCGAGTGCTTAACACTGTGAACAATACAAGGAAGTATTATACACAGTCCTTATCTTCAGGGAATTTGCCATTTATGTAGGGTGACAAGAAACATGCATATAAAAATTAAGTAGCATTTGAAGAGTTGAAATGGCTCAAACCTATGCCATTTCTAATTACAGTTCATAGTATTCCACAATAAGATAGAAACATGGATGTCTTACTCCCTCATTTTATAAATAAATGGGGAGCCTAAGGTATAGAGAGGCTAAATGACATGCCTTTCCTGACTGATTGACTATAAAAACCAATTTGAGTTCTGATAATGAAATCAGGAACTCTAGCATAGGACATTTTTGGGGAATTGATAGTTAAAGAAAGACTTTACAGTTTCTCATTCAGATTAGACCCCTGAGGACTTCAGACAAAAATAATATATTTTGTAATATGTAGCCTAAAGAGAGAATAAGAAGGTCCTTAGGGTGCTTCCACAGTTTCTACTGTAACCAAATTATCCTCACTCTATATCCTTCTAAAGAGGGATAGCAGTGTAAAAGTTCTCACGTTAGACTGTACAGTACCACAGAAGTCTAAAATTGGGAATCTCATTGGAAATTGTAGAACCATTGTTCTTAATTATTAACTTAGTAAGTTAACTTTTTACAGTCTAAAACAGTTGGGTAAAAAAAAAAGTAAAAGTCTTTTTAGCTAGTTATCTAAACATTTTTGCATTTCAAATATAAATTTAAAGTGTACAGGTGACTTGAGAGAAAAGAAGACTTTGAATAGTCTCTATGAAGAGTGAGATAGAGTCAGAGAAAGATGAAAGGATTGGTGTGCAGCATTGAAGACCCATATTAGATAATATTCTGAACTCTAGTCTTGCATTTCCTCCTGGACGTCTCCCACTGGCATCTCAGCAACACCTCAAACTCAACTTGAATTTAACATAGGAACTTGGTCATCACAAAAATACTTCAGTACACATAATATCTAGAAGTTCTGCCATTTAAATAAATGTATTTTTTGATTTCTTTATTCAGAGGACATTACAAGTTCTGTTACCAGACCTTGCTGCCAAAGCAAGCCCAGCAGCCTCTGCCCTCATTCGAACAATAGGAAAACAACTAAATGTAAACCGTAGAGAGATATTAATAAATAACTTCAAATACATCTTTTCCCACTTGGTCTGTTCTTGCTCCAAAGATGAACTGGAACGTGCCCTTCATTACCTCCAGGTAATTTGATATTTGTCAAATATTTTATAGGTATCATTAAAAAAATATTAGAGAAGGTCTTTTGGGTCAGGAGACAGAGAGAAACAAAATGTAGATGCTAGAAGAATGACCCCAACTATTATACACTGTTTAAAGCTTTGTCTCAGTCTGTAATGTGTGATTTGCCTGGAGAGGTAGGCTAGACTGAGAGTTTAAGTGCTTTTAAATGCCAAATAGAGGAGTTTGTATTTTATCCTAAAGTCAGTGGAGAGCCACTGTAACTTCTTGTGCAGAGGAATAATATGGTCAGACCTGCATTCTAGGAACATCAGTTTGCTGATTGTGGGGAGGTTGGATTGGAGAAGAGCAATTGGGAGAAGGAAACCAATTCAGAAATCAGTTAGAACAAGCCAGATATAAGAGAATGGGGGCCTGAGTAAGGATGGTTGTAGTATAGGTGAAAAGAAAGTGTTTTGGGGGTGGAATCAGTAGGACTTGGCAACTGATTGACTAGGAAGGGTTAATAAGAGTGAACATTCAAGAATAATGCCTAACTTGTGAATTTGGGTGATTGTAAAAATGGTAGTCTATTTGGCAAAAGTAAGGGAGTTAGGAGCAAGCTTGGACTTAGGAGAAAAGATAAGGAGCTCTATTTTGACATGTTATGTTTGAAATGTCTGTGGAACCTCTATGTGAAGATGTCTAGCAGGCAGTTAGAGGTGGGAACTAGACATTGGGTGAGAGAGAAGGGCTGGATCTATGGTTTTGGAAGTCGATCTTCTTAGAAATAAGAGTTGAATCTTTGGTAGGTGATGAGATCATTAAGAAAAAGTATAGCAAAAGGAATATAGGCCAGGGGAAAGCCCTGGGGTATATCCAGGGGTGGGACATCAATGAAGATCCTACAGAGGAGAGTGAGGAGGATCAGTCTGACAGATTAGTATCATGATAACCCATAAAGGAGAAAGTATCTGTTCACTTCTCAGCCCCTTGTAGTCTGATTTTTATACTTCTCCTCAACTGAAACCACTCTCTTCAAGAACATCAAGGTTCTCTTTATTGCTAAATCCAATGACATTTTCTCCATGTTAATTCTTCTTGTCTTCTTTGTATATTTTGCACTTTTAAGAGAGAATATTCAAGGTGAGGTAGTGATTATCATTTTGAAATACTTAAGAAAGGCCAAGAATGAGCTCTGATAAAAGACCGTTGGATTGGCAATAAGGAGGTCCTTGATGATCTTGGAGACCTCAGTTTATTGAGAGGGCAGATTGTGAAGTGTTGAGAAGTGAGTGGGAGATGAGCGCATGGAGCCACTGAGGAGAGAGAACCCTTTTTTTAAGAGTCGACTGAAAAAAAAAGAAAACTGGAGTCCAGCGACTTGAGGAGATGATAGCATCAGATGAAGTCAACTTGGTCATCTTTGTAAGCAACAGAAAAGGAAACAGTAAAAAGTTGAAAATTGTAGAGAGAAAGTAGGGAGCTTAAAAGGGTCATGTGTCCAAGAGGAAATAGGAGGCGATGGGCTTAAGGTCACAAGTAGAAGGATTGGTTTTAGCAAGGAAAAGTGTCACCTCATCCTCTGAGACTGGAGCAAAGAGGAGAGAATGGGTGATGATGTAGATTTGAAGTGTGTAATTAGGAAGCTCTTGATAATGGTTTTAATTTTTTCACTGAAGTGTGAGGTGAGTTTATCTGCTATGAGAGAATGGAGAGGTAGTGGAGTGCAGGTGACTTTAGAAAAGAGAAGATTTGGAGCAGTTACTGTGGGAAGTGAGATAAAGTCTCAAATAGAGAAGAGAAAAGACTGATTAAGGGCCCAGATTCGATAATATCCTGAACTTTAGTCCTGCTTGCCTGCTGGACATCTCCTCCTTGTTGTCCCAATAATATTTCAAACTCATTAAATTCATTCTCTCTCTTCTTCTTTGCCTCCCCACCCAATCCTGCTTTAAGGAAAACTTCCCTGTTTCTGTCAAGGAGAACCATTTTCACAATCACTTCTGGTTCTTACCTTGTGATTATCTTTGATGTGTTCTTCTCCCCCACACCTGTATTCAGTCGGTTGTCAAATTTTGTCTATTGTATTTCCATAGAATTTCTAGCTTCTCTCCCCACTTTTCTACTTACAAGGTCATTCCCCTATTTCCAGCACTTACTGCTTTTCTTCTAGATTGCTCTAATGTCATTAATTGTTTTCACTGCCACTAGTCCCTTCCCTCTTTGCTCAGCTACTAGAGAAATCTTTCCAAGGTGTAGGTTTCGCTTATATGCCTCTTCCCTGCTCAGAGACTTTCAAGACAAAACACAAAATCCTTAGCCCAATATTTAGGGCTCTCCATATTTTGACTCTCCCTTTTCAGCCTTATCTCACATTATTCTGCTTTACACTGTCTGTAGTCCTGCCAAATGGGACTCCTGGGACCATTCCTCGAACTTGGCATTCAGTCTCCCACCTTTGTGCATCTGTATTAGCCATCTGCCATGGGTGGAATGCACACCTCTCTTTCCTCAAGACCCTCCTCTTGTTTGGCTCAGATGTCACTTGCTCTATAAAACCTTCTCTGAACTGGATTTATGCACCTGTATTGTATCCTGCTAGTATGGTAGACAGAAAGCTTTTTTGGACAGAAATGTTTTCTTTTTTGTTTTATATTCCTAGTTCCTTGCCTAAAATATGTACTTAAACATCTGCCAAATTTTGTTGAATTACTTTCAGTCAATCTTTTCTCCAAGAATATTGATTTAAGTTCTTTTTGTAACCTAGAGTAGTCTCCGAGGATCTGGGTTCTTGTAGTCATAGCATGATGAGGTATGTTTCTGTGAGTGATGAATTGTCATATTTTAGTCCTTTTCAGAAAAATAAGTTTAAAGTCTAACTCAGGTTAAGTCTATGAAACATAAGATCATCTCTTCTTAAGTGTCTACACTGTAGACAAGAAGTCTGGAAAGGGGAAGAAAATGAGAGAATTATTAAAATTCTTTCCTAATTCAAAAAATTTTTCCCTTAAGATGTATCACTAATAATTATAGTCACCTGGTTTTGTATTTTTGTTTATTAATAGCCTCCTAAAAATGAGTCTTTCTAGCGACACTGACATGAAAGCAAACCTCTGTTGCAAGAACTTAATTGAGGAATTTACTTCTGTGTTTAGAATGAAACAGAGATTGAATTGGGTAGCTTGCTGCGACAAGATTTCCAAGGATTACACAATGAGCTACTGTTGCGTATTGGGGAACACTATCAACAGGTTTTCAATGGTTTGTCAATACTGGCTTCATTTGCTTCCAGTGAGGATCCATATCAGGGCCCAAAAGACATTACATCACCAGAACTAATGGTAAGAACATTTTGTTTTCACGTGTTTCTGTACTTTTCATACTTCATATCCAATATGAATTTGTTTAAATAGCAAGGTAGGCTTTTTCCATTTAATTTGTACACATGATTAAGTGTTATTAACAATATGTATATTCTAGGTTGTTTGAAAAATTCATGGACCTGAATCATTTAAAATCTTTTTATTTTTCATATTGAGCAAAAATGTTAAAGTTCATTTAGGTCTCTTATTCAAATTGGAGTAGACTTGTTGCATGATCTTTAAAAATTAGTTTCTGCTTGTCTCCCTGCCCTTCCTTGATACTTTCCCCAGAGGAATACAGACCATGATAACCATAGCTCTATTTACCATACCTAGAATTCTCATCTTTTTTTAAAAGATAACTTCTTCAGGTTTGAAAACGGCTTTTAAATTCTTACCAAGTTACAGTTCCAATTTTTAAGCCTTTGATCATTCCACTGTGGCTGTGAATGTTATTTATTTAAATAGAGTCATTCTGGCATAGTACATGGACTTAGGAAGTCTGTGTTTGAATTCTGCTGCCATCACTTTGTGACTGTGGACAAGTCGTTCAGCCTCTTTGAGACTCAGTTTCATACTCTGTAAAATGTAAATGTCAGCTATTATTTTTTAGTAAGATCTATTTAGTGGGCCACCACAATGCAGCCCAGTTGAAGTCCAAGGATATTTAAATGCCCTGTTTGAAGTTAGGTTAGCTAGGTTTGCAGCCCACTTTTAGAGTTCCCTAAATCAATCCATAACCTTTTAGTATTGCCTAGGTTTTTGTCTCTCTACCTGTAGAATGGAATAATTGTTTCAGTTCTTTATTGATTTATCTGAAACAATACTAAACCATCTTAATTTTTTTTCTTTTATGACAATTATTACTTAGTGTAAAAGGGGGGATTTTAAAATTTGAAAGTTGAAATAGTGATGAATATTTTTAAAGTAGATTCTGAAGTTAGTGTCATCTGGGACACATTTGTTTGCATTGATAAGCACAAATATGAGCACGTGTACTCATAATTGTGCTTTTTACATGAAATTGATTCTTTCTAATCTTTGTAACAGAGAAAAGGTGTCCTTCAGTGTTTGAAAACCAGAAGAAGCCTCTATGCCTTCTTCCCATTAGGGTCTCATTCTGAAGAGGGATGTAGATAGAGGAAAGTGAGCTCATCTCTTCCTAAGCTCTTGACAATATCCCTGATCTTGAGAAGGTTCATTGGTACCACAGTTCATGCAGCATCATGATTCCCCTGTGCCATTAGCCCTCAGTATTCCACATTCCTACTTTTCCTCTCTTGTCCCTTGTTGCATCAAAATAATGAAAAAGAGGAATTTCTCTTCATGGAATGGTTTAGTGAGAAATTTTGTGGATATGGATTAACACTTAGAAATTTCTTCCAAAGCATTCATTTCACAGCTACCACTGAGGGACATAAACTGTCATGACCAAATAAGTAAAAGAATCAGTGTAATTCAGTCAAACAAAATACAAATAACCAATTTATTGAACTGATTGAGTTATTAATTTATGCTTTTTATTCTATACGCAGATGATTAAATGTCAGCTTTTTATATTTTGGTCTTAGGCAGATTATCTACAACCTAAGCTCCTGGGCATATTGGCCTTTTTTAACATGCAATTGTTAAGTTCCAGTGTTGGCCTTGAAGATAAGAAAATGGTAGGTGTACTCATTTAATGCTTGAATTGCTGAAGTATTATGCTGAGTTTCATGTATGATATAGAGGAGACACACTTTTTATTTCTAGAATCTTTTAATGGAAGGAAGACTATAAACCTACCATTACCTATTTTTATAGGATTGGGTTTTTTTTAAAGGAGTTCTGTATGCAGTAGCAGTAGAGATAAACTGTTAACTAAATAACCCAAGGCTAAGTGGATGAAATGGCCTCTTCTTGCCTATAATTTCCATTTAGCAGTCAACAAGATCATTCATTTCAGTTGTTCATTCTTAGTAAGGTAGAAGTAACAGTGAGAGTCTGAGTCAGAGGATGTCCTAGGCAGTGAGGTGGTGCACTGGGTAAAGCCCTAGACCTGGAGTCAGTAAGACCTGGATTCATTTCTAGCTTCAGACACTTAATGTCTGGGTGACCAGAGGCTAGTCACTTTAATCTCCATATCTCCAGTTTCTTCAGCAGTAAAACAGTAGCACCTACCTCCCAGGGCTGTTAGAATGAAATGAGACAATGTGTGTAAACTTTGCAAACCTTTAAGTACTGTGTAAATGTTAGTGGTTATTATTATATTGTGGGGAAAATCAATTCAGATTTGGGAGAAATCAGAAGTGAGGAGTCTACCTTGACTGAAATGGAAGTTAACTAGAGAATCATGTAGAATAAAGACCTTACATCTACTCTGTAGGTGTCTTATACGTATCTATTAATATTTATTTTGTCTTCCCTATTAAGTTGTGAGGACCTTGAGGGCAGGGACAGTGTTTTTTGCCTTTCATTCATGTCCCCTGTGCTTAATAGAGTGCCTGGTACATAGTAAGTCTTTAATAAATATTTATTGATTGCTAGATAAACACAAGGGAGTGTTTCTGAAGATGGAGCTGGCTGATCACACTTAGAAGCTAAGTGTCTGAAGGGAACTTGAAGGAACAACAATAAGAAAGCAGTAGCAGGGTTTTGGGAAAGAAATGAATTAGTAAATCAATCAACATTTAAATGCTTCATACAACAAATGACAACATGAAAACAAATATATGTGAAACAAGCTACATACAGAATAAATATAAAATAATTAACACAGGGAAGGCACTGAAATTAATTCAGATTGCAGAAGGATTTTGTAGGAGGTGATATTTTAGTTGAAACTTAAGTCTGGGAGGTCAGTAGTTAGAGTGGAGGAGGTAAAGCATTCCAGACATGGGGGACATCCAGAGAAAATGCCCCGAGCCAAATGGTAGAGTGTCTTATTCATGGAACAGTCAGGAGGCCATTGTCACTGGATTGAAGAGTACATGTTGGGGAGTCAACTGTAAGAAGACTGGAAAGATGGGAGAGGTTTAAGTTATGGAGGGCTTTGAATGCCAAACAGCATTTTTGTATTTGGTCCTGGAGGTGACAGGAAGACATTGGAGTTTATTAAGTAGGGGACTGACATGATCAGACCTGTGCTTTAGGAAAATCACTTTGGGAGCTGCATGGGGGATGGATTGGAGCAGGGAGAGACAGGGCAGGCTGACCTACTAGCAGACCAAGCAGATGATAAGGGCCTGTAATAGAGTGTTGAAGTGTCAGAGGAGTGAAGGGGGTGTGATCTGAGAGATGTTGCAAAGATGAAATTCACAGGTGTTGGCAACAGCTTGGATATGGGAGGTAAAAGATAGGAAAAATCCAGGATGACCCTCAAGTTCATAACCTGAGGGTCTGGAAGGATGGTGTTGCCTTATAAAAATGCTGAAAGTACAGAGGGGATATTCTGTGGCACTGCAAAGTCCAGTT
This sequence comes from Petaurus breviceps papuanus, assembly GCF_028583685.1. NCBI lineage: Eukaryota > Metazoa > Chordata > Mammalia > Diprotodontia > Petauridae > Petaurus > Petaurus breviceps. The sequence goes on along the minus strand of NW_027186457.1, from coordinate 13,429,164 downwards.
GGATTGAGGAGAAGGTGTAAGATAGAAATATACAGCTATAATATTCTAAGAACCAGGTTAAATAAAAGACTGGCTAGACCCTGAAGATATATTAGAAGTATTAGCTGGCTTCCTAGGAGGGAAAATACTTTTTTCAACTGAGATTTTTATAGAAAAATTAGCAAATGGTTAACTGAACCAAACAATGAATTCTATTTTTTCCTTTGTCCTTGCATGTCTAGTTAAAAGTTTTTTCTCGCCCAAATTTTCTTATATACAAAATGAGACAGAAATGCCCTAAGCCTTTATAGTATTGCAGAATTATTAATAAAAACTAATAATGAAATAATAAAGGGGACTACCAGAAGTAACTGGTAGTAACACCAGTGTTTTCTTGCTCAGATATTGCAATCTTCATCCTTTTTTATTGAAATTTGTTTTTCTTTACAACTCCTGAACATAAAAGAAAATAGTTTTGAATTCAATTATAGACATTCATTAAATAAATATTGCACTGGGTGTAATGTCAAATTCAGTAAGAGATACAAAATACTATGTCCAGGTGAGGGAAGATTACTTCTTCCCAGAAGGATGCAGAGAAGACTTCAGTGTAACTAACATATGAGCTGAACCTTGAAGAATCAGTAGAAATTAGGCCGAATTGGGGTAGCAGTAGAAGAGGAGGTTGAAAAGGTAGTTTGGGGGGCGGCCAGGTAACACAGTGAGTAAGAGCACCAGCCCCAGAGTCAGGATGACCTGGGATCGAATCCAGGCTCAGACACTTAGCACCCACCCAGAAATAACTGGCCATGTAACCTTGAGCAAGTTACTTAACCCCAATTGCTTAGGGGCGGCCAAGTGGCACAGTGAATAAGAGCACCAGCCCCAGTGTTGGGATGACCTGGGATCAAATCTGGGCTCAGATACTTAGCACCCACCCAGAAACACCTGGCCGTGTAACCTTGAGCAAGTTACTTAACCCCAATTGCTTTAAAAATAAAAAAAAGGTAGTTTGGGACTAAATTGTGTAGAGTCTTGGATGTCTGACTAAGGAGTTTGGACTTAACCAATGGGTAATGGGGAGTCATTTAAACATATTGAATAAGGTATGACACCAAAGCTATATATACCTTAGGAAGATTGATTTTAAGTAATGTGTAGGCTGGATAGGTGTTGGGACAAAGATTAAGTGACCTGTCCAAGGTCACACAGACAGTAAGTAGCAAATACCGTGGAAATCAGCCCAGTAGAGTTAGTTTCACTCTATTGGACTGATTCTCAGTTATAAGGGGATAGAGGAATAGAAAAAAATCATTACATTTTTTGCTATATGAGAGTGAGGCTGTGTGTGTGTGTGACTCTTAGAAAAGACTCATCAAAATACAGGTGGAAATTAAAAAAATAGCAGTGCAGTTTTTTTTGTAATATAGCTAAACTGAGCTAGAAGAAAAAACTGGAACCAAAGGATTCTACCAATCACTTAAAGATATATTATTCATCCTTTACATATGGGCTGTTTGAGAATGATCAGCACTTCTGGTGTGAGGGCTTGCTGAGCCCTTATCAGGGCTGCTCATCCACCTTTGGGATCCATCTGTCATACAACCCTCCCTTGTGGCTCCTAGAAGCTGTTGCATGCACAGCAGCCACACCCTGGTAAAGCCCTCTTGGCAGACAGGCTGAACTAGGTTAAGGGTAAGCAACAGATCTCAAACCATCCATTAGGGGAGTGTCTACCCCAAGTGAAGACTTCTCCTAGTGGAATGGGCAGATGAGAATAGTTTGTTTCAATGGCCATGAAGGTGACTGAAGCAGGCACGGTTTGGTCAGATGATGTTATGAATAGAACCACGGCAATAAGGAAGGGGATAGGTTTTAGGGACAAAATAAGGAGTTTTGTTTTGGGCACATTGCTTGTGAAGTTCCAGTGGTATAATCAAGTAAAACAACTAAGAGAAAGTGCTGGTCTAGACTTTGGGAGATAGGTTGGAATTATTAATTTGACAGTTATCTATATAGAAGTAATTAATGAAGCCCTGGGAAATAGATAAGAACACCTCTAGAGAAAGAAGAGAAGAGGGCCAGGAATAAGGCCATAAGGAAGAAGAGTCCTGAAAATGATGAAAAAGTAATGGTCAACAGGGGGCAGAAAGTGCCAAAGAGTGTGGTGCCGTGGAAGCTAAAAGGATTGGTTAATAGTCTGAAATGCAGTAAACGGGAATACTGGAATAGGGCAAATGGGTGCTTACCCAGCACTTAGTACAGTGCCTGTCACATAGTAGGTGCTAATAAATATTTATTGATTGATTATTCATTTGTTATGATGGCGTTATCTGAGAATCTGTTTAGATGGTGGTATCTGAGAATGAATGCTGTCATAGAATTTGGATAAAGAGTATTTACCCTGAGGACTTATCTGTTCATGCCGACATGTTTATAATCTTCATATAAAAGAACATATTTGCTTTTTTTCAGGCCTTGAACAGTTTGATGTCATTAATGAAGCTGATGGGACCCAAGCATATCAGTTCTGTGAGAGTAAAGATGATGACCACATTGAGAACTGGACTCCGATTTAAGGATGACTTTCCAGAACTATGCTGCAGGTAAATGAGCAGGTTTTCTAGCTTGGTGTTCTTGTTGCGTTTCCTACCTGTGCCAGTATGGATGCTTGTACCTTTGAGGAACAGAGCTCTCTAAACTTGAAATACCCAAAGTGTGGAATTTAAAAAGCTTGTGTTAAGCTAACCTTTTGTTTCTTTCTTATGTAGAGCTTGGGACTGCTTTGTTCGTTGCTTGGACCATGCTTACCTAGGCTCCCTTCTCAGTCATGTGATAGTAGCTTTGCTACCTCTCATACATATCCAGCCAAAGGAAACTTCTGCCGTCTTTCACTTCCTCATAGTTGATAACAGGTACTTTCATCATAACTCAATTGATGATTAGGAGGTTGGGAGATTTTTCATTTTGCAACTTCAGGTTTTAGAATGAAGATTGGTTTTACATATATATGTATTAAAAAGTTCTTTATTTTTGTTTACTTGCATTTTATTCCCAGCACTTAGCCCAGTGCCTAGTAAATAGTAAGCACTTAATAAATACTTGTTGACTTAAAAGTAAAAAATACTGCTTTGATTTTAGTTCTGATTGTGCTGAACTACTGATAGTTCAATTTTTTTAAATTGCAACAAAATTTTTGTCATTAGTACTTTACTAATAGAAAAATTTTTTCCTAGTAAAACTTAGAATAAGCTGGCTTACTTTTGTCAATCTTACTGAAAAGGGGTAAAAACATGATTGGATGTGTGTAAGGGTATATTTACCTACTTAGAGGAACACAAACTCTGTTTTGAGCATTATTCCCTAACACCCAGACATTTATAATAGCCTTTTAACTGCTATCCCTACCCTCCAGTCTTGCACATAGCCACCAGGGTTAATCTCCTTAAAACCCATCCCTGCTTGTGCTGTCTCTTTTCAATGTCTCTCCTTTCTGCTAATAGTTGATAATACACTACTATTCTAGGGAAATGGACTTCTTCAGGAAGTTTCTTTGGAAGTACATGCTGTGTAAAAACAAAAAGTATCAAATTTAAAATAAAAAAGAATCTACTTCAGTTACTCCCTATTGTAACCTCATAAAATTCAGAGGCTTTGGCCTGGGATTGAAAACCTTTCAGTCTAGTGCCATTTTACCTTTTCAGCCTTATTCCACTACTCCTTAATAATAATCCTGCTTTCTAGCCAATCTAGTCTATTCAAAACAGTGTTGAGCTTCTTTGTCTCTATCCCTTCATCCATGATAATCCATCTGCCTCCCTACCCACCTGTCTTTGCCTGTTGAGAGTCCTCTGTTCTTCAGGTGGCAGCTCCTGGACATACCTTCTTTATGCAGCTTTTTTTTGCTCATATTAGTTGGAAATGATCTCTTCCAAGCCAGTTCTGCCATAGCACTTAATTTGTATCACTTCTGTGACACTTAACAAATATTGCCTTGGAATATAAATTTTAGGGAGTTTCATTTTTTTTCTTGTTAGGTTGTGGACAAGGACCACTTTATCTTATAATACTCAAAATCATATTCATTGCCTAGCCATGTGCTATATACATTGGTTATTAAATATTTGAATTAATAAATGAATAATTACGTCAGATAGATGATTTCTTTTATATCGATTTTCTTTTATATCTTAGCAAAATAATTGAAATATAGGAGGGGCAGCATTTGATGATTCATGCTTTGTTATGTTTATCACAAATTATTACTATCTATGCATTAAATTGAGACATTTAAAGTATTTATAACTTGATTAAAATTTGCATTGTATTTGTGTCCTGGGGTTTTCAGTGACTTGTAGAGACCTGGGTAAAATTAATGTAAGGAATAAGAGTAGATATGTTTTTAAAACATTCACTTTTCATTTACACTGGAAAATGTTTTCTTATTGCCCTGTATTACAATCATAAAATACAATTTTTAACCAAAATTCTAAGTAGATACACTTATAACTTATTTTTAATTTAAATTGCATATTCAGCTAAGCGGCCAAAATGGGAAGGGAAAAAAATAGTACATTTGAAATGTTCATCCAAACCTAAATGTAAGAAAATCTTGCTAATTTAGGCTTATAAAGTCTAATGCCAATCTGAATTAGTGAAACAAATAATTTTTAAAATTTGAGTAGGTACTAAAACATCCACAGTTTATTAGAGCCCAAGATGTAGCATTTTAACTGTGAATCATTTCATTTTTTTCTAATAAACTTTTAGGGATGCTGTACAAGACTTTCTACATGAAATATATTTTCTACCTGATCATCCAGAACTGGAAAAGATAAAAACAACCCTCCAGGAATACAGGAAGGTATTTGTCTTCCATTTTTGGCCTTAGGAAAGTACAAAACTATTTTAAAATTTTAGTTGATATTTTAAGTCTATTATTAGAAGCAAATTTATAAATACATATTCTTTATACGTTCATGTTATATGTTATGCATATAGAAAAATTGTTAGATTTGGGTTTAAAGGAGGTGAGCCAAAGTCTTCTAACTTAAAAACCAGTGTTCTTTCTGTTGTACCATTTGAAATACCTTTATACAATAATGAAAAAAAAATGTAAGAGTTTTAGTGGTCTCTAAGCTCCAATATGAATCCATAGTATAATATAATAGCCACAACATCTAATGCAATCTCTAGTTTCTCATTGAATTTTTAATTATTGTCCAGACCAATTCAGTTATTATTAAGACCATTATGAACTGGAGAAGGAAATGGCAAACCACTCAAGTATCTTTGCCAAGAACATCCCAAATGGGGTCACAAAGAGCCAAACAAAACTGAAAAGATTGAGCAGCAACAACAGCTGGTGTGAAGCTCAGGGTTTTGTTGGATTAAATATTTGGCCACTAGGGAATCTGTTTCCAATTCATACAGCTATCTAGGGAGGAAGTCTGTGTGCCATATTTTAGTAGAAACAGTTGTAAACTGGAGGATGACCAAGATGGCCAGTGACTTCAGATTCGTTTTTTATGAGGAGAGTTAAAAGGAACTGGAGATATTTCTCCTGGAGGACAGGGTTTTGGGGGCATGGAGCACATTATAGGTTAATCCAGATATTGAAAGGTTATATATAAGAGTGATTGAATTTGCTTTGTTTGGCCTCAGTATAGAACTAAAATTTCCAAAGATGCAATTTAGGCTTGCTTTAAGGAAAAATTCCTTAACATTAGAAGGCTTTAAAAATTAAATGGGCTACTTTAAACAAATAATCAGTTCCTTCTCTATGTAGGTTATCATTAAAGTCTGGATAACCACTTATTCTTGTTCAGGTATGGGTTGGACAAAATGCCTCTAAAGTCCCTTCTGGTTCTTAGATTCTGTGAGTCATCACAAAGATCCTACTTCCTGATAGAGGTTTCATTGCATATTTGGTATAGTGAGTTCATGGAAAATAGCTTCTAAGCACAAATGTCCTTTTAGCTCTGAGATTTCTGTAATGTGACAGGACTTGCTAAGTAATTGGATTTGAGGAATAAGGAAAAGGAAGCAAGTTGTGATGATGGTTGACTAGGTGAATGTTAGTGCCACTGACTAAAAATAGGTAAATCTGAAGAAGTAGAATTTTGAGGAATGAGTTGTTTTTGGATAATCTGAGTTTTGAGGTTAAGTTTCTGGGATATCAAGGTGGAGATGGAGCTCTGAAGTTTAGAAGAGAGTTTGAGGCTAGAGATATAAGGATCATTTGCCTAAAGCTGATAGTTGAAACTATGGGATCAGCAGTGGGCAAAGTCCCTAAGGAAAGTCCAATCCAATAGAATCTTGGGGAATGTCCATCTTAAAGGGGGTGGGAGGTTGTGGGGGGAGAAAAGATTGAAAATAGTAGCCAAAGAGGTAAGAAAAAATAGAACATGTTCTTTTAGAAGAAGAGAGGAGAGCATGTTAAAAAGGAGTCTTGTCAACATTATCACCTTCTTCATAGAGTGCAGGGAGGGTGAGAACTGAGAAAAGGCCATTGGATTAGAGCATAAATTAGTTATTACTCACTTTTGACAGAGTGGTTTCTATAAACTAGTGGAGCAAATGGTTACTAGATTGCAAGTGGGATGAGGAGTGGGTTGGTATTAAGGAAATTGAGGCAAGGTATTAAAGAAAATTTGTATTTATTCTTAAGCCACAGTTTGAGCAAATAGAAGTTTAAGTGACAGTGAATCAGATTTTCTCCATGGGTTCAAGGACACAATCATTGGGGAAAGCTGTGACTTCAGGCTGTGAATGACTTTATCATGGAGGACCATAGCCACGAAGAGCTAATACCACAGAACCTCAGCCCTCAGGTTTCCATGCCTAATTACTAACATTATGGCTAGTGCTGAAAATAATTTCTTCAGCAAGAGGAACCAGAAGAGCATCTCAAAGAAAACTCTGAAGCTGGTCATTGACAAGGACTTCATATATGTTTATGTGTGATTTTTGCAAAAATTTTATCCAGAACACAAGAAATAAAAAGAAGAAAAAGACAAGTGATAATGATTGAGATTCTCCTGAACTTGAAACAGATATATCCTTGAGTTTGATTTGTTCAAGTTATATGTGAATACCTTGAGGCATCACCAAAGGCTAAGGTGCAAATCAGCTCAGTATTCCACAAGGCACAGCTGGTAGTAAATGTTTGCTTTCACTTCTAGATATCCTAGTGAATGAGAAAGACTTACTTCATCTGTGTGATGGAAAGTAATAAGAATAGATTAGACCTAAAATCCAGAGGGTAACAAGCAGTTTGATTGAAGATGAGTCTCATTGTAAAGAAATAACATACAAAACTTAATAGATTGGTGATACAAAGTACATTTGCACCTGTAAAGCTTGTTAAAGTCTATTGCAAATTTAGGAAAAACTGAATTATAGAAGAATTCAATTTTCATTTCTGCTCAACAGAGATTTATTAAGCACTTATGGTGTCATAAGCTCTTTGTGGACCGAAGGAGTGTATTTTAATACATCAGCATATGTATAGAAATCCTTTTCCATTAAAACTGAATTGTAAGGGGTGGCCAGGTGGCTCATCGAGTAAGAGCACTGGCTCCAGTGTCGGGTTGACCTGGGGATCAAATCCGGGCGCAGATACTCAGCACCACACTGAGAAATAACTGGCCGTGTAATCTTGAGCAAGTTACTTAACCCCAAGTGCTTTAAAAAAAAAAACTTCTTTTGGAAATATGGGTTTATAAGCATTATATATTTATATGTAAATATTATATGTTTAATAATATATATTTATATAATATAAATATATTATGTATATAATATATAAATATTATAAATCAAACAGAAGTGGGTAACCACCTGAGAACCAGATGGCCATCATTATGGGACCCAGCAGTTGAAAACGGAATCACAGTAGACGATTAAAGTGTTTGGGCAGAAGTGTTTATTTATTTTATGTACCATCTACCTTGTCAGGGGTCTGTTAAGACCATCATTTGTCAGGCACACAGATGGGATCTATTGGTTCATTGTACATCTGAAATATAGAATGTGAACTGTTGCCACAAACTTATTATGTCATGTTGGTGTGAGGGATTTGTGTTATGCTTCAGGTAGAAATTGGACTGGATGACCCTTCAACCTTAAGATTCTGGAACCTTATGTTGGAAAGAGTTCAATATGTAGAGAGAAGGTAGTGGAGGAGGTTTGGATGATTCAGGCCAAATTAGGATATTAAGATAATTATATTCGTTGAACTCTGTTGCATTTCTATACTGACATGAAAACTCTTACTGATGTTAATTTTTATATGTATACATCTATTTTTGCTGAGACCATAAGCTAGAACCAGGATCACCTTCATTCAGCCTCAAACTCCTTAGACAAACAGGATGTACCTGATCCAGGTGGTTGGGTTTAACGATTTAGGGAATATTCTCTCATTTGCTTCTCACAACAACTCTGGGAGGTAGGTGCAATTATTAGCCTCATTTTACAGTTGAGGAAACTGAGAGTACAAGTTAAGTGACTTGCCCAAGGTTATTGCAAGTGTCTGAGGCAATATTCCAACTCATACCTTCTGATGTCGGGGCCAATACTCCATCCATGTGCTACCCAGCTTCCTAGTACCTAGGAAACATACTAGCCCATAGTTCAGAACTATGGTTCAGAATAGCGGTATGAGTGGTATTCTCCATTTAAGACAAACCAAGTTAAGAAACAGAAAATGTGTGTGCTGTTGTGATCACAGTATTGTTAGGCCTTCAAGGGTGTCTATGGTAACACTCAGCTACACCAGTGACCTGTGCCATCATTGGAAATGTTTTTCCCTTTGAAAAAAACAGACGAACAAAATGGAAAGCTTAATGATTTTACTTCATGTTTGATGGTCACATTCTTCTCATCTAATTGTATGTCAGAGCCAAGGTATTCCCTTTTCTTTCTTTTTTAACATTGTATATTTGGAATTATGCTTTTAAAAAACACTGTGATCAGAATGTTTAATTTTTAAGAAGCTTGGATTTAAACTTCATAATAACCTTTTATTTTATTTTTATATCTATCATAATTATATTTTATTTCATAAATTTAAAAACATTATCCTGAGAAAAAAGGCCTGTAGGTTTCACCAGACTGACTGCCCAGGGCCTTCTTGCCACACCAAAGGTGAAGAATCCCTGACCTAGAGGGAGGTATCCCTTTATTCTCCCAGTTTCTGGAACATAGTAAGCACTCAATGAATTCCTGCTGACTGACTTAACTCTCACTCTGGATGTAATTAATGATATTGCTTCAGCTGGGCAGTTGGATTAAGGAAGAACTTGAATGTCCTCTGTGAAAATGTTGGTATTTCAAATAATAAAATTTCTTTCTCAAAAACATTTTTTCCTCCAACTCTAAAATGCCTAAGTCAGTCTTTTTGAGATTGCCACATTCTGTTTTTGGTTTGTTTCTTTTTTTTATAAGAATGCTCTTATTTGGGCTTTAGTTTCAAGTTCAGGCATTAAGACCCTGAAAGTTGTCCTTGAAATGATGTTTAAGAAAAATATTTGTATTGTTTGTTTAGGAGACCTCTGAGAGCACTGACCTACAGACAACTTTACAGCAATCCATGAAAGCAATTCAGCACGAAAACGTGGATGTCCGTATCCATGCTCTTACCAGTTTAAAGGAAACTCTGTATAAAAATCAGGTATGCCAGTTAATTATAATGGAAGTGGACAGTTTTTTTGGAAGTTCTGTTTGCATCCTCCAGATAGACCAGATTTGCATTTCTGTTAACGACTGATGATTATTATGAAATTTATTGTGAAAGTATCTTCCTCTCTATTCTGTTTGTCCATCCTTTCCATTAATCTGTCTGATTTCCATTTGCTTCTATTTCCCACATTACTATATCAGACCAAACAGGGAGTTCAAAAGACTATCTTCTGTACTAAATAATATGTTTTGAAAGTGTGGGGTTTTTTGGGGTGTTTTTGGAGGGGCAATTGGGGTTAAGTGACTTGCCCAAGGTCATACAGCAAGTGTCTGAGGCCGGCTTTGAACTCAGGTCCTCCTGACTCCAGGGCCAGTGCTCTATTCACTGTGCCACCTAGCAGCCCTGAAAGTGTTTTTTGATGATTTGGCTGCTAGATTAGCACTTTTTTGGAAGTTATCAAGTCTTACTTGAATATAACTTAGTTTAGCAGTGTATTTTATATAGTAATTTGTATTATTCTTTTAAAAGGTTTTTTTTTTACTTTAACAAAGTTAGATGTATCATTTTTTATTTTTAATATCTGGCTTAGTTGTTTAGAACATAAAACTAGTGAAATTATCCATAAATTTAATTTTCTAATGAACTAGTCAGATTCATTCTCTTCCTAAATCACATAATGCAGACTTAGTTGACCAGCAGTATTGGAGACATATGCTTTTGATCTCATTGGAGACTAGTCAGTAGTGTATGAGGGAGGTAAATCAATATAAATCTATCAACAGTAGTTCAAAAAAAAATTAGTACGGTCAGTAAAATCATTTGTATTCAAGCAAACGATGCATTTACATTATGGGATTGAGCAACTTAATGGCTTTGCTTTTTTCATCTGAATTCTCTAGTTTGCCTTTCTGATTCCTCCCTTATGCCTTTTTTTTCTAGCTTCCTCCTCTTTGTTTCTCTCTGTTCCAGTTAATAGTCTTCAAATAATATGTCATTGGCTTTCTATTCTTTTACTTGGGAGAAATATCTACTTTTTCAAGGTATATTTATAAATGGGTGGTTCTTAAATACACCTTTTTATATACTTACTCTCCCTTCCTTGGTCCATTGTTGCATGTCACTGTTCATAGAACACTTCCAATGGGATGTTCTCCTACCTTGTGAAAGTTAGCGTGGATATGCAAATACTCCAAAGCACACATGTTCATGCATGCACATGTGAGCACACACACACACACACACACACACAGGTTAGATGTTACTTATTGGTGATTCAGGCCTCTTTTTCTTCTCTTCATCCTTTACTCATCTTGCATTTAAATAATTTAGGGCTTTATGAGGCAAACTTTCCAAATAGTATGAAAGATGTAGTAGTTCATTTAAAGATTTCCAGAAGCCAACACAACCCTTTCTGTTGTTCCCACTGTACTTTTTGAGGTAGTGAGATCTGTGTGCCTTGTACCTTCTTAATTTTTCAAGACCCTCTGATGATTAGATGAAGAGGCATAAAAAATAGTTTTACTTTAGCATAATTTAGCCAATTTGGAAGTCCATGACTACAGACCAAGTAAATTCATAGCAAAAACTTAAAAAAATATTTATTTACTTTTAGTTTACAACATTCAGTTCCACAGTCCCTTGAGTTCCAAATTTTCTTCCCTCCTTCTCCTCCCCCCTTCCTCTCCATGGCAGCATGCAATCCAATATAGGTTCTAAAAATACCTTCACATTAAACAGTAGTCAAGTTATAAAGAAGAATTATAACCAATGGAATGAACAGCAAGAAAGAAGGAACAAAACAAAAGAGAGAGCAAATAGTTTGCTTCATTCTGCATTCAGACTATAGATTTTTCTCTCAATGTGAATATAACCCTTTCCATTATGAGTCCTTTGGAGTTGTCTTATAACCTTGCATTGCTCAGATGAGTCCGGTCTGTCAAAGTTAGTCATCACAGATATGATGTGTCCTGTAATTCTGTACAAAGTTCCCTGGTTCTGCTCTCTTCACTCAGCATCAGTTTATATAAATCTCTCCACATTATTATGAAGTCTGTCTGCTCCTCATTTCTTATAACACGGTAGTATTCCATTGCATTCATATGCCACAACTTGTTCAGCCATTCCCCAATTGATGGGCATCCCCTTGACTTCCAATTCTTTGCCACTAAAGCAAAAACTTTTTGAGTCAGCTTGTATTTATAAAAGCTTCTACTATGTGCCAGGCACTGTGCTAAGGTATGAGGATGCTAAAAAAAAAAGGCAAAACAGTCCCTGCTCTTAAGGAGCTTTCAATTAGTTAAATATATATATATACATAATTCTGAATTCTCTATTCACTTTCCTAGAATGTGTGGGAGAATTGATGACTTACGTTGTGAACTGCATTCTCTTTTTTCTAACTAATATCCATTTCCTGAATCCCTCATACTTAATATTAGCATTTACATGGCAATAGACAAGAGAATACATTCCCATATATTCTCTCATATTTGTGGTCACTCATATTTTGCTTTTCAGGCATTAGTGCCTACTTAAGATTCAGTCTTAATAATCATGTTCTTTAAGGTTTTCAGTAAGAGAGAATGTCTGCTTTGATATGTTGATGAATAGTTGTTAACATTTGATTTTAGTAGGAAACATTGAGCTACTTGTTTTTGATTGTCTTCACATCTTATACTTTGGCTACTAATGCATAAAGAAAAATGACCCAGGATGAAGTGATCATGAAAGTTCAGTGGATATGGCTTACATTGAATACTTGCCAAGCTGAGTGATTTTATTTTCTTTTTTTTTTTTTAAAGCAATCGGGGTTAAGTAACTTGCTCAAGGTTACACGGCCAGTTATTTGTGGGTGTGGTGCTGAGTGTCTGAGCCCGGATTTGATCCAGGTCATCCCGACACTGGAGCCGGTGCTCTTACTCACTGAGCCACCTGGCTGCCCCTAAACAATTGGGGTTAAGTAACTTGCTCAAGGTTACACGGCCAGGTGTTTCTGGGTGGGTGCTAAGTGTCTGAGCCCGGGATTCGATCTCCAGGTCCTCTCAACACTGGAGCCGGTGCTCTTACTCGCTGTGCCACGTGGCCGCCCCGTGATTTTATTTTCAAGACTAACTGTAGTATTCCCTATTGTAAAGAGATAACAAAAAGGCTTTTAGTAAGCCCATCAGATTTACTCCAGGCTCCTGTCTTTCCCATGGAGTCTTAGGATTCAGAGTATCCTTTATACAACTGCCAGATCCCTGTTTAAAGAGCTCTAGTGGCTCTCTAAGCATACTCTCCTCTGTTTGGCATTTAAAGTCCTTTACAATCTAGCTCAGGCATCCAGTCTTATTCTGTACTACTCCCCTTTATGCATCCTCTTTATACCCTACAGCCAGACTGTCCTGCCTGCTTTTCTTATGTTACATTCCAGTTTTCTCTCTAGGCCTTTGCACTGACTCTGTCTGATCTAGACTTAGAATCTTTGAGCTCCTTCAGAATTTAACTCAAGAACTGCCTTGTGCATGAGGACTTTCCTAATTCTCTCAGGGTGTCCTCCCTGCCAGTACTTTGTATTTATTTATATGTATACACATGGTGCTTCCCTGAACAAGGGAAGTCCCCTGAGCTTAGGAATTGTTTTCTTTTTGTCATGGTATCTCTGGTGTCTGGCAGCACAATATCTGTCATATGGGTGCTTAATAAATGCTTGTTGATTGATGGACTGACCTTAGAGATCATACAGTTTTACCAACTCATTTTACAAACAAAGAAAATAAGTCTTCAAAAGATTAAGCATCCTGCTGAAGATCACATAGGCAGTCAGTAGCAGAGTGTGGATTGGAATGTTGGAACACTCATGCCAGTGTTATTCCCACTAGAGCATGGCCCTTCTGACCTGCTTGATTCTCTTCCTGTCTTTTATCCTGTTCATCTTGGTTTCTTTATTTACCTTAATTTTTTCAAAATACTACACCACTTTTGTGCTTTGTCTACTGAGTTCTTGTACAAAATCCTTAGAATGTTCTATAATCTCATTTATTGCTTTTCACTCTTCATCTGACAATGAATGAGAAACAGATTATCTGGATTCATGGGGGAAAAGAGGAGCTAACATAAAAGCAGACTGAAATATGCTAAAAGATCAATAATAAGTAGCTGGATAGAAAAGGAAAGATTCAATATCTGAGGTGAAATCCTCAATTTTTTACTTATTACTTAAATGCTCTCAATCAAGTAACTTAATGTTCATTGAACTGAATTGAAGTAACTTAAATCCTCTGACGCTCCTTTTCTAGATTTGTAAAATAAAAGCATTGAACTACATGATCTCTAATGTCCTTTCTAGGTCTAAATCCTATCTTATACAGTATAATCCTGTCCCAATCTGTCATTTTATTGTAGTCATGTCAGCTTAAAGCTTGTAGGGAGTAATTAAATATCTTTTACAATGTGTATTCTTTATGTATATCCTTCAAGATGCTCCTCTGGTACCACCTCCTAGAGGAGGGGCGGGAATAAGTATATAGTACCTACTGTGTGCCAGGCACTGTGCTAAGGGCTTTACAACTATTATTTAACTTAATCCTCACAATATGCTTACCAGGTAGGTGCTATATATGACTTACCGAGGATCACATAGCTATTAAGTGTCCGAGTCTGAATTTGAACTCAGTTCTTCCTGACTCTAGATGTAGTGCTCTATCCACTGCACCACCTGGCTGTCTTCTACATCAAGCTTTTCCTCATCCCTCAGCTGTTAGTACCCTCCCTCCTTATCCAACTTGTATTTAGCTATATTGTACTTACTTTTACTTACACTCTTCATCTTTATTCAGTATGTATTTATGTTAGTACTGGTTTTCTCTCGTTCAAATGTAAGGTGTGTGACAGTAGTTTTCCTCTCTGTATTTGTGTCCTCAGCTTGGTACCTCGAACACAATAGGTTCTAATATGTGCTTGCTTATTGATTGGTATATCTGTTTATATATTCAAAATCTTCTATAATGAGAAAGGTTTATAAGTCTTCTGACCTTAGGTTTTATATGATTAATTCTTGTGATTTAAAAAGAATTTTCTTTTCTACTTAGGTTAAATTAATAAAGTATGCTACAGATAGTGAAACAGTAGAGCCTATTATCTCAAAACTGGTGACAGTACTTTTGAAAGGTTGCCAAGATGCAAATTCCCAAGCTCGATTACTTTGTGGAGAGTGTTTAGGGGAATTAGGTGCAATAGATCCTGGTCGTCTGGACTTCTCAACAGGCGAAACTCAAGGAAAGGATGTTACATTTGTGGTAAGTAGCAGTAATTGGGAAATTTTTAGAGTAGTTCCCAATTCAGTTAGAACTTCTATATTAGTATTATACAGAAATGTCCAATTTACACCTAACCTTGACATTACTTAATTTATACCATATAGGAAACCATATACCCCACACTTTTCCTATAATATTATTTCAGTGATCCTCAGTCAATAACCATAAAGTTATGAATTTTCTTTGAATATTATTTGCTGAGTCATTCAGTCACATCTGACTCTTCATGACTCCATTTGAGGTTTTCTTAGCAAAGATACTGGAGTTGTTTGCTCATTTTACAGATGAGGCAAACAGGGTTAACTGACCAGGGTCCCCCAGTTGGTAAGTGTCTGAGGCCAAATTTGAACTTAGGCCTGGCACTCTACCCACTGGACCCTCTAGCTTCCCTTTGAATAGCATACTCTTAAGAATAAAACTTTTATATATTTATAATAGATACTTCTCTCTATATTCATTACTAAGTATATTAAGATTTATTTCCAATTAATTTATGTAAATCTAAGAGAATGAGGCCAAATGTTGGAATGTTTATATGGTAGGATTTGAGGTTATTCCAGTACACCGCAGAAATTTTTGAAAGAGCCTTGGACTTTGATTTATATTCTGCAAACCTAATAATTTATTCTTTCCAAATTAACTTAGGATCCAATTTTTTTTTTTAATTGAATCTAGTTTGAAGCCAAACTTACAGGGCAGTAGAGGTTTAAGGTTTAAAGAATTTTCCTATCAGTTGACTTTTAAACTTTTTTTTCCTTGTTAATGAGACTGGAGTGGAGGATTCAAATTTTGCATATGGATTACTGATGGAACTAACCAGAGCATTCCTTGCATATGCTGATAATGTCCGTGCTCAGGATTCAGCTGCCTATGCCATTCAAGTAAGAACATACTTGTTCATTGCTAGATTCACAATTTTGGATTTCCTTAAGAAAACTATAAAGTCTGTACACAAAGTTGGAAGAAGGTGTTATTTTTTTATTACTTATTTTTGTGACTCTTAAATAAACTAGTTTTATTATTTCTATATGATACTTCCTGTTGGGCACTAATTCTTGATTCCAGTTCTCAGATTTGCAGGATAGATGCTATGGTTCATTATCATTCCTTGGTTAAAACCTATTTTTTTGCCCTTTACTATTAAGCTTTTTTGGGTTAAACAGTTTATATAATTTATTCTTCACCTTTTGTATAAACTTACATTTTAAGGAATTTTAAAATGAATATTTTATTATCATATTTTGATTAAAATGTTTTAAGGTAGCAGTTTTCTTCATATATTACAGTGGCTTAGAGTAGGTTTTCAAAGGCCATGTCAGCAGAGCACAAGCTCTGGTAGACTTTACCAGATTGAAAAGGCATTGAATATGGGCCAGGTAACAATCTGTATGTTTGTGTCTGAGTCCCCACTAGCTAAGTTTAGATGGCTCAACACAGATAATTTTTTTTTATTCAGCTACCTTTAACTGTTAATGTGTGGACACTTGGTGATGTACATTGATAAAGGGAGTATTCACATATATGATCCTTGAATTATTGAAATATGTTTTTTGTATTTTCAGAAAACATGATATAATTCATATTTGACTTAAAATTTGGCCGTAAATCATATGTTGTCTTTCTCAATATCTTATTTCATTTGACATTTTATTCTTACCTTTCTAGGAGTCTCAAGGATGCAAATTGTTTCTGTGAAAATTCTTAAATTCTCTAGATAATGTCAATTCTTCTTTCTCATTTGAATTTTACAGCTGGAACCTTAATTATATGAGGACTGATTATAAATTATTTGCACTGGGAACAATTTAAGCAAACCTCATTTTTACCCTACTAACAGTACCTAAATGTTGACTTACTTTGATAACTATTTTTTATAGCACCTATTTAATTACTTGGTTTATGTACATCTTTGAACTTGAGGTTTCAGTGGTATAGGGAACTCTTCCTTCAAAAAAAATTAATATTTTGTTTTTTCCTAATTACATACAAAAACAATTTTTAACATTTGTTTTTAAAAGTTTTTGAGTTCCATATTCTCTTCTCCCCTCATTCAGAAGGCAAGCAATTTGATATAGGTTCTGCATATACAGTCATGCAAAACATGTTTCCATATTAGTCATGTTGTGAAAGAAAACAGAGACAAAAAACCTCAAGAAAAATAAAGTAAAGAAAAAGTATGCTTCAGTCTGCATTCAGACTTCTGTCAATTCTTTCTCTGGAGATGGATAGCATTTTTCATCATAAGTCATTTAGAATCATCTTCAGGCATTGTATTGCTGAGATTAGCAAAGTCATTCATAGTTGATCATCATACAATATTGCTTTTACTGTATACAATGTTCTCCTGGCTCTGCTCATTTCACTTTGCATCAGTTCATATAAATTTTTCTTGGTTTTTCTGAGAACATCCTGCTCATCATTTCTTTTAGCACAATAGTACTCCATCACAATCATATACAACAACTTCTTTAGCCATTCCCCAATGAATGGATAGCCCCTCAATTTCCAATTCTTTACCACCACTAAAAGAGCTGCTGTAAATAATTTTGTAGATATAGGTGTATCAGCAATGCCATATTCACAATGCCTATAGAGATTACAAATATGCTGATATAATTATCCATCACAAAATATGTCAGGTTTGCCATTTGGGGAAATAAACTAGAAAATTTATTAAGATACCAAAAGACTGAGTCCCAAAACCAGAAAGTGAAAGCCATCAGAGTAGTTATGATATTGGCACAGGTAGATAAAGTAGAAAGCACCCACATTTTCAAGCCTTTAAAACAGAACAGGCTACCTCAGGCAAAGGTCCTCCTCTCCCCACTCATAGCAACCACCCAGTGTCCTGGAAGAGTGCTCCCAGCAGCTCCGGCCCCTGGCAGTCCTCAGCAGGAGTCCTAACTCAAAAAAAAAAAAAAAAAAAGGCAACCGCCGCCAACTGCCAACCGCAGGACCGTTAGCCCGGCTTTTCACTTTCTCTTGCTCTGCTATGTCAGCACGTCCATGGGGCATGGGAGATCTTTAAATCCCATAACCCTTACAATAGGTCCTTTTCCTTTTTGTTTTTTTCTCTTTGGAACATAGATCTAGTACAAAAGCCCTCTCTTCCAAAGTAGAGCAGCCACTGATGATTGGTGTTCTACCTTTACTTTAAATTGTAGTGTACTAGAAAAGCACTTTGTAACATCAATATTTGCCTTTATTCCTATTCAAAAGATTTGAGCAAAGCTTTACTTGATTAGTAGTATTTTCACAGAATGAAGTATTTCACTAGAATGATTTGAGTAGGATTGAGCAAATTGAACAGTTTAGTGACTTCAAAATTAACCATTTCCAGTGTGTTTTTATTATTTTAAGTGAAATTCTTCATCTTTAAATGAATCTTTTTCAAATATAAATACAAAAACTACACTTTTTTATTATCTCATATATCTCTTATATCCTTGCTTTATCTAGATAGTTCACAGTTGGCTATGTAGATAACTATTTGTGGAACACAGCTATGCAACATTTTACTTTTACATGATTCATAATCATTTAAAAATACAATTTAGCAAAATTAATGTTTCACCAGAGCAATGTGTCTTCTTAAAACTTGGGAAAATATCAAAAAAATAATACAAGTAAAATGATTTTTTGAAGAGTAGCACTCGTGAATTAAAAATCTCTTTTGTAACTAATATTTATATAGTGCTTTATGGTTTTTTAAAGGGTCTTCCTAATTACAACCTCATAAAATTTTAGTTACAAGCCTTATTAAGAAACTGAGACTCAGAAAGACAGTGACTTGTCCAAAGTTATATGGCTTGTAAGTATATGATCTAGGTCACAAATGCAGATTCTAGGATTTCAAGTCTGGTGCTCTATTTCTGTTTTACACACTAAAAGTCATTTGCTTTTTCAAAATCAATGACTCTTTTTATGCTTGGACTTCCATTTCATTTTTCAGAACCTTTTAATTTAGTATTTCATATTTCATTATGTCTTCAATTTGGAGGACACATTGGAATTTGAGTTTCATTCTTTCACATTTCTGATAATCCTAGTTGTAAGGGATGTAATAAATAAAATAAATGTAGAATCTGATAACTATAGACTTTTCACCACTTTGCCATTACTATTATCCTTATCAAGAGGTGATGTTATGTCACACTTTGATGCTTCAGAGTTTTGCAGTATTACATCTCAAAATATAAAAAAATGAGGTTTGAAATCCGTTTTTGTTGTGCTTAGTCTGTTATGTGGAGCAGTAAAGACTAAAAGAGACTCAGCTATTTCTTTGTGTGTTGGTAGGAGTTGCTTTCCATTTATGAATGCAGAGAAATGGAGACTGATGGTCCAGGCCACCGACTCTGGAGGAGATTCCCTGAACATGTTCGGGAAATTTTGGAGCCACATCTAAATACAAGGTAGCTAGATAATGAATCATTAGACATTTATTAAGTGCCTGCTGTGTGCCAGACACTGTGCAAGACAATGAGAATACAAAGACAAGATGCAAATGGCCTTTTCCCTCAAATAATTTATATTTTTTCAGGGAATAAAATACGTATATAAATGTGTGTGTGTGTGTGTGTGTGTGTGTGTATTGTAAACATACATTTGTTCTTTTATGCACAAAATATGTAAAAAATAAGTGCAAGTTAATTATGAGAAGATATCACCGTCCCGTACTGGAATCAGGAAAGGTTTAATGTAGATAGTGGAGTCATAGAGAAAAAAAGGATTCTAGGAGACAGAGGAGGGGACAGAGGGAACACACTCCAGGCTTTCTGAATAACCAGTGCCAAGGCCTAAATATGAGCTATTGTGTTTGAGGAACAGCAGGAAAGCTAGTTTGGCTGGACCATAGAGTGAGTGAAGGAGGAATAATGTATAATAAGATTGGAAAGTTAATTTGGGAGCAAGTTGTGAAAAGCCTCAATTATCAAATAAATTTTAGTTTACGTTTGATACTAGAGTGAAGTCAGTTAGGGATCCATTGGAGTTTATTTGAGTAGGTAAGTGATATGGACAGAACTGTGCTTTGGGGAAATAACTTTGGGCACTGTGTGGTGGGTGAATTGGAGAGAGGAAAGATGTGTAGGGAGACCAATTAGTTGACTGAGGCAGTAACCCAGATGATGATGGCCTGAATTAGGGTGATGACTGTGTGAGAAGAAAGGGAATATATATGTATATATATTTTGAAATATCCACTAGGTAAATAATGATGTAAAACTAGAGCTCTTGAAAAGAGCTTAGGGCTCAATATATAGATCTTTGAGTTATCTACAGAGATGAAAATTAAACCAGTGGGAGCTGTGTATTATAGAGAAAAATTGAATAAATCTACAAGGACAGTCCTTTACATTTGTTAAAACACTGCCAATGCTGTGAAAGAATTTATCTTACATTTTGCATGTGTCAAAGCTTATGCTGGTTACAAATTATATAGGGGGATCAGAGACTAAATAAAACCTTTTTAATAATGTTTATCTTGTAATTCTCAGAATTTTTTTCCTCTATTTTTCCTACAAAGTTTTATGCACTTTTAATCTACTCTTCCCTGTAAAATATATTTGTATTTATTTTAGGATCGTAGGAGTTAAGGTTAGATACTTTAGAAATTTAGTCGAATCCTCTCATTTTATAGATGAGGAAACTAATCATCAGAAAACTGAGGCCCAGAGAGGTTAGATAATTGTCTGAGATTGCCCAGGTGGTAAGTGATAGTCTGAATCTGAATTCAGATCTTCAGAAATCAGATCCAGCTCTCTAAAGAATTTTATTATTACTGTGGAAGTGCACTTAGAAGACAAAAAGCTTAAAAATGACTATTTGCAGGAACTTTTATGTATTTGCCAAAGCACATAGTTTCTCAGTATTCCTGATCTCTTATCATTTTAGGAGGCTACCTAGTACGTTTTCTTTTCAGAAGGCTTTACAGTATCATTTTGGGATTTGTTCTTGTCGTGTTGATAATTATGTTTAATTAACATGGATCTTGAAACCTTGGACTGTTTCCTCTAAAGTGTGCTTCCACCCTTCTCAGGTGTCTTTAAAACACTCTTATTTGTACTCATTTTGTATTCTTCCTGTAGATGTATTGCTCCTTCTTGGAAGGGACTGTTTTGTTCTTTTCTTTGTCCCTGGCCCAATGCCTTGTATCAAGTAAGGTATTATTTAATAAATGTTGTATTGAATTGAATACATACATTGCACTGCCATGCTGTCCTCTACCTACAGCATAAAGAGAACATGGATGCTTAATGAATTGTAATAAAGTTTTTGTTAAATGAAGCCCTCAACTTATATTTTTTTCCATTTTCCTGCTTTAAATTTCTGTTGACTGAGGTCCCTAGCAGTATAATTTGTGAGAGAGGCTCCATCAGTTCCTCTGTCAAAGCAATGAGTATATGTCAGAAGTGTATTGGTGGGGCGGCTAGGTGGCGCAGTGAATAGAACACCAGCCCTGGAATCAGGAGGACCTGAATTCAAATCCAGCCTCAGACACTTAACACAAAAACTAGCCATGTGACCTTAGGCAAGTCACTTAACCCCAATCGCCCTCCAAAAAGCCAAAAAAAAAAAAAACTATCTTGGTCATTTCTTCATTCCAGATAGAGGCTGCCTTTCCTCTACAAGTGCCCACATGTTCTGACAGAAATTTGGGGCAGAATCAGAATAGGAGACTGGTTTGGTATCCAGAAAATACAGAAGTAGCATGGGTTACTTACTCATTACCATATTTAATCTTATCCAGGGAGTATATTTATGTATTTTCTCATTAGTAAGATTTCATTATTTTCTTCCACATGACTAAGCTCAGAATCCCCACCAGTTAGTCAGATAATATTTATTTAATAACCAGAGAAAGCTCCCAATAATAGTTATGAATTTCAATATGGTAAATATATATCTATATAGTAAATCCTTCAGTTTTTTGAGAATCTCTTTTAGATTACTAAATATACAATTTATCTAAAGTGAAATCAATAACAAAACAAAGATATACAATTTTTTAGTGATGAGTGATCACAAGTAGAGTCACCTCAAACCTAAATATAACAGCAAACCATTTCTCTTCACTTCTGAGAACACGTTTCCATGCTGTTTTGTTCATTTAGCAAACAAATGAAATCTCTTAGTAACAGTTCTCTTCGTTTTCTTGACAAAATAAAGGTTTCATCATTTAAGGCCTCGAGTTCTGTTTTTTTAGCTCCTCTCAAACTATTGCTCTTAATATTCTCTCTCCATATTCACTTGTTATAAAATTGTCTTTAAAATATTTCTTCATAAAATAACATTTAAGACAATTCTTACCATAAAAATAGTTTTTCCTGACCTGTGCTCTATCTTCTCCATTTCAGTTGTGTCTGACTCTCTGTGGCCCCATTTTGGGGAGATCCTGGAGTGTTTTGCCATTTCCTTCTCCAACTCATTTTATAGATGAGGAAACTGAGGCCAACAGGATTAAATTACTTGTCCAGCCTCACACAGCTAGTGTTTGAGGCTGGATTTGAACTCTTAAAGATGAGTCTTCTTGATTCTAAGCTCAGTGCTCTATTCATTGGGCCTCCTAGCTGCCTATCTTCTCCATAGTTTAATCATACAGATCTCAATCAAGATAAAAATATAAATTCATCCTTATTTCATAGGGCAAATCACTTCATGGAATGATAATTTCAATTCAAACTCCTAGCATCTCTTTTCTGAAAGAGAAAGTAATACTTCCTATACCATCTCTAGGAGAGGATTTTGAAATTGGTGTTATAGAGAGGAAAATTAAGATTAGTTCTGAGACATTTCTACCCCCCCCCCCCCCCCCCCCCCCCCTCCCCCCCCCCTCTCCCCCCCCCCCCCCCCCCGCCCTTGTCCTTTTTCAGGCCATTATCACTGCTCTAGTTTAATTTTACCTTCTTTCCTGTCTCAACCAGAGCCAGGTTTGATAGTTAACCAATACAACTCCACCCTATCCCTAATTCTCCAATCCCTACCCTTGTTGTATTGCAGCTTATCCCTTGCCAAATCTAAGCCCTGTCATCTTCATTCTCCATTTCTACTTATCTGCTGCTGATTTGAATTGAAGGAAGTTGTGCAGTTATGCATGCTGGGTACATTATACATTTATATTAACTATGCTCTTTTTCCTCCCTAATTGATTCCTTCTCTTAGTCCCCACAAAAGCTTTTCTAAACCTTGTGTTTTCTCCTTAAGGCTCTCATACCTTCCCTTCCCAAAAGGACCTTGCCTTTTATATTGCTGAGACACTTGTTATTTGATAATCTCCGAATACCTTAACACCATTGTCCATGCTCTTCCAGACTCTGACAATGATAGGACCTTTCTTGTTTAAGCCAACCCCTCTGTATGTCCCCTTGATATCATCTCCAGCGGAATGGAAGCACATACTCTTAATCTTTAATCTTTCCATATTAACTGGTTCCTTCTCTACTATCTTCAGACAAGCCTTCACTAGACCCTCCCGTCCCTTCAAACTGTAGTGCTTCGTTTGTTTTCACTTTCTCAGCCAAACTCCTAGAAAAAGCTGTCTATAATTATTGCTTCTACTCTCTTCTCTCCCTCCTCAGCACTTTGCATTGTGACTTCTCACAGCATCACCCAGCTGAAACTCCTTTTTGCAAAGATACCAGTGATCTCTCAATTTGTTTGACCTGATTATAGTTGTTTTGCAATCCTCATCTTTCTCAAACCTGTCTTCTGCACTTAATACAATTGGCCATGCTTTGCTCCAGGATACTATTTCTGCTCTCTGATTTTCATGATACTATTCTCTCCTTGTTCTTCTACCCTTCTAGATGTTCCTCTTCAGTTCCCTTTGCTGCTTTATTACTCATATCATGACCCATAACTAGGTTGTTCCTCGTAGCTCTGTTCTGTGCCCATTTCCCTCTTTACTTTCTTGATGACCTCATTAGCTCTCATGGATTTAAGTATCTTCTCATTGCATATAACTCTCAGATTTCTAAATCCATTCCTAGACTCTTTCCCAAACTTCTACCCCACAACACCAGTTGCCTATTGAATGTTTCTTTTAAAAATTTCTTGAACAACAATTTATTTTGTGTTGACTAGGTATGTATTGTCAATTCAGATTGACTAGTAGATATGAAAACTGTTACACAGCAGGGAAGATCATCAAAGCTATAAATGGAAGCAGCTGGTTGACTTCTCCCATGGGATAAAATTTCATAGCTATTTGGATTTTCAGCTTATACACTAGAAAGAACACCAAATTATGAATGCAACTAAATTCATATGCCATTCTGAATTACCTCATCTAGTTTTGTGAATACTGGCCCAAAGAAGTACAGTTTCCATTCAAATATTTCTCTAAAATGGACAATATCAGACAATTAAAGATCAATTAAAAAAAAGTTATGGTAGAAGCACTAAACATTGGGAAGCTAGACTTGATATGTACCTTATAATTTAAGTAGTGAAGAACAAATAACAATTGAATTCTATTGTTGCTTAGATTCTCAATAAAGGGGAATTAATTATATGTCTTAGGGCTAATTTTTTAATTCCTCTTTAATCATATGTACTATATTTTTCTCTCCCTTGAAAAGTTCATTCTTTTATAGTCCTAATTTTAACTTGTCAGAAGTGTACATTTAAGTCAAATCAAGTTCACATAGTATTATTAGATCTGATGCTAGTTAGATTATTAAATTTACTTTTTTTTTAAAGATTGTTTTAAAAGGTAGGTGTAGGAAGATTACCCAGTATTCAGAATCTAATTGTAATTTTTGTTGAAACTAGAAAAAACTGACTGGTACAATTTCCTTACAATACCATTTTTACCAATCTTATAGTATCTCATCTTAAATTCTAAACATGTTTAATTTGACTCCTACTAAATTACATTTCAAATTTATAGGTATAAGAGTTCTCAGAAGGCCACAGACTGGTCAGCAGTAAAGAAGCCAATTTACTTAAGTAAACTAGGCAACAACTTTGCAGAATGGTCAGCATCTTGGGCAGGTTATCTTATAACAAAGGTAATTTTTTTTTTACTTGTTATAAAGTGAAATCACAATTTGTAGGTAAAATTAGAGTCTTGGTGCCTAGTCCAGGGTTCACTGCTCACTAATATTTGTTGATGTCAATCTTGATAATAGTCGAGGCAAATCTTTTACAATTTTTTCCCAATGTTTACTATTTAGTAGCTGGATATAGATGTAATAAAAATCCCGAAATAAGACTTGTCAAATCATAAGACTCTTAACTGGTATTGGTGATTCAGGTGGGCATAAATGATCCTATAAAGAAGAAATTAGAAAGCACTGATAAGGATTATGAAGTCTTGGTCAAGAAACTGAAGAATTTAGGAGTGTAAGTGATATTTTCATCACGGTGACTGATAGTGTAAACTTTAGAAAAGGAGCATCTGGCTCAATTAGAGAGCATTTGTGAATGGGTTTTTATTTCTGAACTGCAGTTTAAACTATAGGAATGACGACCTCCTTGTCAAAAACGGCATATGCCTGACAAGGGTTCTTAAGGATATATGCCTACAGTCTTGCACATCTAATCAAAGGACCTTCAATTGAAAAGTAAGGAGTATGGGAATAAAAACTGACTTAATTCCAGCAAACTCAGTACCATAACAAGTAGCTACAATGAAGGAGGAAGTGTACAGAAATTCGGTAGAATAAGAAAATCCAAGGAAGAAACCAGCAATAAAATCCACAACCAGAAGTTTACATGTTTATACAAAAAAGCACTTAAGTATGGCTCTCAAAAATACATAGGCAAAGACTTATTTGACAGCTACTATGTGGCAGTTACTATGTGCTGGGAACATTAAAAAAAGGTAACAAAACCAACTAACTGCACAACCCCTGCTCTCACATTGCTCACAGTCTAATGGGGAAGACAACATGGAAACTACTATGTACATGTGAGAGATAGGATATAGTAAGCCTAATGTCAGAGTGAAGAATACATTACCATTAAGGGACATTGGGTAAGGCTTCTGGCAGAAGGGAGCACTAGAGTTGGGAGATGGGGGGCTGGATGTGGGAAGAGTAATCATACAGTCAGACCTATGATTTAGAAAGATCAGTTTGACAATTTGAGTTGGACTTGAACTGATGATACCAACCCATATTGCTTTTACAGTAGTCCAGGTATGACTCCTGTACCAGGGTTGTCCTTGGCAGTTTGGGGAGAGAAGGTGACATAGATAAGAAATGTTACAAAGGATGACTGATAGGACCTGACCACAAATTACACAGGGGAGGGGGCTGGCAAAGGTAGGGCAGAAGGAAGATTGGGGAGTCAAGGATGATGAATAGATTTCAAGCTTGAGTGAATGAGATGATGATGGTGCCCTCAGGAGTAATAGGGAAGTTAGGAAGAGGAGAAATTTTTAGGGGGAAAAAACTGAGTTGTTTTAGACATGTTAAATTTAAGATGATCTATGGAATACTCAGGTAGAGATGTCTATTAGGCATTTGGAAATTCAAGATTAGAGGTCTGGAGAGAAGTTAGGACTAGATAAGTAGATATCTATTATAAATAGAGATAATTGAATCCCCAAGACCCAATGAGGTCACCAGTCAAAATAGCATAAAGGGAAAAGAGAAAGAGTTTTTGTAGCATTTCCTAGTACACAGACTTTGTTAAAGATATGCTAATTATTTTCTGTAGTAGTTCTGTTGTGTTCTGTAGCATGGCATGGTCTGTAAAAACAGTTCTAGTAATGCTAAATTAAGGGAATTGCCAAGGCTGTTAAGAAATTGTAAGGGAACAAAAACGATTAGATTTTTTTTCTTTTAAGCATATCCAATCTGTTGCCAAGGCCTGTGTATTCCACCTTTACCACATCCTTCTCCCCTCTGACACTGCCACCACCCTGATGCAGGTCTTCATCACCTTAATCACATGCTCTGCCATTCAATGACACTGGAATCCTTGATGTTCCTCACACAGAAAATTCCATCTCTTGACTGGGCATTTTCTCTGGCAGTCTCTTATGTCTGAAATGCTCTCCTCCACATCTCTGCCTCCTGGCTTCTGCCATATCCCAGCTAAAATCCTTTCTCCTACAGGAAGTATTTCCTGAACGCTCTTAATTCTAGTGCCTTCGCCCTGTTGATTATTTCCTATTTATCCTGAATAAGTCTGTCTTGTTTTTACTTGGCTGTTTGCATGTTGTGAGCTCCCAGGGCAGGGACTATCTTTTGTGTTTCTTTATATCCCTAGTCCTTAGCAGGTGCTTAACAAATGTTTATTGACTGAGGGAAAAAGAAGGATCACAGATGGGATAACACTTCTCACAGGGATTGGGAAAAAGGTATAGCTGCTCAGTTTTTATTTTGGTTCTGTTTTCTTTGCCATGAAAAATCATTTTTGAAGTGGAAAGGTCAGGACAAAAATGGTTACTAGGAATTGAAAACCCAGGTTAAATAGAGTTTTTTAAGAGAAGCATCTTGGGGCAGCTAGGTGGTGCAGTGAATAGAGCATTGGCCCTGGAGTCAGAAGGACCTTAGTTAAAATTCAGCCTCAGACACTTATCACAAAAACCTTGGGCAAGTCACTTAACCCCAACTGCCCTCCCTCCAAAAAAAAAGCAAAAAGAAGTGTCTTGCTGGCCTTGCAGAGTTTATCACCTGGCCTGAATTTGATTGTTGAGCCATTTAAATACAGGCATAAAGGCTTGCTTGGCAGTCTTAGAGAAGACACAGAACTACACGGTTTAGTAAGCACATTGGACATTAAGAGTCTGTATGTAGGTTAGAATATTGGGTTAAACTAATAAGGGGAAATATAATTTGGTTAAGTATAAACACAGTGGTTCAAAAAATCAACCTCCCAGGCTTTCTATAAAGGACATGTGAATAGCAGTCTCTGAAAATCTGGAGTTTTACTGTACTACAAATTGAGTATTAGTCAGAAATATGATACGGTGGCTAAAAAAAGTTAATGCAATTTTAGACATTGTATCCAGGGTTAGGGGAACATGGTCTGGTTACACCTGAGTGTATTATTTTTAGTTTGGGGTATCACATTATAGAAAGAACATTGATTATTTTTGTTTTTACCTTTGACATGGAGATTTTTTCTCTAGCCATTTGTGAATTTAGTGAATAGATTTCTGTCCAAAATGAAGGTATAGACCTAATGTCTTTTATGCATGGGATTAAATTTTCTTCAGTCTGACCAAGAAATCAACAGAAGACAAGAAAAATGTCTCATTAGTGACTGATTCAATCTAATAACACAATACAAATTAAGAATTTCTGACCTGATGAAAATGAATAAAATTGTATTAGAGAATTTATGTATCAAGGTTGGTCAGAGTTACAATTGCCTTTCAATTTCTCGGAGCTCTGTTATTCACTTATTTAGTTTATTCATGAAAATGTAGCCATTTAAAAGGGGCAAGAACCTGAGTTTCAGGAGACTAGAAGCTCAGTTTAAGACATGCCTTAATGTAGGATTGTGTTTTCTAAAGCAAAACCTCCTGTGTCGGCATTGTCTATAATTGCAGTGGAGATTTTAGCACAAAAATGTAATAATTGACTACAGGAATAGAATATAAAAACATTTTGAGATAAAGTAAGGCGATCTGATTTGGCAGAGGCAGTGCACCTAACTGAACATAAGGCAAACAGGTATTCTTAGCCAAATGATCAAAAACGGAAATGGATTGTATCTGGGCATCCCTTCATTCACTGGGTAGAGATCAGTTTTCAAAGTGTCAGTTCAGGGCATTGTCTTATAATTCTGCGAATTAGAGGTGCAAAATCACAAGGCTACACCCTGAATTTGTACTTTTTAATATTGATCTAATCTACTAGTATTTGGATCAGCAAACTGATTGTAGGGAGTCTTGAGGGCAAGGTGTGATCTTTACTGGTAACAGATGGACTTGAATATATTTTAAATTGTGTTAGCACTACTAATCCTTAAACTGTATAAATAACCTTATATTACTAGATAACCTCATAATTCTGAGGGTTTATTTTTGTTTGGTAGATTTTGTGTTTAAATTTGTTTATAAAGTTCTGTTACATTTAAGTGATATTCAGCATTGTCCTAGGAAGCTATATATAAAAATACAAAAATCTCATACAAAATCATTTTAGTTTCATTGTCAAGTCCCCTTGGGAAAATTCATTTTCATTATGTAAGTACTTCTCATGGTCTTCCAGTCTGAAACTTCATCTGTCCCTCTCTAACGCAATATATGCTGTTATTAGCACTTGGCTTTGCAATCAGGATTGCTAGTAGTTTTGATTGTTATATTTAAAAGGGATACAAATGAGGTAGGCTATTATAATGAAAGACAACCTAGAGAAACTGAAGTGATTATTGGTTCCCCAGAGTCAAGTCAGCAACAACACAACTGACTATGTCATAGTTGGAGTGAGAGAGTCTAAGTAGTGTGTGATATAGTTTAACTTACACAATAGCTATAACTACTTCAGATTTCACTTTGGCAGTATGTTATAGAAACACTTCCCTTTAAAGGTAAAGCGAAGAACCAAAGTATATCTCATGGCTTGTGCTTCATTTTGTTAAAGCATATTCTGCAGATAAACTTTTCAGTCACTTCTCAGTACCTGATTCATGAAAGAAATTCCTTTCTAATTGATCAATACAAATATAAGCTGGGAATAAGAAAGAAATTGAAGGGGATCAAATCCAGGCTCTGATAGTTAGCACCACACCCAGAAATAATTGGCCTTGTAACCTTGAGCAAGTTACTGAACTCTGATTGCGAAAGAAAGAAAGAAAGAAAGAGAAGAAATTGATCTTATAGGAAAATTGTTGGGAAATAGAAACAAAGAACAAAAGTATTAGAGAAAAACATCAAAATATATTTCAGGATTTTAAGTGTTCATTTTAAATTAGATCATTTAAAAGTTCTGAATTTGTTTATTAAATTTGATCATTTAAAGGACTGAAAATATTGACTAATGTATAAGTTTATATAATTAAATTAGCTCCGGCTTGTTCTGGAACCTTATAATGATAATTTTATATGCAGAATATTCTAATTCCAGAATTTCACCTGAAAATAGTGTGATTAAATAAAAGATTATTTTTTATTGACTTTTATAAGGAATTGGATTTTGACTTCAAATCTCCATCATTTGCACATACTTGTGTGTTATTTGTGGCAAGTCTTAATCCCAGGCAAAAGTCCCTCTGGATAAATCAATAATCCAGAACACATTTTATTCACTTATCCAAGTGCTTGTGGAATACATTAATTTTAATATTAGCCTAAGCAAAAAATGACAAAGACACAACAGCTATAAAACAGTATACTCTAAAAACAAGTATAAATGGCTTGTATTAAACATGGAATAAGTGAAAGAGAATGATTCAGGATAATGATGGAATAGCTTAGTTCATGGAATCAGATTAGTTTATATGACTGTTTATATCCATTGATTTAGATAATCAAGATATGACTTCATGTCATTGGGAAGCAACATAGTCTAGTGGAAAGTTGTTTATAAATGGAGTCATGAAGGACCTGGCTTTGAATCCTGCTGCAGACGTCTGCTTTTAAGGGCAAATCACTCTACTCTCTTCACCTCTGCTCTCTAATCTTTAAAATGGGCATAGTATATCCTTTCCTTACTAAACTCTTGTGTGGATCAAATTAGATGATGTATATAATACTTTGTAAGGTGGTATATATAAACAATAGCAGTTTATATATACCACCATCTCCATCACTGCTATTAATAAAGAAATAATAGTTTGGTATGTAGGATAGAATAAATATGAGTTATTTCTATCTCATGGATGAGTAAGCATTTTGTTCAGTAGTTTTTCAATTGTGTCCAACTCTTCATGACCCCTTTTGTGTGGGGGGTGTTCCCTGACAAAGATACTGGAATGATTTGCCATGTCTTTCTCAGTTCATTTTACAGATGAGGAAACCAAGGCAAACAAGGTTAAGTGACTTGCCCAGGGTCACACAGCTATAAAGTATCTAAGGCTAGATTTGCACTCAGGGAAATGTCTTCCTAACGCTGGTCCAGAACTCTATCCACTGTGCCATCTCACTGCCTATCTATAGTCTAATAGGACAAGACTACATAAAGGGGGGACTTTAAAAGGAGGGAACAGGGAAGAAGGAAAGGATTAGGCTGCTGATGCAGTTCACACCTGAACTGGACTCTTGAACTGGGAATGAAATAATAATGCATGGACCCTCCATGCAGGAGAGTAGTCTCCGGGTGAAGACATATTGAAGGAGGCAAGGCTGCTACTGAGGAGGTAGAGCAGGTCTGGAGAGTGAGTTGAGATCCTGTATTTTTCTATTATGCATTTGTCTGTAAGTTTTCCCCTGTGTCTTCATGTTTTTAAAAGTAATATATACATACTAA
Organism: Petaurus breviceps papuanus; assembly: GCF_028583685.1. Classification (NCBI taxonomy): domain Eukaryota; kingdom Metazoa; phylum Chordata; class Mammalia; order Diprotodontia; family Petauridae; genus Petaurus; species Petaurus breviceps. Next base: position 13,397,836 of record NW_027186457.1, on the reverse strand, counting down.
AATCTTAATTATCTGGTGCTTACAGGTGCGGCATGAGCTTGCTAGTAAAGTGTTTAACTGCTGTGGCATCATGATGAAGCATGACTTCAAGGTAACCATCTATCTTCTTCCACATGTTCTCGTCTATGCTTTGCTGGGATGTACCAAGGAAGATCAGCAAGAGGTGAGGGACTGCATTTTAGTTTGTTTATCGAATGTGTGCCTAATATAATTAATATTGAAGAGAATTATAATAGAAATAAATGTAGATGATTATCCAGAGCTGTGCCTGTGATTCAGTAACCATGCAATTTTAAAAAGAGAATGTCTGACACCAGAAAATAGGTATTGTGTACATTTTTTAAAAAAATATTTGTATAAATTCAAATACTGTTAGACTTGATGGATTTACCTTTGTTGAACTGGGCTTTTTCTTTTTCATTACAAAGGATTGCTAAATGAAGAGGTGAGGGATATATTGTTGTTGTTGTTCTTTGCTTTTCGGAGGAGTAGGTAATTGGGGTTAAGTGACTTGCCCAAGGTCACACAGCTAGTATGTGTTAAGTGTCAGAGGCTGGATTTGAACTCTGTCCTCTTGACTCCAGGACTGGTGCTCTATTCACTGTGCCACCTAGCCGCCCCATGAGAGATATATTTAGAAAGTATTATAAAAGCAAAAAGTATTTTAAAAATTTTTTTTTAATAAAATGTAAAAAAAAAAAAAGTGATGTCTTCATTGACCTGGTTTCATGTTATAGTGGAGAGCTCTAGACTTCAGCTCGCAAGAGTTAGGTTCAGATTCTGACTCTTTGTACACAAATGATAGCTGTGTGAGAATGGGCAAATTACTTCAACTCACAGAGCCTGAATTTCCTTGTTTACTAAATGACAATAAAAAGACTCAAATATCTCCCTCACCCGGTGTAATGTAATGCCAAGGAAAGGCAACTTCCTAAGGTTCAGAATGCCAGCATAGGTGCTCTCCATTTTATTCAGTGACAGATTAAGAACAGAGAAGATCAAAATATGACATCATTCAAAATACAACATTTTACTAAGTGTGATTAAATAATCTCCAAGTACTACCCCACCCCAGGACCTTCCATTCATTCAATCAATTACAAAGTCCCTGTTCTAAATACTACTCCACCCCTAGGCTGTACCTTCATTTAGTCCATCACAAAGCCCCTCTTCTCAAATGGAGATTAATTTCCAATCATAAGTATATTCATTTGTTCAATCATAGAACACAAAAAGGTCAAAAGTTCCCCACCCCTGGATCACAATTGAATCTTCCCCAGAGTTACAACAAGTTTAAGCACAGCACTTAATACCCAAATGGAGGTCTTTTCTTCATCTTGACAGAGGCAAGTTCTCAGCAATCTTTGTTCCTGGGGAGACAAAGCTTAGCAAGGCCACAAGATACATTGCCAGTCTCTTCATTAATTCATCCTCTGTCTGCAGAACAGTCCTAGGACCCCTGAAAACATTAGCAAAACCCTCTCCCAGGATTTCTGTAAACATACAAGAAAATCCTTCTTCAGGGCTTCTGAACCAACAGAAAGGTTCCCAGACCCCTGCAACAACAGCACTGTCCTTCACCAGTGGACAGTATTCACTCTCTGTCTGCAGGACAGTCTCAGTAGCTCTTAACCAACAGCCAGGTTCCAGAACTTCTTCAACAACAGGACTGTCTTTCACCAGTGGACAAATCTGGCAAAACAACATCAAAACAGACAAAGTACCAGCAAAACAGCCATGTCTCCTCAGTCCTTGGCAGCTCTGGGGGCAGGTCTCAAAAGTCCAGGGCAATTCAAAGTGGCCCTCAGCAATCCTCTCAGTCTCTCTCTGCCTCCACGAGGGTTCTGCTTCTAAAAAGTTCTTCTGCCTCTCACTTGTGTCTCTCCAAATCCACCTCACCAGCTCCTCCCAGTTCAGCACTCTCTTTTCACGTCAACAAGCCCATCCCATAGGTGGGATTAACAAGCTCTGGGTTTTAACACAATCAATTTGAAAACCAAGCCAATACAGGGGGATCTTTATATTCCATTACTATCACACCCGGGTGTGAGAAAAGCACTCTGCAACCATTAGAGCTCTATATAAATAGTTATTTGCCACTTGTCTGTCTTAAAGTCACCTCTATCACATAATCCAAAATTGAATCAATCTTTCTTCTCAAAATGGTTTCCCCTTTCCAAGTTCCTTTTAGTAGAAGCATGCTGGCTTTTTAAATAGGATCCTAGTACAGAAATCATGAGATTATACTTTATTTTTTAAAAAAGATTTTTATTGCTCTTTTGCTTTTACATCACCTGTTTCTCCATATTTCTCTCCCTCCTCTTTGCCCCTCCCAGAGAGCCATTACTTATGAAAAAGAATTTTAAAATTGGAAGAGAAAAAATTAGCAAAACAAATTAACATAAAAAACTCTGATTACTGTGTGTTATATGTTATATATGTCATGTGTTCCACATCCATGGACCCCACCTTTGAAATTATACCTTTGATTTTTAATAAATTTTTCATTCTCTGTATTCAGTGTTTCAAGATCTTTTATTTACTACACTCAATCCCATCCTAGTTCATTTCCCCCTGTTTTATTGCAAGAATCTGTCTCCCTTTCTCTATTCTTTTTCCTCTCAAATAATAAAAGGCCTCGTTTCCTATTAGGCTATTTTTCTTAAATCTCTGGGTGTGTTATGTTACCATCCCTGCGGAGGAATATTTTCTCTTTTCACGTTGAATTGGATATAAAGTCACCCTGACAGCTTTCTTTCCCACTGTTGAATAGTAAGTGCTCAGCTTTAGTCAGGTTGCCTCATTGTCTCCCCCATATACACCATGACCCTTCTTTCCTCTGTTGCTTTGCTTGTTTTTCCTCAAAATTAGAATGTTCTCTATGTCTTGAAGGCCCCAGTTCAGTGGTCAGCCTTCTTAGTGAATCCTTACTTGATGCCTCTCCGCCATGAACATCTCTTCCTTGTTTGTCATTTCTAGTCAGTATAGATGAGTATGGACTATATTCTGTTGTCTCATTTTCTTGTCTGCCAACCTCTTAACTAATTCAGATTTTGTAAAGGTCCCATGCCATGTATTTCCCGCACAATAAGTACTCATTCAATTGTTTGGAGATTGTTTGGGCATTTACATAGTAGATACTTGTTCAAGTGATAAAAAAAAAAAAGGTGGGAATTAAGTCAGGAGACCCTGGTTCAAATATAGGTTTCCCTGTTTATTCAGCTTTGCTGAGCCTTAATTTACCATCTATAAAATGGGAATGATAGTAAATGTATAATCTACCTCTTAAGATTATTGTGAAAAACACCTGGCTGTGTAACCTTGAGCAAGTTACTTAACCCCAATTGCTTAGGGGCGGCCAGGTGGCTCAGCGAGTAAGAGCACCAGCTCCAGTGTCCAGATGACCTGGGGATCAAATCTGGGCTCAGATACTTAGCACCACACCCAGAAATAACTGGTCGTGTAACTTTGAGCAAGTTACTTAACCCCAATTGTTTAAAAAAAAAAAAAGATCATTGTGAAAAGAGTAATTACTTAGGCACTAAATAAATGTTAATGGTTGTCATTTGGAGACATTTGGACAAATGAAGACATTTCCAGAGAAGACTGAAAAGGTCCAGTGAACTAATACAAAATGGAAGAGAAATAGAAACTGGAAATGCTTTATCTTTGTAAATGTTGGCTTCCCAAGACTTTTTTTTTAGCTAAAAGATGGGCCTCTTGCTACTGAATAGAATAGTTACAGTTGATTTAAAATTTTAGTTTTTTTTATTAAAGCTCTATACCCATTTTGATTCTTTTGACACCTTTCTCTAATGAAAAAGGCATTTGTTGTTTGAGTCTTAATTTATGCCACCTGCTGATAAAATTTGAAGTACTAGGTGTTTGATATTTCTAAGAAACATAGATAGGCTATTAACAGGGTATTTGTCAGTCTTTTCAAATCTTTTTGCTTTGTATACATTGAGTAAAGATATTTCTGTCAGATATCATTGACTTAGGTTTCATTAATGCCAGAAAAGTCATTATGTTGCTTGGAGACCCATAAAAAGAAAGGGCTTCTCATGTTGTACATTGATAACATTTTTGGAGGTAATCAGTTGGGGGTAGTGGAGGTGTGGAACAAATTTATGCCATTGAAACCTCATTTGGCCCTTTCATCACTTTTCATATCTTTAGAATTCATCAGCTCAGGAGGCATAATAACAAATTGAAATATTCTTACTTAGCTTTTTGACACAAAGTACTACAAGTTACTTTATTTGCATTTCGTTCAGTGTAAATTGTGAAGATAGTTTTTCTTCCATCTTTTGTAAGATCCTATATTTTTTGGTCATAGATCCAATAATAATTCATTTAGAATATACAGAATGTATATGGAGCATAACTTCGATATTTTGTTAATTCTGGAGCTCCACTTTCATTGATAAGCCTTCCATATTTGTTGTAGCCTTTCTTTGCCTCATTCTGTGTTGTTGTTTTTTAATTCTTTTTCATCCTGTGTAGTTCCTGTCTTTTGATAAGTACTCCAAAGAAGATCCACTCAGAATGCTCAATCCTTTCTTCTGTTTTTTTTTTCTCCTTATATTTTCATATTCTAATGTAGTACTAAGGCTATGCACGTGTTCTCATTTTTGCTGTGTAAACTTTGATAATTCTAAAAGTCATACATGTTATTTGTACCTATATTCCTAAATGAGTTATCATTGGTAATACATTGCAGCTTATCTGTGCCTACCATTAGGCTTTCTAGTTTCCTTTGGATTACTTATCATTTTTATTTTTTTTCTTTATGGGAATGCTTATTTTATTTTAGTCATTAGGGTTTTTTTCATTCAATTTTATTTTGTTTTCAGCACCAGATTCTCTCTCCTCCACCTCTTTCCCTACCCATTGAGAAGTCAAGAAATACAAAATCCATTACAAAGTCATATAAAAAATATTATCATAATGGCACACATCCCCACCCAAAAAAGAGAGAGAGAAAGAAAAAAATATAATATTTTTCATCATGACTCCTTAGGAACTGTGGTAGAGTATTGTGATGATCAGAGTTACTAAGTCTTTGACAATTGATTATCTTTACAATGTTTCTGTTACTGTATAATATAAATTGTTCTTTGGTTCTGTCCATCTCTTAACTTTGTACCAATTCATACAAGTCTTCTTAGGTTTTCCTAAAACCATCCCCTTCATTATTTCTTATAAACACAATAGTATTCTATCATATTCATATACTATAATTTGTTTAGCCATTTGCTTTTTGTTGGGCAACCCCTCAGTTTTCAGTTCTTTGCCTCCAAAAAATGACCTATAAATATTTTTGTACATACGGTCCTTTCCCTTTTTCTTTGATCTCTGTAGGGTATAGTTCTCATAGCCATGTGTTCACAGTTAGCTTTTGGGGGATAGTTCCAAATTGCTTTCCAGAAGTTAAATTAGTGCACAGCACATCCTGGATGGGGATATTTTATAAATCACAGCCATATAGCGTGGCATCATTGGAGAATTTTGTTTGATTCTTGGATGAATCTGTGATCTCATTTCAGCAATGTAGATAGCAACCCATCCATCACCTTTCCACCTGTGTGACTCTTGTCAATGTTCTCCCATAAATCTTCCATAAGGCTTCCACCTAAAGTGCTGAGGAGTTTTCTCTAGGTCTTTCAACATTGAATTGGAGTTCATTCAACCACTGGAGCACATGGGGTTTCCACTGATTATGACAAACCCCTGATATGGGACTAGACTGCTTCTTTTAAAGTCATAAATTTCTCTAATGATATTTTTTATATCATTATTGGCTTGTTTTGGCACAGTTTTACACTGGTAATATGTGGTAGGCTGACTTTTGAATGACTCTCAACTTTAATTCTCTGGATTTTCATGTGTGTGTGTATGTGTGTATATGTGTGTGTGCATATACACATTAATAAAAAAATATTTATTGAGTAATTGATACTGCATTGTGTGCCCAAAAACTTTTTACTGACCGAGGTGTGTGAGCAGAGATATTTAGAGACTGTGGGCATACAAAATAAAATAAAAACTTCTTGTATCACCAAGCCAATATTCACAGCACCCATGGCGACTATGAATACACCAGCATAGTTCTGAATCGCAAAATGTAATTGACTCTCCATATAGAAGATAGAAGCAAAACATTTATGTAGACAACAGAACACCAAATCCCAGCACCAGAAAACTGAATCCATCGTAGCCACAAAGAAGTTAATATACGTTATCACTGCAGGGAGCAATATCTTCCCAAAGCCTTCCCCCTGCTTAGGGCTTCTGAAGCACAAACACTCACAATCCTAGCTGCTTGCCATAATCCTCCACTCTAACTGCTCTGACTCATTTCCTGCTCCACCTATTCAATAAACTACTCCCATTACAGGCTCATGTGACTCAAACTCATGTGCTTAAGCAGGTTACATGGGCCTATTAATGGATGGGAAAAATCTTCCCATTAAGCAAAAATACATTACCAATACACTCCTTACCCTGACAATTAAAATATTTCACAATGTGACTCTCTTAGCTACTTTTTATGTACAATTCAAACCCTTTCCCCTCATGCCCTCTGTGTTTAAGATAAACTAAACTATAGAGGTTTGCTGATTTCATCCTCTTTCTTACTCTGTGTATTTAGGCAAGATATTACCATGACCAAAAGGTATACCCTTTACACTATTGAATTATTTATTTTTTCATTACTCAGCTTAGATACCACTGCCTCTGTGCATCCTTCCCTGATCCTCCTGGATAAAATTGGTTTTTTTGTTTTTTGTTACTCCTCAACTTTTATTATACCACAGTTATACAAAATTACACCACAATTTTATTACTCCTCAAATTTTGTTATACCACTTTATTTGGATCTTTATTTTTATCACAGTAAATAAACTCAGGTATGTTATTTATGTGCATACAGTATCCCTTGTTTAGGTTGTAAGCTCTATCAGATGAGCAACTGTGGCGTTTTTCATTTTTGTTCTTTTAGCACCCAGTATACTGTCTTCCTCATATTAGAAGCCTAAATTTATCTGTAAAATATTTTCTTTGCAGGTATATGCAGAGATTATGGCAGTTCTAAAGCATGATGATCAGAATAGTGTAAGACTACAAGATAGTGCATCTGATTTGAGTCAACTAAGTACGCAGACTGTGTTTTCCATGATTGATCATCTCACACAGTGGGCTAGGCACAAATTTCAAGCCCTTAATGCTACAGAAATTCAGTCTAGCAAATCAAACAGAGAGAAAGTAGAATCAAAGGGTGAGTGATTATTTTCTATTTTCCTGTTTCTTAATTGTTCTGATGTCCATTACCCTTTTATCCCCTATTCCCATTCTTCCTCCACACAGCAGCCAAAGTAACTTTCCTAAAATATTTTTTGTCACTTCTTTGCTCAAAATATTACTCTCTGACCAAATGTGGTTGTGTCTTTCAAGGAATCTTGAAAAGGTTGAAAGAAAAGGCATTAATACTTATGTCAGTTTCATATAAAAGCTTAATCACTGTAAATTAATTGTTATGGTGAGGAGACCAAAGGAGCATAAAAACCACCTTATTCAGCAAACACTTCACTCACATGCCAGGGTAAGAAAATGTTAGCCAATGGCAACGCTGATTTTTATAATATTTTTTTAAAGACCTTAGAGAAAGTTGTTGGAGGCTTATAAGCAATAATAATAATAATCAGTAAGTACTGCAGATTAGGGACCAGTTTAAAGAAAGCTTAACAAGCTATCAAACTAAGCAAAATCATCCCAAAGGTATTCAAAATGAAATTGAAAGGATGATGGTAAACAGATAAAAATGGAAAAGTACTGGAAAGATTTTTATAACAAAACCTCTTTACTATCAAAGATAATGAAGCTTTCCCATTTGGACTATAACTTCATTGACCCAGATGTTGCTATAGTGGACTTGAAAACAGCATTGGAAACAAAGCTAAGAAAAGCAGCTGGACCAGACCAAATTATATGCAGAGGAGGTCCATGTTTAAAGTGATGAAATTTTGAGGCTACGGAAGAATAAATTCTTAACATTTCTAAAGAAGGAGCTACCAAAGGCTTAGAAGAAATCTCAGACCTTATAACTCCAAAAAAGGTGACCTAGAGCATCAGTTACTATCTGCCCACATGCCTGATTATCTAAATACACATGAAAGACATCTTAGTGGAGGTATTGTAAGGGAATGGGCAGCCTTTGTAAGCAATATTCTGTACTAGATTTCATCTTTACCTTTATCTAATTGAATATTCTCGGGTAGAGAATACAAAATCCAACTGTGTTTATTTTTTTGTTGGAATTTTTCAAGATTCCTTGAAAGACACAACAACATTTGGTCAGTCAATGATCCTTAATATCTCAAGCAAGACATGAAAGTGACATTTTTTGAGATAATCAAACCTTTCAGAAGTCCCTGTTTGTGGGTGACTTTTTGTTGATTGCATCAAGACCCCAAAACATTTCTGGAAAGCAAATGAGAAAAACAGTGATTCTAATAGTTTGGCTTACCCTTCCCCATAGAAAAAACTGAGGATAAAGAGTGATTATTGTCCAGATTGGGCAGCTAGGTGGTGCAGTTGATAGAGCTGCACCCCACCCCCAACTGAACCTGAAGTCAGGAAGACTCATCTTCCTGAGTGCAGATATGACCTCAGACACTTACTAGCTTTGTGTCCCTGGACAAGTCACTTAACCTTGTTTGCTTCACTTTCCTCATCTGTCAAATGCAATAGAGAAGGAAACAGCAAACCACTTCAGTATATTTGCCAAGAAAACCCCCCAAAAAGGGGTCGCAAAGAGTTGAACATGAATAAGATGACTCAACATTTGCAAAATTATCCAGATAAGAATATATGGCTGGATAGACAACCTTTAGAGCTTATATATGTGTTTAATGAATAGTTGCACAGACAAACACAGACATTGAACATGAAGAATGAATTAAATGGGCAAGGGAGAGAAATGTGGGTTACTTTGCTATTGAGAAATTTCAGAATTCTTTAAATGATGTCAAGCTTCTCCCTGAAACAAAGGCCCATCTTTTTAATAATACAGATATTTTTCTGGTGTTTGGTATGACTGTAGTTCTCTGAGAAATTTCTCTTAGAAATGTCCTCACTCAGAGGACAATGGAGAATCACATGTTGAGGCTGAGAAGGTTGCACATCCAGACAAGAACTGACAAAGAAATGGTATAAAAGGTATCATTAAAGAAGCATATGAACATAAAAAGAGGAATTCTTTCTTGATCACAGCAAGGAGTAACCCTTAGATGAAGTCCCTCTTCTACTGACATCCCTGAATGTCAGGAGAACTCCAGTAAGGCCATCACACATTTGAATTTACTGGAGGCCACAGATCTGTTACATAGGACATCTGTAACCTGTACCATTGGAGAGAATACCCACATCAATGAATCACAGCTCATATGAGTCAGCCTGCACAGTGTCCATATTTCTCAGTCACTGAAACATTTTCAAATATTTTCTTTTAGCATATCTTTCTCAATCACCTCTCCCCCTGTTTGATAATACCTTTGCTTTACTAACAAAACCCTAATATAATTTATATCTATATTATTTTTAATGGATTGATTTGTTGGATAATTTTTAAAAATTATTTCAAGTGGGTTTATTTCCCCCTAGATTGTCACTTTTGCAATTCCAGATTGTAAGTAGGGGCTGTATTTTGTATTTCTTTTGTATGCTCCCATTACTGCCTGATATAGTAGAAAGCATCTTAAAGGCTTTCGAGTATTTTTAACTCAGTACTTTTTTTTTGTACCTCCTACAAATACTAGTTTTCTCTGCAAACATTACTTTTTTTAAAAAATCCCTATCAGAATCCAAAAATAACATCTGCAACCTTATCAGCTATTACCTAGGGACATGGGTGAGGGGAATTGTATCCCAGCAGTATTAGTGAATAGTTGTGGTGGTGGTTTTTAAACCATCATCAATATTTCTGCAGCAAGCAGATGGAATAACAAGTCATTGCAGTTTGTTCCCACTCATCTTCATCACACAGTATGAAAAATCTAGCCTTTCTTTTATGGGTGATGGTATAATATGAAATAATATTTAGGAATAAAGTACATCCACATTATTCTTTTACTTACCAATATTATTAGCTAGGTTTTATGTTTCAAGCCCAGAGGCTTGTGCTTTTTTATGAGTAATACATTATATTTGTATAATTATAGTTTCAAATATGCTTTCACATAGGTAATCTGAGCAGCAGTGTGGTATAGTGGGAAGAGAAATGACTTTGAAGTCTGAGGACTTGAGTTCAAATTCTGACTTACTACTGTGTGACCTTGGGCAAGTCACTTAATTGCCTACTACCTTAGGTTCCTCATCTATAAAATGAGGAGGGTTAGATTTGATGGCTTTTGAGACTTGCAGCTAGAAATTTGTGAATTTATTATCTCATTGTATGTTTATAGTGACCCTTTGAAGTACACTTGGCAGATCAAGTGAAAATTCTGCCAATTCACCAGATGTTCAATAAGTGCTTATTATATGTTGTCAATGCTAATGGGAGGAAATACAGACAGTGCCTTCCCAGGATAAAGTGATTTGCTTAAGGTCACAAAGCTAGTACCCAATAGAAGTAGGACTAGAATCCAGTTTTTCATATATCTAGTCCAATGGTCTTTTCATTTCCTCCAGAATATTGCCCTGTGGTCATTTCTATAAGAATTATGTGTACATAAAGTAGATTGAAGACAGTGTGTAGATGAAGACATTGAACTTTGGTGACTTACACATTAACTTATCAATTTTATCTTGTCTGTTTTTAATGTAGCATCTACTGTGGACTATGAGAACTATCAAAGCGTGGCACGTTTTCTTGATCTTATACCTCAGGACACACTAGCAGTAGCTTCCTTCCGATCTAAAGCATACACAAGAGCGGTGATGCACTTTGAATCCTTCATTACAGAAAAAAAACAAAATATTCAAGAACATCTTGGATTTCTACAGGTTTGAAAATAAAATATTAAGATAGTGACATTCTGATGAATAGTTTTTAACAATTCCCATGCCAAAGAAGATGGAAAGACGAACTTGACCTAATTTCATATTTATCTGACTCAGAAAGTACTTCAGGATGTTGTAGTTACTCAAACTCATTTTTTATGAACGTCGCTTGTTTTGCTATAGATGGCATCTCTGAATGTACATTATACGTTGTTTTGGCAATGGTTTTAAACCAGATTTAAAAAAGAGCACCAAAATGTTACTTGTGACCAATAATTCTACTTTCACTCATATCTTTTTTAATTGAGGGAAAAAATCTTTGTTGGCCCTTTTCTTTGCATTTTATAATTGTGATATTTTTTAAATGTTTGAACATAGAAATTATATGCTGCAATGCATGAACCAGATGGGGTTGCTGGAGTAAGTGCAATTCGGAAAGCAGAACCATCTCTGAAAGAACAGATCCTAGAACACGAAAGCATTGGTTTACTGCGGGACGCTACAGCCTGTTATGACAGGGCCATTCAACTAGAACCTGACCAGGTAAGATAATAGTTGTAGAGTAATGCAGTGGAAAGAACACTGAATTAGGACTTTGTGAGTCCTGGGTTATAATCCCAGCTCATGGTTAATCGTGGAATCTCAGTTTCCTTATTTATATAGCTGAGCAGAAGGGGTAGTGCTACATTATTATACAGATTCATATATATCTATATATTTTCATTTATTTCTATGGTGATTACTGAATTAGATTGTTATGATGATCAAATAACATGATCTACATAAAAGTACTTTGAAAACTATGATCTCTAAATCAAAATTTTAATGTTTGATAGACTTTGGCTTTTAAAGTCGTGTCATTATATGCATTTCTGTCTATATGTAAATATGTATGTGTATACAACAATTATACATATATGTATTGTATGTATAAACATATACACACAGACCTGTTTGGAGGATTTCTAGATGGACCAGAGTAACCCATCATCTAAAGAAGTGTGGATCATATCTCTCTTCCCATTCTCCTCTAAACTCCTTTAAAAAAAAAACTGTCTGTACTTAGTATAACTGAGTATATTCGCTTATACTTCCCACATTCTCCTCAATTTTCTGGTATCTGGCTTACCACCTCACTAGTTAACTTAAATTTCTCTCTCCAAAGTTACCAATAATCTCTTAATTGCCAAATCTGATGGGTTTATCTTGATCCTCATTCTCTTGACTTTTGCAGCATTTGTTACTCTTGATCATCCTTTCCAGGATTTCATGGCTGCTCAATTTTCGTTCTCCTTCTAACTGACCATTTGTTCTCTGTCTCCTCTGCTAAGAGATGCCACACCCACTAAATATGGGTTGCTTCCAAGGACTCTGTCTTGGGCTTCCTTCTTCTTTCTCTTTATACTCTTTCACTTGATGATCTTACCATCTTTCATGGGTTTAGTGATTATCTCATCTCTAGGAAGATGATTCCCAGATCTATTTGTCTCTCCCTGGTTTTTGTCTTTGTATCCCTCATGTTTAGCACAATGTCTGACACATAGTTGGCACTTAATAAGTACTTATTGATTCCTTTCTTGATTATCTTGCTAAACCAACCAGTCATTAAACAAAAAATAACAATCATAGAATGGTGGATTATATTTTTTATTACATTATCATTTAAGCAATTTAGTGTTCACTTGATTATAACTATAATTGCATTGATATTTTAAATGTTTTTCAATTTAGTTCACTTGATATAACTATGATTGCATTGATATTTTAAATATTTTTTAATTTATAGATCATTCATTATCATGGTGTAGTGAAGTCCATGTTAGGTCTTGGTCAGTTGTCCACTGTAATCACTCAGGTGAATGGCGTGCATGCTAACAGGTAATATTTTTTTTAAGGAATAATTTTCCTTAGTTGTCTTCTTTAACTCAGGAATCTATAGAAAGTAATTTCAAGAAATAAACTGTCTTCTGAACTCATGAAACATATAGGGCTTATGATCATCATTGTAGCACTGTTCCAGAAAAGGCATCTTATTCTACTTCATAGTATTAATTTACATATCCTGGTGTTTGCAGGTTAGGAAAGTACTTCATACATATTATCTTATTTGGTCCTCACAACCTAGATTCTGACTTAAAGACCTCTTGTTTAAGTAGTTACATGCTATTTTTAAAACAGCTTTTTAAGAAAATAACTGCTATGTGCAGAACCCTTATAAGTCTTTTGGTGCTTTTTGATCTGATACCTAAATTATCTATAGTTAATTTAGAAGGACCCTCCTCTAGGTAGCAACCATTGTTATCATTAATTAGGTCTTTGTGAACCTTTTGCATTTAAAGCATATTACTTAAAAAGTGATGGTGATAAATAATAGTGCTAAATCTTATTTCTAGCTTATTGTGAGTAGAAGATATTGAAGAAACTACTGTATATCCAGTTATTCTTTTTCTATAAAAAGTACAGTTCAAAGGAAAAAGCCACATCACTTTGAAAAATTAAACTAAGTTTCTTCGGTAGAACAAACATGAATGAATGATATCAGAGTGTGGTTTCCAGAGTAACCTCCTGAGTAAGAAAAAATTATAAACAGGAAATACCTCTGCTATTGCAGTCTCATATCCAGTTAACCTGCATAATATCTCTCCTTGGGGCCCTGGGGCGGCTAGATGGTGCAGTGAATAGAGCACCAGCCCTGGAGTCAGGAAGTCCTGAGTTCAAATCCGGCCTCAGACACTTAACACAAAAACTAGCCATGTAGGGGGCGGCCAGGTAGCACAGCAAGTAAGAGCACCGGCTCCAGTGTTGAGAAGACCTGGAGATCGAATCCCGGGCTCAGACACTTAGCACCCACCTAGAAACACCTGGCCCTGTAACCTTGAGCAAGTTACTTAACCCCAATTGCTTAGGGGCGGCCAGGTGGCTCAGTGAGTAAGAGCACCGGCTCCAGTGTTGGGACGACCTGGAGATCGAATCCCGGGCTCAGACACTCAGCACCACACCCAGAAATAACTGGCCGTGTAACCTTGAGCAAGTTACTTAACCCCGATTGCTTAAAAATAAAAAAAATAAAAAAAAAAACTAGCCATGTGACCTTGGGCAAGTCACTTAGCCCCAAATCACCTTCCAAAAAAAGGCTAATAATAATAATATCTCTCCTCCATCTTAAATGCCAATCAATGTGTAATAGAGCCAGTGTCACCAGAAAACTTGTTTCCTCTTACAAAAAGAATCAGGGAAGTAGTAAACATGAATACACATAGCTCTAGAACTAATTTTTAGTTCAAAGGAAGCAAATAAATTTTTTTAATAAGTTGCACATATAGTACATGAAGCTATTAGTACATTTTTATATAATCACAAGGATCCACTTTGTTTCTGAAAGCGGGAAAAGAAAAGAGAATTTATTTGTTAAAAATGCTGATTTTATAACTATCACTATATTTCTTTAAGCCTTGCTGTATAAATTGTGTATCACATTTAATTTAAACATTTGAAGACATAAATGGATATATATTCTATTACTTTAATAATTTTTAATAGAAAAAGCTAAGTAACTAGCCACTTTACTTTGTTCCTGTTCTCTTTTTAGGCCTGGTTGTTCATAATCTAAGGCCCTACTGTACACATTGTATCAAAATTGCAGCCATAGTATCTTTGAAAGTAAGAGCCAACTTTTATGAGGCAGGTTTTATAAACTTAAAGTGACAGAATATGTACTAATTAGAGCTTTAGGGTGATCTATTTTTATATTTTTTTAATGTGACTGACCACATGAGATTCTTCCTACTTTTGAATCTGATACAGACTTTACTCTTTTTTAATCTTTGTCTCCAATTCAAATAGTTGCTTCTTTTCCAAAAAAAAATCTACATAATTTTACTACTACCACTTAACATGTGTCCCTTTACTTGCATCTCTTTTCTCATAGATTCATTTAAGATAGGTACTGTATCACTTTTGTGTTTGTATCTCAGCACCTAGGACAGTGGCTAGAACATATTAGTAAGTTTAAATAAAGTTTATTGATTGAGCAATAGCTGATTTTGTCTTTTTATTTAAAGCAAACAACTAACTAATAATAATTACAACTTAATATATGTTCCTAGAACTAGAATGTATTCTTTGAGCATAGACTAATAGAACTACAGAAATGACTATTGGGGGAAATATTTTGCTTAGGAGTAAAGGAAAATTTAGAACTTACTAAATTATTTCTGGACATTTTGTAGCAAAACACTTTGTTCTTGAATCTTTTCAAAATCTCCACTTAGAACTTAAATAGAATGATTAATTAAGGGTTTTTTTTCCTAATAGGTCTGAATGGACAGATGAATTAAATACATACAGAGTGGAGGCAGCTTGGAAACTGTCACAGTGGGATTTAGTAGAAAACTATTTGGCAGCAGGTAAAAATGAATTGAAATACAAACAGTTTTAATACACTTAGAAAATGCTGGCTTTAGAAGTAACCAGGAAGTGTTTATAATTAGTCTTTCCATCTATACTACTGTCTTTTTTCCATTTAGATACTTTAAAGGAGAATGAAGTACTCATTTTAAAAACAACTTTAGATGAATTGAACTGAAGATTTTTACTAAGCACTTTGCCAAATGAGACAGTTAATTGTACACTAACTACTAAAACATGATATGAAATTACTTGATTCTTAATTTATCTTTCAGATGGAAAGTCAACAACATGGAGTGTGAGACTGGGACAACTGTTGTTATCAGCCAAAAAAAGGGATACAACAACTTTTTATGAGACATTGAAAGTAGTCAGATCAGAACAAATTGTACCTCTTTCAGCAGCAAGTTTTGAAAGAGGCTCCTACCAGCGAGGATATGAATATATTGTTAGGTACTTTTGGGGTTTCTCTAGATCGGATATTTTTATAAATTTATTTTAAAACCTCACCTGACAAGTCTACAACTTATTCCTTTCACAGCAAATGTTGATAATATGTTTGGTGCATTACATCATATCTGGTTAAATTGAGTTGTCTTGTGATTGATTGTTTCTGCCTTGAAATCACTAGTATTTGCTTAAAAAAAAAAGTCACCTTTCTGCCCACCCATTTTTAATGATATGCACTTAAGGAATTTTTTTTAATGCCACTAGTATTTTGCAGGTCTATAACTTCATCGTTGTGAGTTTTCCTACTTGATGCAAGTTATACTTCTTCCACATTTTAGTAGATAATAAAACAAATTGCTGTAGTCAAAAAGAGTCATCCCCTGATGGCCAGCCCATTTATTAATGTTCTTTGTACTTACTTATACTGGTTGCAGAAATACATTCTGTAAGTGACTCATTCTTGAAACCTTTTCAGGTTGATGGACATGATGGCTTGTATTTGACCAGAACTAAATAGCCTTTTGAGAACCCATATTCATTTCCACCTCATAACGATGCATTGGAATAGAACCTTAATAGAGAGTACATGTTTTTAAGACAACAAAATAACTTACTTTGGGTTCCTTCTAATTCAGTAATGTCTTCTTTATGTCATTATCCTAGACAGATGGCCTCTGCTAGTTGTAGACATTTTAGTTGTTGATGATTTTTCTAAGTCATTTGTCATTCAGTTTTATGAATTTTAGTTAACTATAATAAAGGAGTTTCTCAGGCATTTAACCAAAAAGGAATCAAATATTTTAGTGGTGCTATTTTAATATAGTCTGTTTATCATTTATTTTACAAGATAATCTCTGATCAGAAAATAAATTCTAATATATTTGTTTGTACCCGAGGGGGATATGACAAAAAAACTTCTTTAAATTTTTGGGTTACTTAGGGAAAAAATGGTATTTTAGTGAATTTTCTTTCATTTATTAATCTGCAATACATATATATCTATATATGGACAACTGCATATGTGCATGATGCAGTATTTATTGTTAGCTCCCTTTATTATATTTTATGCCAATGAGGACAGGGTGGCAAGTCCGGAACTTAAATGAAATGGTTAATAAGTATGTATATTGCAGCCAATGTCTATATTCCATATTTATGCTATTTCTGTTTAAGTTTATGTAGTTGGTTATAAGGACTTATTAGAACCCATTACCTCAGTTAGAAAGAAAATTCAAAGTGATGAGTACAAATAGTCATGTCAGTCATAAAACCAGACATTTTACATGTATATGTAAAAGTTTTGGGGTTTTTTAGTAGTGTTGCTTGTGTGCTGAAGTTTTTCCTTTTTTTAAAAATTGTAGTTAGTTTTAAAAATTAAGGAGAATAGCAGAGACCTAGCTTTGTAAATTAATGTTTTATGCAGGTTTTTAGTGTTAAAATTTTACCACTTATATATCAAGAGTAAATAGGAATAGGGACTATACATGTAACTTAATTGGTTGAGGAAGATCTTTTCTGTCTCTCTGGTCAGCATCTTCTCTGATGTAAGTCTTAGTTGTCTGGAGCAGTGGTGTCAGATTCAAACAGAAGTCAGAGACACTGATCTGTGTTTATCGATCCCTGTGGGCCACATATTGACTTAGTTTTAAATATCCATGTTTTATTTTATTTTTATTTATTTTGTTACACATTTCCCAGTTACATTTTAATCTGATTCGTGCTGCATTTGGGCTGTTGCAGGCCGTATGTTTGACTCCACTGGCACAGAACCCTGAGAGGTTCAGTGACCTGCTCAGGGGTCATCCAGCCAGGATGTGTCTGAGGCTGAATTTGAACACGTCTCCTTGACTCTGAGGCCAGCTCTCTAGCCTCTATGCCATGCTGTCTCAAGAAGAAATACTTTGGTTATAATTGCACATTTGATTCTTTTGAATTCAAAATTCATTTGATTCTTCAGGATTGATTAGATTCACATGACCAAATGACGTTTTTAATTTAAATAGATTTCTCATCTCCCCTTAGGTTGCATATGCTCTGTGAATTGGAACATAGTATTAGACCTTTGTTTCAGCAGTCTACAGGTGACAGTAATCAAGAAGATTCCCTCAACTGGTTAGCTCGTCTAGAAATGACACAGAATTCCTATCGAGCCAAAGAGCCCATCTTGGCACTCCGTCGAGCTTTATTAAGTCTCAAAAAAAGGTTTGACTTTTCACTTTCTTAATGTTGAACTTTTTAAATTCAGTGTCATATATAAATTTGGGGGGAGGGGAGATATTTAAGCATCCTAATTTTTTGTCCAAGTCAGTGACTACTTTTGTGTTATCAAAAGTATACTTCTCTTGGGAACATAGTCAGTATGGATTAGTGGAAGGAATATTAGGCTTGAAATCAAGAGACTTAGATTAATTTCTGTCTCCTATATTTACTGATGGTACAACTAAGAGGATGTTCATCCGAGACTCAGTTTTCCCATTTTGGAAACTGGAATAATAGTGCTAGCAATATATGTTTCACAGAATTATAACAGAGAAACAACTTTGCAAATTGGGAAATGGAGGAAATATAAAGAGCTATTATTATTTTTACTATCTCTGTTCATTTATTCATGTCTGTATTTAAAGGTTTTTTTAAACCTTTACCTACAGATTTGTTTATTATGATCAATTTTCATGAGCCTAGAATATATGAAAGTAGGTAAATATTTTTAAAGTTATAAGTAAGCATTTAAAGAAATATTTATTAGACCACTTTGAAGGAGAATTACATGCATGTGGTTATGTGGACTATTTGTGGTATATGGGATTGTTTCTAATTTTTGTCTTTGTTTCCCTAGTTTGTATCTAGTACTTTCCATATAAATAGGTGTTGAATTGAATTGAATGTTGAGGTCAGATATTTCCCTTCAGCTATTCATATAATGCACTTTGGACTATTACTCTAGACCAGACTACAGCGAAATGGTTGGAGAATGCTGGCTACAGAGTGCCAGAGTCGCCCGAAAGGCTGGCCATCATCAGACAGCTTACAATTCTCTCCTTAATGCAGGAGAATCACGACTTGCTGAATTATATGTGGAAAGAGCAAAGTGGCTGTGGTCCAAGGTAATAGAGAAGACTGTATCACCAATGTATGACCAAAATATCGTGTGTTAACTGTGCCTCCCTCTTCCTGTTCTCCTCTTGTGAGGAATAAGGACTGACAGGTTTGGAGATTATACCCCACTCCTGTTTAATTACAGAGGTAATGCCCAAGCCTGTTTTCAGCCTTCTTCCTCATTTAGCTACCACAGCCTATCTGGAACTAAACCCTCTTGGTGCTATTATTGTCCAGGTCCCTACCTTCTTTGTCTTTTGGAGATTTCTGGGTACCTTCCTAGCCTTGTACAAAAGTAGTATTGATATAACCATTACCCTTTTCATGTGTCTTTTATGCATCTCCCTACTAGACTTGATGTCTAGGACTGTTTATTCTACTTTGAATGTAGTTGGCACCCAATTATTTTTAACCATTCTTTGTTTCCTAGAGTTTAAGCTAGGAGGGCAGTGGAAGTGGGGGAATTGTAAACCAATACATTTCTCCTCCTAGCTCTTGTCTTAGGTTGGGAGACCATCTTGCTTTCTCTGAGGGCTCATATTGACACCCTGATCTCTAGCTCAGTTCTCATCTTGTTAGGTCATTAGCTGAGAGTTCCTCTCTCCCTCAGCTGCCCCACAGTCTCTCCCAGGCTGAGACTAGCTTCCTAGTGGCATTTCTAAGTTTACTTTACTCTTCTCTTGCTTCTGAAAAAAGATACTCTGAAGTAAAACTTTACTTCTAAAGCCATGTAATAGCTCTAGTCATAGAGACTAAAACACCTGGTGGTCCTCAAACCAGGTGTATAATAATGAAGGAGAAACTATGGTGAGGGCTTGTGTAACAAACTGAACTTAATTTCCAGACTACATTGTTCCCATTACTCACTATTAATATGGAATTATCAAGCACAGTATGACCTATAGTAGATACTAAATTAATGCTGTAATCCTCTTAAAAACAGGATTATTGATGGAGAGAAGAAATACTGCCTAGTTAAAAAAGATGAAATAGTGATCTCATCAAGGATCAAAAAAATTGATCTTTGGACATAAATCAGTAACTGATAAAAATCATTTTGCATGTTTTATGGCACTTATTGCTACAGGGATTTTATATAATATTCAAGTCCCTATGCCCTTAGGAGTTGATTATTATAGAAACAGAATTTTATTTGCCTTGATATTCTAAGTGGGAATCGAGTCAGAAGAGCATATGGTAGAGACATTAAGTAGGCTTATGACCTTGCAGATTCACGACATTAACTCAAAGACTTTGGACTGTACAATTTATTGCTACGGACAAAAATATTAAAGCAAAACATTTTAATCTTTTTTTTAGGGTGATGTTCACCAGGCTTTAATTGTTCTTCAGAAAGGGGTTGAGTTATGTTTTTCTGAGAATCAAGCTCCAACTGACAGCAAGAATAAGTTAATCCATGGTCGAGCTATGCTACTTGTGGGTCGGTTTATGGAAGAAACAGCCAACTCTGAAAGCAACGCAATTATGAAAAAATATAAGGCAAGTTGAATTCTTAACTCAGAGAACAGAAATTATAATTTTAACATGAATAATCAAGAGCAGGTAATAGAGTACAATTCCTACTTTATATTTTACATATTTTAAGATTTGTAGTTAGGATTCATCTTGGTATTATGATCGCCACTAATAAACATTTAAACTTGAACAACATACTAAACTAAAACCAGGATATATATTTGTTCAGTTTTTCTGTCCAATGGCCTCAAAATTTTCATAACTCTCCAGAATGAGAAAGGGACATATTCACTAAAATTATGGGTAAGCGTCAACATTATTGATGATTTGTATCCTAATATATGTGTTAAAGCACTTTCATTAAGTTTTTTTTTAATCAAAAAGAAAAAAATCTGCAAAATTCCTTTTATTTGTATTTCCTTTAAGTGCACTAAAATAAATTTGTAAGAGCTGAGACTAACTGGTTACAATTTGTTAACACAGAGACAATATTTAAATCCTGAACTGGTTTTAGGTGCTATAATAATGAAGTCACTTATCTGGTGAGGAAGAGAACTAACATAAGCTCTGTGTATCTCATGCCAGTAAAACATCACTTATTGACTACTAATGTATTTTCCCTCTTATATTTCAGTACTTCGGTAATTCATGATTTCATCACAATTGGTACTTACTTCACTGATACACAGATTTCACCTCTCTTGTCCACTTAGTAAATAGTTTCATAAATTGTTTTGATGAAAAAAATTAGATTACGTGCCAAACTTTTAAGGGTGAGCCTCTCCAGCTTCACCTCGGCTAGTCCTAGGACAACAGAAATACGTTCTGTTGCTGGATGTGTAGTAGAAACCTTTCCAGTTTAGGAGGACCTGTCAGAACTTACAACCCGGATAATAAAACCTTTGACATTTCAGAGACCCCTTCTTCCTACTATAAAGCATAGGAATAAGACTTGGGCTTAATTTGTTAACATACAGTAAACATAAAGAAATTTTTTAGATGTCTCTTTAAAGATCTAGAGATGAAGATGCATCTAGAGATGCAAACCTTTAATTCCAAGATAATTATCAATACCATGGGCAAATTATTTCTTAAATTATACATAGATGTTTATTGAAATTCTTATTCAAAGAGTTCTATTTGAGTTGCTTAAAAGAATTTATGTACAACATGAAAAGGAATTAAAAAGCATTTATTAGGTCCCGGCTATGTGCCAGGCATTTTACTAAGTGTTTCGCAAATCATGTCTTATTTGATCTTCACAACAACCCTGGGAAGTAAGTACTGTTGTTATGCCCATTTTCCATTTGAGGAAACTGAGGCAAACAGAGGTTTAAATGACTTACCCAGGGTCTCACAGTTACTGTCTGAAACTGCATTTGAATGCAGTTCTTCCTGATTCCAGGTCCATCTCTATTCACTGAACCACCTAGCTACCAACTGTTTTTATAGAATACTTAATGTGTTCTCAAAGCTATGGAAATATAATGGTAGTATAAATTCCCTATAGGTCTTAAAATCTAGTTGAAGTTTGTTTTTCTGAAGGTGATCTGTGCTGTTTTCTAAATTTTTATTTTATTTTCTGTATTAAAAAATTCTAGACAGTTTTGTATTTCTTGCATTATGACCATGTTTAAAGATTTTTTAGGAAGACTTCTCATTTGAATTTCTAATCATGTATTCTAAATATCTCCTAAGGTAAGTTTTCCAATTTGTCATTTTTAGGATGTAACCTTATTCTTGCCAGAATGGGAGGATGGACACTTTTATCTTGCCAAGTACTATGACAAATTGATGCCCATGGTCACTGACAATAAAATGGAGAAGCAGGGAGACTTGATAAGATATATCGTTCTTCATTTTGGAAGGTAAAATTTAAGATGTAATATTTTTGCTTGATGCATATGCAGAACTGATTGGCTTATGTATACTCACATAGCAAACTATTGCATTTAGGATTAAAGTGGTTCTATTTCCTCCTTTACCTGTGATATCATTTGTTAATTGGATATTTGAATTGAAAATTTTTGTCTCATTTGAAATGTGGAAATTTTTGAAAATATCTACAACAAGAACTTTAATGCTGTATATTTAATAAAGGCTATCTATTTCCCATACTGCTGATTAAGTTATATTTATTAGAAATTAAATGAAATGACAGAGCTACCTAGGATTTAAAAGAAACAGTACATTTGCAGTTCACAAAATATCCTTCCAGACTTGTGAGAAGATTTTTCTCTCTAATTAGTCATTGAACCTGAAAATTTTTAATTTGGAGAAATTAGTTAAAATATTTTTTTATAAGAAAATGCATTCTGAATTCTAAACAACCAACAAATGAACTTTTGGACACCAAACTCACTTGTAAGTTGAACCTTGTTTATATTGATAATGCTTGCCTATCTTGTTTCAGCTTACATAGTTTCTTACTTGCAAAGATTGTTCAGAATAGTTTATTTAGTTGATTTTTAGCAAAACATTAGCAAGAATTATTTTAGTAAAGTAGTATACTTGGATCAGAGGTTTTAACCCGTCAGAGTATTGGCTAGCTTCACATCCTAATACAAAATTCAGATATTAATGAATCCAGCTTACTAATGACTTGCAGTTGAGACAGAAATCTTTATATATTCTGCTTTAGATTTGAAGTTTAAACAGAAGAAAAATAAGTGAATTTGCTCATTGCTTTATCCTATTGTAATTAATAGCCTGAACTTGATCTTTATACCTTCATACCTTAGAAGGTGTCATCTTGGATATCAATTTATATTTTATAAGCTTTTTTGTTTTATGTTTCTCTTCTAGGTACTGTGAAAAGTTTTGTAAAAGGTGCAATAATATCTTGCTTTCATTGTTTGATAAATTTCAGAAAGTTTTATATCCAAAATGTTGTGAGGGGAAAATTACAGAATTTGTATAGATACAGATGTACAGAGGCAGTAGTAAAGGTGCTATATTTGGAAGAAAGTGAGGATATTGGTCTGGCTTAGAGGTTCCTAAACTTATTTGACCTACCACCCCCTTTTAAAAAAAAAATTACTCAGCACTCCCCTGGAAACCTTTAACCGTTTAAAGATTTTCTTTTTTTAATTTGCATGATTTCAAAAAATATATAATTTTTTTAAATGATGCATCTTTAATAATTTATTGTAGGGGCAGCCAGGTAGCACAGCGAGTAAGAGCACTGGCCCCAGTGTCTGGATGACCTGGGGATCGAAACCAGGCTCAGATACTTAGCACCACACCCAGAAATAACTGGCCATGTAACCTTGAGCAAGTTAATTAACCCCAATTGCTTTAAAATAATAATAATAATAATTTATTGTAAATTTGTGGGGTTTTTCCTGCATTGAAATTTTGATGATGCAATATTGTGTCATGTAACTGTATAGTATCGTATTGTAAACAAGTCATTACACACACATATTCCTGCCAGTGCATTCTGGTTTTCCAACAAATGTATGACACACTCATCTGCCAATACTTGCTTGTTAGGACCTGTCAACAAACTTGACCAGTAATCAGTTATAACTTGCATTTTGTGTGTTTATTTGGAAAACAATATGATCACAACAACTTTAACTCTGTTACATAACAGATGAAACATGTATGAATGGTTTTTCAGAATTTTTTATCTTCTCTTCTTTCCTTATACTTCCACTGCCTCCTAATTTTTATTCAATATCCCCCAATTGCATCCGAGGCTACTACTGCCCCTCCCCAGATCATTCCAGCATTCCCCATGGGGTGGTATTGCCTACTTCTGGAACCTGTAGCTAAATCAAAGGTCTATCCATAGGTTCTACATACTGCTCCCTACCCCCCAACATTCCTATATATAGATTTCAGAAGGGAAGGAGGTTCTGTAAAATTGTATCAGAAGAAAATCACACTTTTGTTTTTATTAACCTCTAACATTTCCCTCAATTTGGAAGGGGTCCACAGGCTTCAACCAGCTACCAGAAAAGTCTGTAACACAAAAAGACCTCATAATCTACATGGAACATGTGGTTCATGATGGGAAAGGGGGGATGGTTAGTGGAAAATTAAGTTAACTGGTAGTTAACGGTCAAATTGCAGAAAGCCTCAGGAAGAAGACTGAAGAGTTAGAGCTTTTCTGTGTAGGCAGAAAAGAGTCATTCAAGAGTTTTAGAAGCTGAGCAACTTGATAAAATTACTATTTCAGAAAAATAGTTTAATTTCAAAGGGGCAGGGCCAGGAAAAGAAGAGATCAGCGGTCATTTGGTCTCCTAGGAAATTGCTTCATTGATTCTTTAGGACTAAGGACAGGTTTGACCTGACACAGGCTGATACCTCCTTACTTCTTGATCAGCATTAGGATTAAAAATGGGTCATAGGTCATTCAGTAGTTAACGAAAGGAAGTTTACTTAGCAATAGCATAAGTAGTGTATTTAACAAAGGTACTCCAGTGTTTAGCTTGAGGAAAGGAATCTCATTTCTATATGGAAACACATCATGTTAGTAGGGCAGAGTGTGATAACTCATCATAATCTAAAGGAAAATGTAAATGCTGTATGTCAATGTAAGCTAGGTCAGAATGTCGAGAGACTTTCAGGAAGCTTCTTTAAGAGAGACACAGTCTTATCTTTAACCCTGTCACGACCAATTCCAGGAAACATTTTAGTCACCTTTCAGGGAAAAACTAGATCAACATTCATGGGAGAAAGAGTTGGAATATTGTTTCCACCATACCAGGAATGAGATAGTAAGGGTCTAGACAAGACTTATGTCAGTGGAAAGAGGAAAGAATGAATCAGAAATATTAAGGAAAGAATATACAGAACATAAGCTAGCTAAAAACTTAGTTGACCTTGACCAAAGGCCATTGCAAGATAGAATTTTAGCACTGGATAGGTAGAGGACGAAATCAGATAAAGTCAAGGCTTCTTTAAGACTTAGCTGAGGGGCAGCTAGGTGGGGATTTGGGAGGACCTGAATTCAAATCTTACCTCAGACTTTGACACTTAACTAGCTGTGTGACCTTGGGCAAGTCAACCCCAATTGTCCTGCCTTCCTCCCTCCAAAAAAAAAAAAAAGATAACTCAAAAACTACCTTCTGGGGTGGCTAGGTGACACAGTGGATAGAGCACTGGCCCTGGAGTCAGGAGGACCTGAGTTCCAATTCAGCCTCAGATACTTAACACAAAAAATTAGCCATGTGACTTTTGGCAAGTTGGCTTAACCCCAGTTGCCCTCCAAAAAAAAAACTACCTTCTGCAGGAAAACTTTCTTAATCTCCTCAGCTACTAGTTCCTTCCTATTTATCTATTCTTTAGGTATGCTATATGTATTTATTTATATTATGTTGTCTCTTCAGAATATAAGCTCCCTGAGGGTAGGAACTGTTTTTGCTTTTTCTTTGTACCTGCAATGCTTGGCACAATGGTAAGAGCCTTACTAAGATCTCCTAGTAAGAGTTTAATAAATGCTTATTAATCGATTTTTCAGAATTCTATACGTATTCTAAATTTCAAACTTTATAATTTAAAAAGAATGATGTACTGATAATTTTTGACTATGTAATTACAGGTCTCTGCAATATGGTAACCAATTCATATATCAATCAATGCCTAGGATGTTATCGCTGTGGCTTGATTTTGGTGCTAAAGCATATGAATGGGAAAAAGGTATAACTTTTTCTACTATATGACAGATATTTTAAAAAGAAAATTGTTTTTTATAAAATCAGATTTATACTAATCTATTAAGTTGTGAAAGTTTGATGTAGTGACTAACTGAAGAAATGGCAAATTAAATAGCTACAATTTGATTCCTAGGAATATTTCTCATGTAATATATGTTTTAGAGCCCCTAAGTGAAAACATGCCCTTACCTGGATAAGTATGCCTTCCTACATCTGGGCAAACGAGGCCTGTCCAATGCAGAGATGAATTTAGGACAGTTCATTCTAACCAAATATTTAGTGCATTTTTTTATGGGGCTCAGTGGAAATGTCAGGTTACCCATAATATGACCTATGCAAAAAATAAACTTGGCTTTGAAAACTTTGCCTCTAAAGAATTTTGTGGCTTAAGATTATTATCTTTGTCTAGACTTCAATTCCCATCTAACCCAGCAAAGATTATATTTTATGAGAGTTCTAAAATTCTTATTCTTTAAATGCCAACAACAGCAGCTGAGGGAGTCTCCACATCTAGAAGGTTTGTTTATCGTGTTTATTTCAGATTATACCTGATAGCCTTAAATGAGTCTCCATACTTCAACATATGGCCAGCGAGTACCTTCCTATTCAGAAATAGGCAGATACATAGTCTTTGCATGTGATTATAACAGAGGTTCAGAAGTAAAGGTTTGGGAAAGATTTTTTTAAGCTCTGAAACTTTAAAAGACATCTATACTTCTGTAAGACTGATTAACTGTTGTGTTTCTTGTAGCTTCTCGTTCTGATCGTTTACAAATGAAAAATGATTTAGCCAAAATAAACAAGGTGATCACAGAGCACACAAATCATTTGGCACCTTACCAGTTTCTAACAGCTTTTTCGCAGTTGATCTCTCGAATCTGTCATTCTCATGATGAGGTCTTTGTTGTTTTAATGGAAATTATTGTCAAAGTGTTTCTGACCTATCCTCAGCAAGCAATGTGGATGATGACCGCTGTGTCCAAGGTAATTTAATAACTATGGTAATATCTGTTTATAAAATTAAAAAATAAAACTACAAGTAGTTGTATCGTGTTAGTTCTCACTAGTAATTTATTGCTAATCTGTAAATAAAAGAATATTCCCAGGTTCTTTTCCTCTTTTGGAGTATTATAAAGCAAAAGAAAGCAACATGGCAAGACAGCTAGAGAGCTGATTTTACATTCAGGGAAACTTGGAGTCAAGGCCTGCCTCTGTCATTTCACTTCTGCCTCAGGCAGTTTTCCAAGACTGTCAGTCACACAGGAGCTTCGTCCGCAGTACTGAAGGAAGTTCTGATACTTGGAATTCACTATGCCAATGAAATCACAAATCCATACCTTTTTCACCCACTAAAAAAAGTGAAAATGGATATGTGTGGGGGTTTTTTCAAAGCACCATAGCTTAAAATTTTAATACTTTATAGATAATTTCCATGGAAATTGAGGTAATTAATACATTAATAAGGTTAAGATAATAAACACAGTTTTCATCTATAGTCAAACAGTTTGACGCTATGGCAAATGACAATATATTTTGTTAGTGTTTTTAATTATAAAAGTCATCTGAAATGTAAGCTTCCTAACTCATATTTGTATGACTCAGTTGTGAAATATCAATGAAAGTTCATTTCTTTGCACTTGATTTGTACTGTACTTCAAAGTTTCAGAAATAGTTTTATTTCAGAAGTAAATATGTACGCTCGTCCCATTTGCTCGCTCTCTGATGCTACTTTCTAGAGAGGTTCCGCTTTCAGATCCTCCTCTTCCCTCCACAGTGGCCAAAAAAAATCACCCCCACTGAAACATAGAGATGCTTTGGGTCCATGATAGCTGTTTTCTAGAAGTATGCTGGCCGGGAGATAACTAACAACCCAAACACCCTTTCCAAGACTGAGTTCCTTTCCCTCATGAACACAGAGCTGGCTTCCTTCACACAGAACCAGAAGGCTGTGAGTGTTCTGGACCAAATGATGAAGAAACTGGACACCTATTGTGATGGGCAGTTAGACTTTCAAGAATTCCTTAATCTAATTGGAGGTTTGGCACAGGCTTGCCATGCCTCCTTCACAACAGCTGGCCAGCCCATGAAGAAAATGTGAATGGGTCTCGCAGTCAATTTTCCAAATACATCCTTCTTCCAAACTAGCAAATGTGCACCCATTCCTCATAGTCACACACTGACCCCTAAGAAACCAAGGCTACAATACAGAGCCATTCCTTTGTTGCAATAAAACATGATTTTAAAAAAAAGAAGTAAATATGTAAATTGAATTTGATATGTATATTTTTTCTTGCAGTCCTCTTATCCCATGCGTGTAAACAGATGCAAGGAAATTTTAAGTAAAGCTATTCAAATGAAGAAAACTTTAGGAAAGTTCATCGGTGATGCAACTCGCCTAACAGATAAACTTCTAGAATTGTGCAATAGATCGGTACAGTAAAAAGTCTTATTATTTACAGACTAACCGTCGGGTAATTTTTGCAGAGAATTTTTGGCATCATGATTTGAATTGTTTTATCTTTCATAATAGCTACTTTACTTTATACTCCTCCTAAATTAGCTCTGCATTTTTTTAATGTTCAAGGAGCATTTATTATCAGGACCAACCTTAAGTATGTGATTTTTTTTTAAATTGATTTAAATATTTATTTATAAATTATTTTTCGTTTTTAAAGTTTGTCTCTCCTACTTCTGACTCATCGTTTCACTTCAGAACCTTTCATATATTTGAGAACATTGACCTATATATGATAATAAAGGATGCTACAGACCTGTGTGTTAAAAAGAACAACCACAAGGAAAACTGGGCTGCTTTTGTAGTAGGAAAACTGTTTGAAATGTTGCTTCATTTGTCAGATATTTACTGTCATTTGACAGGCGTGCAGTTTTCTGATATCTGATATGTGTGGTAAGGTAGCAACTCAAACAGCAGTGACTTTTTATTATGCTAGGTGATTTATGCAAAGACAGCCCAATACCTCAATCAGGGATGGAAGGCAGAGCTGGGGAGATTCTGAGGTCCCTTGTTTTTTTTCTTCCTTGTTCTGTTGTATACTTTTAAACTACTGAATTACAATCCTTGTTCCTTACCAGTAGCTATGCTAATGGGTTAGTCGGTTCATCCTTCTAACCTATGTTAGTAGGTTCATTAGTTAAAAGCTTGATGGTAACATTTACTTACGGGTTTTGAGCAATTGTTCTTTTCTATTACCATAAACATAGACATGTCCAAATTTAATAATGGGTTGCTTTTCAAAAGCAAACTTTTAAGTTTTTTAGCATTTTTTCTTTTACCTTGAACATTGAATAAAGAAATAGCTGAAGCATAGAACTGACATTGCAGATGCCCAAATATTTCCCTGGTGTTTGTTGTTGCATTGCTATATAATTTTTGTTTTTTTTAGATTTTGGCAGAAATTTTATTCTCTACTTTGATCCCATCCCTTTTCAAAAGTGGGTGCTTCCAACTTCACTCCCCCCCAACCTGCCCTGTCTTCCATCATCCCCCCTTTCATCCCCTTCCCCCCTTCTCTCCTCAAAGGTGAGATACCCTATTTAGTGTGTATTTCATTCCCTCCTCAAGCCAAATTCAATGGGAATAAGGTTGACCCATTGCCTTTTGCCTTCCTATTCTACCCCTCCATTGTAACCATTTTCCCTTGCTTTTTCTATATGAAATACTTTACCCCATTCTCTGTCTCTCCCCATCTCCTCTCATTATATTACTCTCTCACCTCTTAATTTCACCTTTTAAGTATCATCGCTTCCTGTTAAATTGGTCCTATGCCCTCTATCTATGTATACCTCTAAACATATATACACATTCACATGTATTCATATACCCTCATATATAGACATATATATATTTCTATTCCCTTCAACTACTGAGAAAAGTTTCATAAGTTACAATTATTGTTTTTCCATGTAGGAATGTTAATAGTTCAACTTTGATAAGTTCCTTATGATTTCTTTTCCCTGTTTACCTTCTCATGCTTCTCTTGCTTCTTGTATCTGAATGTCAAATTTTCTATTCAACTCTGGTTTTTTCACTAAGAGTGCTTGAAAGTTCTCTATTCCACTGAATGACCATATTTTCCCCTGAAACATGATACCCAGTTTTGCTGGGTAGGTGACTCTTGGTTTTAATCCCAGCTCCTTTGACCTCCGGAATATCATATTCCAAGCCCTTAGATCCCTCAGTGTAGAAGCTACCAGATCCTGTGTTATTCTGATTGTGTTTCCACAATATTCAAATTGTTTCTTCCTGCCTGCTTGTAATATTCTGTCCTTGATCTGGGAATTCCAGAACCTGGCTATGATATTCCTAGGAGTTTTCTTTTTGGGATCTTTTTCAGGAGGTGATCGGTGGATTCTTTCAACCTCTATTTTGCCCTCTGGTTTTAAAACATCAGGGCAATTTTCTTTGAGAACTTCCTAGAGGATGATTTCTAGGTTCTTTCCCTGATATGGCTTTCAGGTAGTCCAATAATTTTTAAATGATCTCTCCTGGATCTATTTTCCAGGTCAGTGGTTTTTCCCATTAGTTATTTCACATGGCCTTCTATTCTTTAATTTGTTTGAATCTGTTTATAACATCATCCTGATTTCTCTGAAAGTCACTAGCTTCCCTTTGCTCCAATCTAAATCTGAGGAAACAATTCTCCTCATTGAGCTTTTGAGATTCTTTTTCCATCTGGCAAATTCAGCTTTTCAAGACATTCCTCTCCTCATTGCCTGTTTGAGCCTCTTTTGCCAATTGAGTCAGTCTTTTTTTTAAGGTGTGATTTTCCTCACTCAGGCTGTTGACTTTCATTTCACAATTTTCTTGCATCATTCTCATTTCTCCTCCCAATTTTTCCTCCACTTCTTTTATCTGCTTCTTAAGGTCCTCTATGGCCTGTAACCAGCTCATATTTTCCTTTGAAGCTTTTGGCGCAGGAGTTCTGACTTCACTGTCTTCCTCCTGTTCCATGCTTTGCTCCTTTTTGTCCCCAAAATAGGAGTCTAATGTTGGAGTCTTCTGTTTGTTTTGCTTCCTTTGTCTGGTCATGTCGCCCCTTAGTCACTTGACCCCTGGGCTTTTTGCCACAGTAGGACTCTGCCACCAGACAGGGGAGCTTTCGTCCCAAATGCTGGGATTTTCTCAGCTGCCAGAGGTATTAGTTGGGTGCCCTCTCTGAGGCCTCCACACGTTCTGGCAAGCTGGTTATGCACCCCAGGACCTCCACCCTAGACCGCAATCCAGATCCAAGCAGGTTAAAGCAAGAGAGATTACCCCTCAGACTGGTACTTGGTCCCCCTACACTCTGCAGGCCAGGAGCTGAAGCTGCCACGTGGTGTTGGCTGGCTGTGCCGGCGTCTCAGCAGCAAAAGCCATGTACTCCCACTTACTGGGTCCCAAAGTCCAGACTGCACTGATCTCTCACTTTGTCCTTTGCATCTATGTGTTGAAAAATCTGGAAATGGCCACAGCTGCTACTGATCTGGAGTCCTTCAGGTCAGCGGCTGGTCAGGCCCGCCCGGGGGCTAAAGGCTCCTGTGGGGCTGGGCTCCGCTCTCAGAGCGCTGTGATGGCCGATTCCTGCCAGCCTGCAGGGCTGTCCTCAGCAGGAGGTTAGCTTCTCTGTGTCATTTTGTGGGTTCTGCAGCTCCAAAGTTTCTTTAGAGTCCCCTTTTTACATGGATTGGGGAAGGTGGAAGCCGGAGCAGTGGGGAGGGCCTGCTTCCTATATAATTTTTTAAAAGCTACTTTTTTCCTTATTCCCTTTCCGTGGTCAAAAGGGAGAGTAACTATCACCCAGTTAATTTGTTTAATATTATTTACAGCATATTAATCTCTTGGTGCTACAGCTTTTTTCATCATCATATTGAAGTACTAATATCTAAAGCATGGTGTATCCATGTCATTGGAATTTTTGTGACCAATTTTTTAAAGTACTTGATAGAACTTTGAGCTTATGTAGAATATTTTAATTGTGATATTATTTTATCATCATGATATTTGTATGTCTACCACAGTATTTCACGTGTAATAGGCACTTAAATGTTTACTGACTTGAATTTAAGGCTTTGCTGTTGGGAAAAAATAAATGAGGAACTATGGTGGCAAAGCTGGTTAGAATTTTGAGAACTCTGAGATGAAAAATGTACTGTCTTTATTTTCTAGGTTGATGGAGGTAGTAGTTCAACTTTAAGCATGAATGTTCATTTCAAAACCCTTAAAAAACTGGTAGAAGATCCAACATTTAGTGAAATACTAATTCCCTTACAATCTGTAATGATACCAACTCTTCCATCAACTCCTGGCACTCATGCTAACCACGACCCATTTCCAGGACATTGGGCCTATATTTCAGGCTTTGATGATATGGTAAGATTGAACATTATATGATTCTATCATTCATTTCCACATGGTTTTGTTGCTTTTCTTCATCACTACATGAGTGTTCATTTTTTCCAAAAACATCATAACTGTAAGTTGAAATAATTCATTCTCTGTGAAATATTCAGTATTGTTTTAAAACTCTAGGATTTGATCATTTCTTCAGATAATTGAACTTTAGCCTTAATAACATTTTTGAATTTAAGAAATTATTTTTCCTCTAAGTTCTAATGTGCCCAGATTATAAAATGCTACTACTAAAATGAAACCTAATATGTTTTTCTTATCATTATTACAATTTTTTTACTAACACTCCTTGCTGTCCCAAAGTAGAAAATATGAGTAAGGGAAAAAATAGAAGATGCTAGATGGTGTGAAATGGGAGAAGGGGAATAAGAACAAAACTAGACAAGACTTATTTCCAGAAACTGCTGATGCTGAGAGGTGATGTTTGAGAAGCTCTTCCCTCACATTGTGTCAGCAGCTCCCTCCGCTGCTGTCATACAGCACTTGGGGTGCTCCTATAAGCATTTTTATCTTGATTTTACAAATGAAGCAGCTGAGGCTTAGAACCAACCTCATGACACATCTCGTAAGTTCAAGGGCTGAACTGAACGCCAGGTAGCTATTGACTTCCACTCCAGTGCTATTTCTATCACACCGCCCTCTATGACATTAAACTATTATTTTATTAAACAAATATGTTAATATATTTAAATGACTGTTCTCCTTCAGTGTAGTCACATTTTGAGGCCAAAACCTTACTCTGCCACCTTTGCTTAACATACTTTTGGGATAACTTTCACAGCCAATTGAGAAGCTACAGAAGAAAATCAAGCTTATTTATTTATGTCTTGTTTTTAACCATGCCTAATTTTACTTGACTTGAGCATTTACCTCATGCATCATACTTGCCTCAGAAATTATTTTTGACTCCTTTCTGTTATTATATATATATTTTTTTATAAGCAATTGGGGTTAAGTAATTTGCTCAAGGTTACACGGCCAGTTATTTCTGGGTGTGGTGGTAAGTATCTGAGCCTGGATTCAATCCCAGGTCATTCCAACTCTGGCGCCGGTGATGTTACTCACTGTGCTACCTGGCCGCCCCTGTTATTGCAGTCATTCAAAATAATGTTCCTATACGGCAATTCCAAAAGAAGAGTTCCCAAAACATTTTGTGCAATGGCAACATCATTGAATAATCTTACAGCCTCCTTAGGTAACAGTGTGATGACTCAATTTGGATATATATGCTCTGGTACCTTTATCAAAAAGTATATCTCATTGCCATATGTCACACCTTGTAGTTTTTCCATTGACTTAAATAGTGCTGCTACCACTCCTGGGGAAATAAGGCCATGTAGTGTGAAAAGGACTGATCTCAGAAGGCCTGATTTCAAATCTTAGAATTCATACCTCACAGAATTGTTGAGAGGAAAACCCTTTGTTAGCCTCAGTGCTCTAAAGAAATGTGAGCTACATCACTGGGAAACCATTAATCCTTGAACAGAATTAGTAAAATAGCAAATTTATAAACTGTCAGTTATTTCATTATTTTAATTATGTAATTTTAACTAATATCATAGTGCTCAATTTATTACATTTTTACTGTCAAATTTCGGTCTAAATTCCTGCTCAAATGGTTATCTTTCAGGTAGAAATTCTTCCATCACTTCAGAAACCAAAAAAGATCTCTTTAAAAGGATCAGATGGAAAATTCTATATCATGATGTGTAAACCAAAAGATGATCTAAGAAAAGACTGTAGACTTATGGAGTTTAATTCCCTGATTAATAAGGTTTGGAAATAATTTGCTTTTATTTCAGCATTTATATACCAGGTTTCCTTCCCCCCTCCCCCCCGACAAAAAAAATGTGTATGTAAAATTTATTTTTCACAAGCAATATGATATCAGTTATACATGTAAAATCACACAAAACATTTCCATGTTAGCCATAGCGCAAAAAAGAAAACCAAATTTTCATGTAATTTTCAATCTTTTGGTTATTTTTAAGTATTTTACTTCCTCTTCTGTTAATCTGGGCAGTTTATGTTTTTGTAAATATTCATCAATTTCACTAAAATTATCAAATTTATGGGCATACATTGGGCAAAATAATTCCTAATTATTAATTACATTAATTTCCTCTTCATTGGTGGTGAATTCACCCTTTTCATTTTTGATACTGGTAATTTGGTTTTTTAGTAACACTATTTAGGTTTCTATAAATCCAATCATTGCTAAACACTAAATTTCATTTATTTCCTTGGGTAGATATTTCCAGTACTTTACTATGAAATAAATACTTTTTTTACTTGTCTTCCATGAGCTTCATGTTTTCTCCCATCTAATTCACTGACCTTGTTTCAAGTAAAGTAAAATTAATGGGCTCAAAGTAATATCATCAGATTGACAAATTAATTCAACAAATTGTGTTTATATTTGACTAGATTTAAAAAGACAGAAAAATCAAAAAGGGTTTTGGGGGGGTTTTTTGGAAGGGGAAGGTAGGGCAATTGGGGTTGTTACTTACCCAAGGTCACAGGGCTAGTTTTTTATATTAAGTGCCTGAGGACAGATTTGAACTCAGGTCCTCCTGACTCTGGGACAGGTGCTCTATTCACTTCACCACCTAGCCACCCCCTTTTTTGTTGTTTTGGTTTTTTGTTTTAAAAGTTTTTTTTTTTATAGAATTTTTTTTCTTTTTGGAGGGCAATTGGGGTTGTGACTTTCCCAAGGTCACAAAGCTAGTTAAGTGTTAAGTGCCTGAGGCCGGATTTGAACCCATGTCCTCCTGACTCCAGGGCAGGTGCTCTATTCACTGTGCCACCTAGCCGGCCCTTGTTTTGTTTTTAAACATATGTTTTTAAAGTCAGTCTTTCAAAGGAGCTTACTTTTTCTTTACCAGAATGGCAAGTACCTTAATTACCGATCATTTCAGTAGTTATTCCTGTGTTTTAGGTACTTGATATTTCTTAGTCTTTTCCTGACTTAAAGTTAAATTTGTCCCAGCTTCTCTTTTGGACTTTGCCTTTGTCAACATTAAGAAAGATAAATAATCTTGGAGAGTATTAAAGTGATCTGTAACTCTGATATTTTATTTTTTATTTTTATTTTTGCTTTTTGGAGGGCAGTTGGGTTTAAGTGACTTGCCCAAGGTCTCATAGCTAGGTTTGTGTGTGTGTGTGTGTGTGTGTGTGTGTGTTAACTGTCTGAGGCTGGATTTGAACTCAGGTTCTCCTGACTCCAGGGCCAGTGCTCTATTCACTGTGCCACCTAGCCACCCCTCTCTGGTATTTTATTGTAATCTTATTTAGTGAACCCATATCACAGAATTATCTTGTAAGCCAAATTGCCTTATGCCAAAGTTATTTTGATATTTCAGTAATTAAAAAAATATATCATTTATATGAAATATTGGTATATTAAACATTCCATATATTTAAATATACTGTTAGAGTAAATAATGATTTAATGAGGTCTCAACATAGTGTCATTCATTTTGCCAATAACTACTTAACCTACCAAAGTGTGAAAGTGATTTTTGGTTAACCTGAAAAATAAATCATTAAACAGAGCTTTTGAAACTGAGTAGATGGCATATGAGGGGGCTATACTTATTATCTCAATGTTTGCTTCTTTCAGTTCAAAAATTGAAGGGAAAACTATTCCTGCCACTCTCTTAGGAATGTTATAAGAATGAATTAGTTAAGTCTTATATAGTTTTCAAGTCTGTTGGAAGATGTTTTCATATGAAGCTAAAATATCTAAGTGGTAGAAATATAGTATGAATAACAAAGACAAAAATGATTGCTGTCAAGGATTTCTTCACTTTACATTTTAGGTCATAGTTTTAGACTCACAAGAATTAGATGGCAGTTTTCATTCCTAAGATTTAAACATTTCTTTATCAGTGTTACACTAAGAAACAAAGTAGCCATAAATTTGTTGTTAAAGAAGCATAATTTTATTCTGTACTATTTTGAAAGGATTGTTAGCTAACCTATATTATTCTTATTAGGAAGAGAATAACAATTACTATATTGAAAAATCTTGAAATATGTAACTTTATATTCTGTTTTCATATTATTTCTTTGCTGTTTTGAAAAAAAATAGTGCTTAAGGAAAGATGCAGAGTCTCGTAGAAGAGAGCTTCATATCCGAACATATGCAGTTATTCCCCTAAATGATGAATGTGGCATCATTGAATGGGTTAACAACACTGCTGGCTTGAGACTTATTCTTACTAAACTGTATAAGGAAAAAGGTACTGAAAGACATTCTTTGCTCATAATTTATAATTAGGTGTAATTTCAACTAACACATTATAGTACATTTTTTTTTTGCTTGTGCTAGGTTGTTCTGCATGTCTTGCATCCTGAAGTACACTTAACGGGATTCATATTGACTTATAGAATATTTCCATGTAGCATGGTCTCTATCCTGACACTATTTAAGAAGCTGTAAGAGTGCCTCAAGTTAGTGTATCTCATAGGAACCAATTCCACACTGGAGTTACCCTTTGTCTTTCAGTTATTGGTCAGAACAGCTTTGAATTTAGAGAATTAGAAAATTGTTTCCATCCTGCAAATGATGTCGTTTCCTCTGGGATTTGCATAAGGGCCCATCTTTTGGACCTCTGGAGCTATCCCTAAACTAGAATGGATTGTTCAAAGCAATTCTACAGCAAAATGGGTTCCCTAATTTTGATCATATGTTGATAACTACAAGAAGTTGCTATTTCTTTTTCATTTGATGTTGAGTTTCATAGTTCGGGGATTAAACTTGGACTAATTAGTAAATGAAGATACAATCATGTATTTTTTTTGGTTGTATTGAACAGCAATTTTATTGCCTTGATTACAACTGAAATCTTTTCTTAACTCTTGTTATTTTATTGATGTTCATCTCTTAATTGTTTTCAGACAGTGTTGATATAAATCATTTTTTATTTATTTATAAAATAAAATTTATTTTAATTAGAAAATTCTATTCCTTTTCACATTTGGTTAACACGACCAATCAAAATTTGTGCCCTGTAGGAGTGTACATGACAGGAAAGGAGCTTCGCCAGTGCATGCTGCCTAAGACAGCTGCTTTGTCTGAAAAGCTGAAAGTGTTCCGAGAATTTTTGCTGCCACGGCACCCTTCTATTTTCCATGAGTGGTTCCTGAGGACATTCCCTGATCCAACATTATGGTGGGCTGGTTACTTTTGTTAGCCAGATGCTTATAGTCACAGCTCCATGAATGCCACAGACAGCAGCCATATTCATTGTGTTTTGTTCCATCCAGGTACAGTAGCCGATCAGCATATTGCCGTTCCACAGCAGTAATGTCTATGGTTGGTTACATACTGGGTCTTGGAGACCGTCATGGTGAAAACATTCTTTTTGATTCTTTGACTGGTGAATGTATACATGTGGATTTCAACTGTCTATTTAATAAGGTAAATGATATGTCTTATTTTTTTCACTTTCAGGTTTTCCTCCAAGTTTGTTTCTGTAATTGACCCTTACTAACTCTAATCTAGTCATCAGTAGCAGACATAAGTAAAGGTATTGACAGGGCATTTCTTGATTTATCGTAGAGTTCGTACCTCTCTTAAGGGATAGTATTTGGGGTAGGAGAAGCCCAAAGCTCTGAGCCTCAGTATTGTAAATGGGAAAAGCAAACTGAGTTCCACTTAGGGTTTACAGTGTGTTTACACTTGTTTACAACAAGTCTGTGTGGCCAGAAAAGTCAGTATTATGCCCATTTTACAGATCAGGAAATGGAGGCCTCAAATATTTCTGGGTCACAAAATTAGTATCAGAGCTGAGATAGGAGTCTCTTTCCACTCTATAACATGCTGTCTTTCTTGGCCAATTTCTCCTTGGTATCAGGGACTACTTCCTTCAACTACCAAGGAATCAAGAATGGTAGTAGACTTATTGGTAGTTGGTAACAGGTTGCCAGAACAAGAGAAAAGGAAACAGATAGAAAATCAAGAGAGGAAAGGATGAAAAAAGAAGATGAGAATCTCAGGGCAAAGGGTAGCTAAGGGAGGCTCTTCAGATCAAGCTATGTGAAGACCAATTGAAGGAGATAGGGAGCTATACCTTGAAGACAAACTTGTGGCAGGTAGGAGAGCTGTCTTCAACTATTTGAAGGCTACCACTTGGTAGAGGGATTTGACTCATTTGCAAATGGCAGAACTAGGTACAAGAGGTAGAAATTGCAAATTAAAAAATTATAAGGCTTAATATTGGAAAAACTTTCTAATATGGCTTTTCAAAAGTTGAATGGGTTACCTTAAGAAGTATAGTCCTCACTAAAGGTTGCTCCTCAAAAGATGTCTTCAAGCAAAAACCACATGTTTATATAGCCCTTTTTTCAATTAATTCATTGGTTTTGTTAAATATTTCCCAATTACATTTTGCTTTTGTTTTGCTTTTTGGGGGGCAGTTGGGGTTAAGTGACTTGCCCAAGTTCACACAGCTAGTTTTTGTGTTAAGTTTCTGAGGCTGGATTTGAACTTGGGTCCTCCTGACTTCAGGGCCGATGCTTTATTCACTGCACCAAATAGCTGCCCCCAATTATGTTTTAATCTAGTTTGGGTCACATTCAAGAGTGTGATGCTGGGCAGGCTGCCTGTTTGACACCTCTGGTCTAGGTGACCATTTGTTAGATACATTGTAGAGGGTTCTTGATTAGATATGGGTTGGACTCAATTGGTTCTGATTTTTCTTCTAATTCTGTGAGGTATGTGTGAGGGGAATGTACACCTGGGGTTCTGTAAGGCTGGGAATATAAGCAGTTTGATCAACAATTCCTCCAGTTAGAAAGTTAGAAGTTTTTTCTGGGGGAAGGGTAGTGTAAAATTTATATACATGAGAACTTTTATTTAGTAACATTTATTATAAAATTGAATTGAAGATAAGTTGCAGTATTTTAGATTCAAAGTTGCCTGCAAATATCAAAAATACTAATTAGGTCAGTTCTAACTCTAAAACATTTGAGTAAAATGGTTCCTGTGGGTAGCATTAAAATAGGTCACCGCTATTCTTAGAAAGGGCCAGCCAAGTGGCACAATGGATAGAGTGCTGGGAGTCAGGGAGACTCATCTTCCCGAGTTCAAATCTGGCCTTAGACAGTTAGTAGCTGTGTGATCCTAGCCAAGTCACTTAATCCTATTTGCCTCAGTTTCCTCATCTGTAAAATGAGCTGGAGAAGGAAATGGCAAAGCCATTCTAGTATCTTTGCCAAGAAAACTGAAATGGGGTCATGAAGAGTTTGAACAACCACAAATATTTACAAAATTGATTTCCAGTTGTTACATTTTATGAGGGGTCTTTTTGGTCTGTTAATTCCCAACATGTTAGCATAAATCATTTAGACATTATGTTGTTACTGTTCCATTTAAATAAAGCAGATAGTAAATTCTATGCATACGGCACAACCCTAAGTTTATGTCTCTTTAAATTTTGCTTGTTAAGGGAGAAACTTTTGAAGTTCCAGAGATTGTTCCATTTCGCCTCACTCATAACATGGTCAATGGAATGGGTCCAATGGGAACAGAAGGTCTTTTTCGAAGAGCATGTGAAGTAACAATGAGACTGATGCGTGACCAAAGAGAACCTTTGATGAGGTAATAGATTGCTTACACTAGTGAAGAATGAATTTCAGCAACTCTTCCCTCTTGGCCCATTGTGTAGTAAATTAGTGTCTTTTGGAGGAAAGAATCCCTCTCTTTTTGTGGCCTTGTGCAGAAGGTATTTAGAGAATGAAATGACATTACTTTCACTTCTCTTTTAATTTCTTTTATGACTAGTATATTCCGTTAGCACTAGCAGCTTTTTGCATCTCTACTGTAAGCAAAAAAGGCTTGGGGTCACAGAAGTTACTACTCTAACAGAAATTTCGGAGCTTTTGTCATCCTGAAAATGAACTAGGTATTCCATGGCATTGGCAACTAAAAACAGAAATCTAGGAAAAAGAGAGAAAATTGATTCTTATATTTTCCCTCATTTAAGACCTCTAAATTTGGGAGTTTTAAGTGTAACTTTTTATATAACTTTCCTTGCAGAAGACCTAAAGTAATTCATAACTGACAAATTATGCATTAAGTTATATTATCTAAAAAACGCATCTGAAATAAGAGATATGTGTTCTCTAGGCAAAACTTTCCTCAACTTCAAAAAGAACTGGATATACTCTTGTGTTGCTGGAAATACAATGGAGGGAAAAAACCCACTATATGTTTAGGGTCTGTCAAATAAAATATCCTTTTTTTTTCCCTGATGATCAAATCATCTCATATTTATTAGGTGCCTATTAAACATTATTCAAGGCATTGTCATTGTTTACATGAAGAAAACATTCTAAAAAGGGCTGCTTTTCTTTTTTTTTTTTTAATTTTTCAGTTACTAAAAGTATTTCTTTTCCTTCCTACTCACTAGCCATCATTGAAAAGAAAAGAAAAACAAAACCCTTGTATCAAACGTGCATGGTCAAAGCCAAACAAATTCCTGCATTGGTCATGTCAAGAAATTATATGTTTAATCTGTACCCTGAGTCCACCACTTCTGTCAGAAAGAAATGTTTCATCTTGAGTCCTCTGAAATCATGGTTGATCATTGCATTGACCAGAGTTCTTAAATCTTTCAGAGTTTGTCTTCACAGTGTTGTATACGATAACATTATATAAATTGTTCTCCTGATTTTTCTCTGGATCAGTTCCTACAAGTGTTCCCAGGTTTCTCTAAAATTGTCCCCTTCATTATTCCTTACAACATAGTAGTATTCCATAATATTCACAGGCTATAATTTTTTCAGTGATTTACTAGTCAGTGAGTACCCCCTTAATTCCCAGCTCTTTGCCGTGATATCACAAAAAGAACTTTTATTTTCTTTCCATGGTTATACTTCAATATCATTTTTCAGCAGAATGTTTAAAAAAATCTTAGTTATGTTTTAAGTTGAGAGTTTTTCATTAGAAAATAGTGAGTTGCCCATCGTGTGTTATGACAAAGATTATTACGAGTCTTTTAAAGTAAGTATAATTAAGTATGTTATTTCAGTTGATGGATAGCACCCTGTGGGTTCATGATAAGTTATCAGACTTGGTTTAATTTGGGTTTAAAGAATATATTTTTATATGTTAGTAACTTGTCAGTTGGGTATAGAGTATGAAGAAAAGTAATATACTCTGAAAATTAAGAAGGAACTTCTAATTACTTAGGAGGAATTTTTCCTCAAGGTGATGGAATCTACCATTTGCATAGTTTGCCTAAGGACTGCCAAATTATTAAGATTAATAATAATTTGTAATGCATTAGTACCCTTTAGTCATTTACCTTCTATTCCCTGTCTTTAACCTTTTCTTCTGTTCTTTGTTTCTCTTGCTCTATAATTGTCATCTTATTATTATGGATTTCAAATTTCTTATTTGTGGTCATGATAATCATACCATTAACAATCTAAAATTTGGTTAAGAATTTTTTTTTCCTTTTTGGAGGGCAGTTGGGGTTAAGTGACTTGCCCAAAATCACACGGCTAGTAAGTGTGTCTAGTGTCTAAGGCTGGATTTGAACTCAGGATCTCCTGACTCCTGGGGCATTGCTCTATTCACTGTGTCACCTAGCCGCCCCTTGGTTAAGAATTTCAAGCAGCCACATCAAAAAATCTTAGTGCTAACCAACCGTATAATTCTTCCAATTGCCAAAGCATCTGAATGCAGTGCACATAATCCTTATGTCCTTAAGAGAAAGGTAGTGATAGAAGGCTTCACAGGGAAATGGGATTTTAAAGAATAAATAGGATTTGGGTAGGTGAAGAGGAGTTGGGAAGTATACTTACTGAAGGTGAACAGTGTTATTAAGGAGGAAAGTCAGGTAGGTACATAGCTAGCAAGTGAAACTATTTTGGCTTTAGCATATCTCTTAACCTTTCGGGCCAGATTTGTTTGAGTTTCTTTAAGATTTCCTGATAATATGCAAATACTGAACCCTTGTTGTAGAAATGCAGTGTGTTTGAAAAAATTAAAGCATTTCCATAAGAAAGAGGCGAGGCCTCTTGCTAGCCTTCTAAATTAAAGCATATAATATTTTCCATTGGGATTTAAAGGAATTTGGTCATAATTATGTGGTAGAAAAACCTGAGACTCAGAGTAAAGAGGCTTGGGTTTTAGTCTGCAGTCTGCCATGAGATCAGTATGGACCTAAGCAAGTAACTTAACCTCTTTGTGGCTTAGTTCCCTCATCTCTAAAATGGAAGGGGGCATGTTATATTTAATTCTGTAAATACTTAGCACCTACTGTTGCTGAACTTTGGCTTGCTATATTAGGCAGTTGTGATAAAGACAAAACTGAATGTCCCTACCCTTAAGGTACATTCTGTTCATCTCCCTACAGTTTATCTTACTCTTTGCCTTGCCTTACACTTTAAAGCATTCTTCCTGATTACTCCTTACCTTAATCATCTATCTCATATATAATTTCTTTTCTTTGACCCATTCAGTAAATCTGAATCCTTCATATTTTTCTTACTGATTATAATTTTTATTATGTTGTAATCTATAGAGGATGTTTAATTTTGCTGTATTTCTGCCTTTATATGTGAATTCTTTATTGCTCTTGCATATGGTCAGTTTTTAGAAAAGAGCCATACAATTCTGAAAAATAAATGAATACAGATTATATATATACTATATATATTTTATGTGTGT
The DNA here is from genome assembly GCF_028583685.1 of Petaurus breviceps papuanus. Lineage (NCBI taxonomy): Eukaryota > Metazoa > Chordata > Mammalia > Diprotodontia > Petauridae > Petaurus > Petaurus breviceps. Next base: position 13,354,644 of record NW_027186457.1, on the reverse strand, counting down.
GTGTGTATATATGTATGCTTGTATATATATTTGTGTATGTGTATGCACATACACACACATTTTCATTAAGATTCCAATACATTTTAAGTAGTCTGTTCAAATAATTATATTATTCATGTTCATTAGATTTTTGTTTTATTTCATTTTATTTTAATTAGACTGGGCCCTCTCTTACCCAGGCTGAAGGTGTGGTAGCCACTCGTGGGCCTATTGTTATAGTAACTTCGACCTGCTCTGTTTCTAACCTAGTCTAGTTCACTCTCTAGTTCAGACAATCAGTTTGGCCTACTTCAGCTAAAAGCTCCCCAACTCAGGTGATCTACCTGTGGTAGCAGAAATTAGCCTTGCTCTGCCATACCTGGTGATTTTTTTTCTTACAATTGACAGAGGCAATGGTGAAGTATTCACCAATTTCAGTTTTATTGGAGTTCTTTTAGTTTGGTTAGCATTTCCTTTAAATACTTAGAAATTATGCCATTTGGTACATGCATGTATTTAAAATATAATGCATATAATTTCATTATCTAGGATACTTTTGAACATAATGAGTTTCCCTGTTTAATTATGTCTAATTTTTACTATTACTTTGTTTGAATTTATAATTGCCATCCTTGCTACTTTGTATTCAGTTGGGGCATAATAAAATCTGCTCCAACCCTTTTTTTTTTTTTTGCTTTAATAATTTTTTTTGTTAATCTGAATGTGACAGATATTGATAAACATCTCCATATAGGAAGAACAGGAAAAAGGGTACACATGAAGTCACATAGTTCTATTACATGCAGACTTACTTTTATTTTATATATACATATATTTAACTTGGTAGTTTCAGAGTTGTTCTGCTTATCTTTATATTTCTCTGAATGTCTTTCAAATGCTGCTGTTTATTTTAAATGATCTTTTTCTTCTTTCTTTTCTCTGGCATCACCATCATTAATCCTTCTCAATTCCTACAATTAAAAAAAAAACAACCCTCCTTCATCACAAATTAGCATACTCAATCAAAACAAATCTACATGTTGGCTGCATCTGGAAACGTACCATATTTTTCATATGGTGTTCATCATTTTACCTCTTAAATTTACTTCTTGTGTAGCAGGGTTTTAATGTCAGCCACATTCCTGTGTAGCTAGGTGAGGTGGTCCTCCTGCTCTCTAGCTACCATTGGTGCTCACTTTCTCATCTCATCCCGGATTCTGTGATTTTTCAAGAGCATGCCTTGATATTGCCTTGTTATTTACTAAATTATTTAACATCTTTTTCATTAATCATCTCTGATCCATCATCATAGTTTATTACATATTTTTTAAAATAAATTGAAGGAAACCTTTTAAGTACTGTTTGCTCATCTCTCTGTCAAACACTCTTCTACCTTAGATTTAAATAAATGTCAAGGTAACTGACTATTTATTAACAGTTCAGTAAACAATAAAACAAAGATAAATAATTGTTTATAATGTATCAGCTTTTAGAAAGCTTAGTGCCCCAAAATCCCCTTCAACCAACTACTGATTTCTTTGTTCAAGAAAAAACAGTCCTATTATTTAACTCCTTCAGAATGGCAGCAAATATGTAAGAATTCTCTCTAAATGTTTATTTGCAACAGAACAGTTAATATAGTTCTCCAGAAGTTCTCTGTATCTTTTTGTCTGTAGCTCACCCATTCTCTCTTTAGCCATGACAAGTCGCTCCAGAATGACAGTTCAGTGACAGTCCAGGATTCTGTTGCCATGTTAAAGATGCAATGATAGTATTTAAGTCTTGCTAGGTAAAGACTAGTGAAACTGGCATTAACATTTATAAACAATAGCTTATTAGGTTTTGATTTTGAATCTGTTCTGCCCACCATCTTGTTTTATGGATAAGCCCATTCCACTCTTTGACAGTTACAATCAATCACTTTTTCTCCCTGTCATTTCCAGTTATAATAATTCATTTCTTTGCTTGCCACCCTACTGCACTTCACCCCTCCTTGCCTTTCATAACCTTCCATAATCATATTTTGTTCTGCTTTTGACTTTTCCTTCTCCAACTCTACCTTTCTTCTGAAACCCCTTTCTTCCCTTTCCCTGTCCTAACCACTTAGTCACTTCCTTATCCCACCCCTAGCCTTTCCTTGCCTGGCTCATTTAAGTATGAAATTCATGAGATTCCCAATTCCTGATTTCTCACCACCATACCTAAAATAGTCTTCCCCTGCATCAAGCAAGGAATGAGAGGTAGTAAGTTGCTCCCTCCTCCTTTGCATTCCTTCTTATTTTCTTTTTTGAACTCCTAATCACTGAGCTTATTTTCCACTGTTACTTCCTTGGCCCTTAGAGATAGTGGGATTCAGGAGACAAAAGTCTCTTCCTTTAGGATGTAAGCATATTCGTATTTTTCAAACTTGCCTGCTTTTCTGATTTTTTTTTTATCTGCTACATTTGACTTTCAAATACTGATCCAGCTCAGGTTTTCAGAGCAGAAATATTTGTAAAAAGTATCAAATTGAAGCAGGACCTCCACAGGGCTCCGGCTTCCACCTTCCCCAATCCATGTAAAAAGAGAACTCTAAACAAACTTTGGAGCTGCAGAACCCACAAAATGACACAAGAGAATCTAACCTTCCACTGAGGACAGCCTGGCAGGCTGGCAGCTCTGGGAGCTGAGCCCCGCCATTCGAGAACCAAGGTTTTAGCCCCATGGTGGACCTGACCATCTGCCAGCCTGAGGGACTCCAGATCACCAGCAGCTGTGGCCATTTCCAGATTTATCAACACATAGATGCTAAGGACAAAGTGAAAGGTCAGTGCAGTGTGGACTTTGGGACCAGTAGCTGGGAGTGCGTTAGCTTTTGCCCCCAGGGCGAGAAGCCGCTGAGACTCCTCACTGTGGCCACATTGCAGCTTCAGCTACTGGCATGCAGAGTGTAGGGGGACCAAGCAACCAGTCTGAGGAGTAATCGCTCTTGCTTTAACCTGCTTGGATCTGGATTGAGGTCTAGGTTGGAAGTCCTGGGGTGTGTGACCAGCTTGCCAGAGTATGCGGAGGCCTCAGAGAGGGCACCCAACTAATACCAACAGCAGTTGAGAAAACCCCAGCATTTGGGAAGAAAGCTCCCCTGTCTGGTGGCAGAATCCTACTGTGGCAAAAAGCCCAGGGGTCAAATGACTGAGGGGCAACATGACCAGGCAAAGGAAACAAAGCAGACAGAAGACTCCAACATTAGACTCCTATTTTGGGGACAAAAAGAGCAAAGCATGGAAACAGGAGGAAGACGGTGAAGTCAGAACTCCTACACCAAAAGGTTCAAAGGAAAATACGAGCTGGTTTCAGGCCATAGAGGACCTTAAGAAGCAGATAAAAGAAGTGGAGGAAAAATTGGGAAGAGAAATGAGAATGATGCAAGAAAATTACGAAATGAGAGTCAACAGCCTGAGTAAGGAGAATCACACTTTAAAAAACAGACTGACTCAATTGGCAAAAGTGGCTCAAAAAGGCAATGAGGAGAGGAATGCCTTGAAAAGCTGAATTTGCCAGATGGAAAAAGAATCTCAAAAGCTCAATGAGGAGAATTGTTCCCTCAGATTTAGATTGGAGCAAAGGGAAGCTAGTGTTTTAAGAGAAATCAAGATGATGTTAAACAGATCCAAACAAATGAAAGAATAGAAGGCCATGTGAAATATCTCATGGGAAAAACCACTGACCTGGAAAATAGATCCAGGAGAGATAATTTAAAATTTTTAAAATAGCATTAGCTACACATGTACACATGTACCTGAAAGCCATGATCAGGGAAAGAACCTAGAAATCATCTTCCAAGAAAGTCTCAAGGAAAATTGGCCTGATGTTTTAGAACCAGAGGGCAAAATAGAGGTTGAAAAAATCCACCAATCACCTCTTGAAAAAGATCCCAAAAAGAACACTCTAGGAATATTATAGCCAGGTTCTGGAATTCCCAGATCAAGGAGAGAATATTATGAGCAGCCAGGAAGAAACAATTTGAATATTGTGGAAACACAATCAGGATAACACAGGATCTGGCAACTTCTACACTGAGGAATCGAAGGGCTTGGAATATGATATTGTGGAAGTCAAAGGAGCTGGGATTAAAACCAAGAGTCACCTACCCAGCAAAACTGAGTATCTTGTTTCAGGGGAAAATATGGTCATTCAGTGGAATAGAGGACTTTCAAGCACTCTTAATGAAAAAAACCAGAGTTGAATAGAAAATATGACATCCAGATACAAAAAAAAACCACTCAATTCTTTATTGGAAAGGTGACAATTTATCTTCTTGTCCTGATGTTATGATTGGCTCCTGATCATCACTTTGAAATTAGTATTACCTAGAAATCTGTTTAATAATATCCCAGTTATCTGTCACTATGTCTTTGTGATTAATAGAATTTATATTTTGTCTATCCTACAAAGAATATTTGTTTTTGTTTTTAGTGTCTTAAAGACTTTTATTCATGATCCTCTTGTGGAGTGGAGTAAACCAGTAAAAGGGAGTTCAAAAGCACAGTTTAATGAAACAGGGGAAGTTGTCAACGAAAAGGTTAGTAAAAGATATAACTTATAGAGAATGATAATCTTTTGTATGTATATAACACATTACACTTTACAAAATGCTTTTACGTGTATTATTCAATCCTTACAGCTCTCTGAGATAGGAAATGAATTTTTGTTTTTGTTGTCATCATTGTTTAGTTGTTTCCCTTATGTCCAACTCTTTGTGACCCCATTTGGAATTTTCATGGCAAAGATACTAGAGTTATTTGCTATTTCCTTCTCCATTCCATTGTACAGATGAGGAGCTGAGGCAAACAGGGTTAAGTGACTTGCCCAGGGTCACACAGCTAGTAAGTTTCTAAGGTCAGATTTGAACTCAGGAAAATGACTCTTCCTTATGCCAGGCTAAGCACACTATCCACTGTACCACCTAGCTGTGTATACACTTTTTACTGATGAAGAAATTGAGGATTTTGAGCAGTTAGAGGACTCTCCCCAGGGTCACCCAGGTACTGCGTGAAAAAGGAGTACTTAAATTCAGCTTGTCTGGCTGCTAGTTCAGTGTTCTTTCCCCTATACCAGACTACCTTCCATATAGCCTTCAGCAGTCACTAATCATAAGTACATTTTAAGTTATGTTTACTTTATCCAAAGGATAAAGTCATATGACCTCAGGTAAAGTCTCACTGAGAACACGTTAACCCTGTGAACCTCAGCAGGTCAGTTAGCCTCTGTGCTTCAGGGTCTTCATTTTTAACAATAATATAGTGATAATAATAACTAGCATTTAAGATTTGCAAGCACTTCACAAATACTATCTTATTTTATCCTCACAATACCCCTATATAAAGGAGGTGCTGATTATTCTCATTTTACAGGAAACTGAGACAAAAATTAAGTGACTTGCACAGAGTCACACAGCTCTGAACTTGATCTTCATTATTCCAGCACTCTATCCACTGTACCATCTCCTAGCAGCCTTCTTAACAGGGAATAATACTGCATTACATTCCTTACATAGTTATTGTGATAAAAGCATATTGTCAAAGCACTATGTAAATGGGAGGAGCCATTATTCAGTTCTTTGATATTGTTAACTTTGTAAATACTGCTTAACTGTCTTCTGTTATGATTATATCATTAGCATTTATGTAGCAAAACAAAACTTGCAAAGACACAAATTAAACTAGACAACTCATAGTCCTTTGAAATGATGAATGAAAACCTTGACAAAAAATTTCCCAAGCTCTTGGAAAGTTGAAAGAATATGCAAATTAATTCCACATGGCCATCAACCTGGTTCAGTTTCTCACTGCTTCGTATCTGTTCTCCCTGCTTCTAGTGCCTCCTTATTTCAATTTATCTTCCATGTGGTTCCCAGTTTAACATTTTAGATTTAAGAATTTAACAATCACTAACAAATTGACATTTCAAATTACAAATTTAGCAATCATCAAACATTTCAGCATACAAAGAAAAATAAAAAGGACTAAATATGCAATAGTGAGGTTTTACATAATTTAAAATATTTATATAATAAAATTAGCAAGGTAGTAACAATTTATTTGTTTATTCCTTTCAGAACTTTTTATTCCTTATCATTTCATACAAATATTCCCAGATTTCTCTCAATCTGTCATTTGTCAATTTTTTTTTTCATTTTTCAAATGCTTTTTTAACTTCTGATTTACATTATTCATTTCTGCTAAATTTTGAGTTACAAATTTTCTCCCTGTTTTTCCCCTACCCACCACCCCAAAATAGCAGTCCCAGAGGATATCTCCTCCAATCTGCTCTCTCCCATATTCCATACCCCTTTCGACTTTTTCAGTAGGGCATGGTGGATCTCTATGCCCCAGTGCCTGTATATCTTATTTCCCAATTACATGTAAACTAGTATTAATAATAGTGTGTGTGTGTGTGTGTGTGTGTGTGTATTTAAACATTTGATTTTAAAACTTTGAATTCCAGATTCATTTGCTTCCTCCCTTGTCACCCACCCTTACTGGGAAGAGAAGCAGTTCAGTATAGGTTGTACATGTGTAGCCAATGCAAAACAATAACATAGCAAATATATTGTAAAAGACTGACTATATTTCCCTCCCTCCTATCCCACCTTCCACTTGTTCTATTCGCCACTTTGATCCCTTCTATTTTCAAAAGTGGATGCTTCTAACTTCACTCCCTCCCAGCCTGTCCTCCCTTCCATCAATCTCCCCCTCTGATCCCCTTCCCCCCTACTCTCCTGTAGGGTGATATACCCTATTTAGTGTGTATTTCATTCCCTCCCCAAGAGAAATTCAATGAGAATAAGGTTGACCCATTCCCTTTTGCCTTCCTATTCTTCCCCTCCATTGTAACCATTTTCCCTTACCTCTTCTTTATGAGATAGTTTACCCCATTGTCTCTCCCTATCTCCTCTCATTATATTCCTCTCTCACCTCTTAATTTCACCTTTTTAAGTATCATCCCTTCCTGTTAATTGGTCCTCTGCCCTCTATGTATACCTGTAAACATATATACACATGTTCATATATGTATTCATATGCCCATATACCTTCATATATAGACATATATATTAATATTCCCTTCAACTATTTTCATACTGGTAAAAGTTTCATTAGTTATAATTATCGTTTATCCATGTAGGAATGTTAATTGTTCAACTCTGATGAGTTCCTTATGATTTCTTTTCCCTGTTTACCTTCTCATGTTTCTCTTGCTTCTTATATCTGAATGTCAAATTTTCTATTAAACTCTGTTTTTTTTATCAAGAATGCTTGAAAGTCCTCTATTCCACTGAATGACCATATTTTCCCCTGAAACATGATACTCAGTTTTGCTGGGTAGGTGATTCTTGGTTTTAATCCCAGCTCCTTTGACCTTCAGAATATCATATTCCAAGCCCTTTGATCCCTCCGTGTAGACGCTGCCAGATCCTGGGTTATCCTGATTGTATTTCCACAATATTCAAATTGTTTCTTCCTGGCTGCTTGTAATATTCTCTCCTTAATGTGGGAATTCCGGAACCTGGCTATAATATTCCTAGGAGTTTCTTTTTGGGATCTTTTTCAGGAGGTGATCGGTGGATTCTTTCAACCTCTATTTTGCCCTCTGGTTCTACCACATCAGGGCAGTTTTCTTTGAGAACTTCCTGGAGGATGATTTCTAGGTTCTTACTTTGATCATGGCTTTCAGGTAGTCCAGTAATTTTTAAATTATCTCTCCTGGATCTATTTTCCAGGTCAGTGGTTTTTCCCATGAGATATTTCACATTACCTTCTAGTCTTTCATTTGTTTGGGTCATTAGCTTCCATTTGCTCCAATCTAATTCTGAAGCAATGATTCTCCTCATTGAGCTTTTGAGATTCTTTTTCCATCTGGCAAATTAAGCTTTTTAAGGCATTCTTCTCCTCATTGCCTTTTTGAACCTCTTTTGCCAATTGAGTTAGTCTATTTTTTAAGGTGTCATTTTCCTCAGTCCAGCTGTTGACTCTCATTTCATAATTTTCTTGCATCGTTCTCATTTCTCTTCCCAATTTTTCCTCCACTTCTCTTATCTGCTTCTTAAGGTCCTCTATGGCCTGTAACCAGCTCGTATTTTCCTTTGAAACTTTTGTGCAGAGTTCTGACTTCACTGTCTTTCTCCTGTTCCACATTTGTCATTTCTTAAGGCACAGCAATATTCCATTACATTTATATACTGCAATTTTCTCAGCTATTCCTCAGTTGATGGGTATCATCTTATTTCTAAACCAAGCAGGAAAAATGCTACTATAAATATTCACATACATTTAGGTCCTTTCTTTTAAAGTCTCAGATTTCCTCAGGGTATATGCCTAACGGTGATTACCAGTGGACCAGTGGGTATGTACAGTTTAGTAACTTCCAAATTGTTATTTCTAAAGCACTTCTGAGCATGTCACTTCCCTGTTCATCGGACAGAATACAAATTACTTAGTCTACCTACCATTTAAAGCCCTTCTACTCATACTGTAACCTACCTTTCCAAACTTATGATATGTTATTCCCCTTCATGATCTCTACATTCTTGTCAAACTTGGCCACTAGCTATTCTCCAAATTTGTTATTTCATCTTTGGTCTCTGTGCCTCAACAGGCTGTCTCTCTTGCCTGGGATGCTCTCCTTCCTAAAATTTTTCCATTATTTGAAAGTTTAGCTCAGGTGCCACATTCTGCACAAAGCTTTGTTAGATTTCCCTCAATTGTTAGTATGCTTTTTTCCTTAAACTGCTTTGTATTTACTTACCTGTATACATGTTATCTCCCTGAGTAGAATGTAGGTTATTTTATGGCAAGGATGTAAATTTTTGTCTTCATATCCTCATATTAGCACTTAATAAATGGAAACTAAGGGTATATAATGAAATTTCCACTTAAATTTTTAACTAGTTTTAAACCTGAATTTTTTGAAACTGTATATTTAGCATAATGAAAAACAAAATTGATTTCCGTAAGATGATAATATGAAGGGCCAATAGGACTTGATGTTTCAATAGTCTATAAAAATATCCATTTCGTTTTGTTGGTGTAACTTTCTAAGGCTCAAAATCCAACGTTAAAGTCACCTGAATTTTCAAGTCAGATCCCTGGGCTGGAAAGAAAGGTTCAAAGATATCATGGTTGTTACAGTGAACATAAGTCTTATTGTTTGGAACCTCCATCTCTTCTTTGATACCCTCTACCCTCTTTATGGCCAGTGTTCTCTGTACCATCACTCCATGTTAACTTGTCAGAAGAATCAATATTTTGAGAGTTAAATCTTCATCTATACTTAGGTTATATATACAATAGTATAATATATTGTTCACAGTAGGCACTTAATAATTGTTGAATAAAAGTTTTGTCAAAGCAACATTTGTCTTTCAATAAACATGTTCTTCATTCCTTCACTGAACTGCCTTATCCCTTATTTCTTAGAAAAGTTATCCTAAGCATCTTATTTGGTGAATGGGTTCTTGGAAGTTTAGGAGATATATGCATGTCCCAATTTGGAGTTTTTCACATGTCCCCAAACTCTCTAGGAACTATCATTAAATCAGAGTTGGGTACATGAGGTAGAAATGAAAATTCTCACAAACTCAATTATCTTTTCTATACTGAAGATTCACAATCTTCTTATCTAGCCCTGACCTCTTTAGTGTGACCTCTAGTCTTGCATTTCCAATTGCCTATTTGACATCATATGCTGGATGTTTGCCCCGTAGACATCTTAAATGAAACATGTCCAAAATTTGACTCATTTTTCTTCCCTCGAAGTCCTCCCCCTTCCTAACTTACTTATTGAGGGTAATGCTGGCTTTTTAGTCACTCAGATTTAAAATTTAGGTGTCTTCCTCATCTCCTCTCTTGTGCCCCCTTCTCTTATCTGACACTCCCACCACCCCAGTACATCACCTATTCTTATACTCATTACCTTATTCCTATACTATTGGATGGTGGATCTTCCTGCCTCAAATCTCTCCCCATTCCATTTTATCCTCCATTCAGCTGACAAAGTTACCCTCCCAAAGTACAAAGTGGACCATGTCATCTATGCCCACCCTTGCTCAATAAACTTGAGTGGCTTCCCATTACTTTTGGGATTAAAAAAAAAAAAGTCCTCTTTGGCCTTCAAACTGGCCTCTTTTCTGCTCCCCACACAAGACACTCCATCTCTTGGCTCTGGGCATTTTTGCTGGCTGTCCCCCACATGTGGCATACTCTCATTTTCCATCTCCACCTCTGTATTTCCTTCAAGTCCCAGCCAAAATTTCACCTTCTACAAAAAGCCTCTCTCAATCCCTCTTAATCCTAAGGTCTTCTTTCTGTTGATGATTTCTAATTTATCTTCCATGTACACATGTTATTTACATGTCATGTTCCCCATTATTAGAGTATGAGCTCCTTGAAGGCAAGAACTATCCTTTACCTTTTTTTTCCCCTATCTCCATGGTGAGCATAATTCTTGACAAAACTAGGTGCTTAATGAATGTTTATTGACTGGCCAAATCAGAATCCATGCCCTAACTCTAAACTTCTGAAATATATTTTCTTTTTCCCTTTCCTGTCTACATTTCAGCAGAAGTGTTTGTCACTGATATGACCAAAAATGGTTAAAGCAAAGCAAAGAAGCTGGAGCAATAGATTTGAAGAATTAAGAATCTTAAGTCATCCATACCTGAATGTGTATATATTTCTACTCATTTAAAACTTTCTATTTTCTCATTTCTAGGCCAAGACTCATGTACTTGACATCGAGCAGCGACTGCAAGGTGTAATCAAAGCTAGGAATAGAGTAACAGGGCTACCTTTATCTATTGAAGGACATGTGCACTACCTCATTCAAGAGGCAACTGATGAAAACTTGCTATGCCAGATGTATCTTGGTTGGACTCCATATTTGTAAAATGGAACTTTTACAAGTTAATACATTCTGTTTTGACTCCAAAGTTGGTGTTATTACAATGATTCAGTTCCAGATTGCCACATGCATTCATTACTGCCCTAGATCAGTTGCTATACTTTCTTCCCCGAAAATGGTATTTCATTTAATAGACTAGAAAAATAAAATTATATGTTCAGATGTAAATTTTCCTAGAAGAATATTTATTATAACCACATAAATAATATTATCCTAATATGTAGACTGAAGGGGGGGAAAAGTATCTGTATAAAATGATACTGCAGTAATACTATTTTTTTTTTGCCGTTTTTGGAGGGCAGTTGGGGTTAAGTAACTTGCCCAAGGTTACACAGCTAGTTTTGTGTGTGGGTATTAATTGTCTGAGGCTGGAACTGAACTCAGGTCCTCCTGACTGCGAGGCTGGCGCTTTACTCACTGTGCCACCTAGCCTCCCCAGTAATACTATTTTTAGTCTAAAGTTGGCATAAATACGTTGGGCATGTTTTAATTTTGTTCTAGACTGTCATATTTATTTAGAAGAATCAATACTGTCCTGTGGCCACTTGATAGAAATCATTGGTCCTGCTACATCCTCACACACTATAATTCACACACCACATCAGAAGGGACAGCCATCATCACCTGACTTGTGCGCACATTCCTGATAGTAAGAGGTGTGCCGGTGAGCAAACCCCACTTCTACCTCTGCACCAGTCTCTGCTGCCCTGCCTGAAGCTGCTGGCCAATTCTCTAGTCTCTTTAAGAAACAGGGCTTTGGGGGCGGAGTCAAGATGGCAGAATAGAAGCAGGTCTTCCACATGGCTCTGGCTTCCACCTTCCCCAATGTATGTAAAAGGGGACTCTGAACAAACTTTGGAGCTACAGAACCCACAAAATGACACAGAGAAGGTAACCTCCCGCTGAGGACAGCCCGGCAGGAATTGCCCATCGCAGCACTCTGGGAGCCAAGCCCAGCCCCACACAGATGGTTTTAGCCCCAGGGAGGGCCTGACCAGCTGCCAGCCTGAGGGACTCCAGATCACCAGCAGCTGTGGCTGTTTCCAGAATTACCAACACATAGATGCAGGGCGAGAAGCCTCTGAGGAGCCAAAGCCGCCCCCACTTGGCAGCTTCCTGGCCTGCAGAGTGTAGGGGGACCAAGCACCAGTCTGAGGGGAATCACTTTTGCTTTAACCTGCTTGGATCTGGATTGCAGTCTAGGCTGGAGGTCCTGGGGTGTGTGACCAGATCGCCAGAGCATGTGGAGGCTTCAGCAAGGGCATCCAACTAATACCTCCGGCAGCTGAGAAAACCTCAGCATTTGGGATGAAAGCTCCCGTCTGGTGGCAGAGTCCTACTGTGGCAAAAATCCCAGGGGTCAAGTGACTGAGGGGTGACATGACTAGACAAAGGAAGCAAAAAAAAACAGAAAACTCCAACATTAAACTCCTACTTTGGGGACAAAAAAGATCAAAGCATGGAAGAGGAGGAAGACAGTGAAGTCAGAACTCTTGCACAAAAAGCTTCAAAGGAAAATACGAGCTGTTTACAGGCCATAGAGGACCTTAAGAAGCAGATAAGAGAAGTGGAGGAAAAAATTGGGAAAAGAAATGAGAATGATGCAAGAAAATTGTGAAATGAGAGTCAACAGCCTGAGTGAGGAAAATCACACCTTAAAAAACGGACTGACTCAATTGGGAAAAGAGGCTCAAAAAGGCAATGAGGAGAGGAATGCCTTGAAAAGCTGAATTTGCCAGATGGAAAAAGAATCTCAAAAGCTCAATGAGGAGAATTGTTCCCTCAGATTCAGATTGGAGCAAAGGGAAGCTAGTGTCTTTAAGAGAAATCAAGATGATGTTAAACAGATCCAAACAAATGAAAAAATAGAAGGCCATGTGAAATATCTCATGGGAAAAACCACTGACCTGGAAAATAGATCCAGGAGAGATCATTTAAAAATTATTGGACTACCTGAAAGCCATGACCAAAGTAAGAACCTAAAAATCATCCTCCAAGAAATTCTCAATGAAAATTGCCCTGATGTTTTAGAACCAGAGGGCAAAATAGAGGTTGAAAGAATCTACTGATCACCTCCTGAAAAAGATCCCAAAAAGAAAACTCCTTTGAACATTATAGCCAGGTTTCAAAATTCCCAGATCAAGGAGAGAATATTACAAGCAGGCAGGAATAAACAATTTGAATATTGTGGAAACACAGTCAGGATAACCCAGGATCTGGCAGCTTTTACACGGAGGGATCGAAGGGCTTGGGATACCATGTTTCCCCAATAATAAGACACTGTCTTATTATTTTTTTGGACAGAAAAACACCAGAGGGCTTATTTTCAGGGGAGGGCTTATTTTAATGAACATTGACAGCAATTTTAATAAACAGGTAAATGTGAACAAAAAAATGTACCTTTATTCAATAAGCAAATCACTGGGGAAGAACAGGATGACGCGCTCACTGCTGCAGCTCTGATTGGATGCAGCTTGGAGTGCAGCGTGCGTTTCATGGGGGCGGGGGGGGGGAACGGTGCATACAGAGGGTACCGTAATGTAATGTAAAGCAGGGGATCACCTTCACTACAGTAGCAATCTTAATAGGGCTTGTTTTAGAGGAATCTTACACAGTAAGGGGAGGGCTTATTTTCGGGATAGGTCTTATCGGGGAAACACGGGTATGATATTCTGGAGGTCAAAGGAGCTGGGATTAAAACCAAGAGTCACCTACCCAGCAAAACTGAGTATCATGTTTCAGGGGAAAATATGGTCATTCAGTGGAATAGAGGACTTTCAAGCATTCTTGCTGAAAAACCAGAGTTGAATAGAAAATTTGACATTCAGATACAAGAAGCAAGAGAAGCATGAGAAGGTAAACAAGGAAAAGAAATCATAAGGAAATTATCAAAGTTGAACTATTAACGTTCGTTCCTACGTGGAAAAACAATAATTGTAACTGATGAAACTGTTGTCGGTATGAAAATAGTTGAAGGGAATAGAAATATATATATGAGGGTATATGGGCACATGAATACATATGTGAATCTGTGTATTTATGTTTACAGGTTACATAGATTGAGGGCAGAGGACTAATTTAATAGGAAGGGATGATTCTTAAAAGGTGAAATTAAGAGGTGAGAGGAATATAATGAGAGGAGATGGGGAGAGACAGAATGGGGTAAACTATCTCATAAAGAAGAGGTAAGGGAAAATGATTACAATGGAGGGGAAGAATAGGAAGGCAAAAGGGAATGGGTCAACCTTATTCTCACTGAATTTGGCTCAGGGAGGGAATGAAATACACACTAAATAGGGTATCTCACCCTACAGGAGGGTAGGGTGAGAGGGGGGGATGATGGAAGGGAGGGCAGGCTGGGGGGGAGGGAAGTTGGAAGCACCCACTTTTGAAAAGGTATGGGATCATTTCTAGGGTTTTATCCCAAAGAGATCATAGAAGTGGGAAAAAGACCCATATATACATGAATATTTGTAGCAGCTCTTTTTGTGATAGCAAAGAATTGGAAATTAAGGGGGTGCCCATCAATTGGGGAATGGCTGAACCGGTTGTGGTATATGCATGTTATGGAATACTATTGTGCAATAAGAAATGAGGAGTAGATGGACTTCATATTTACATGGAGAGGCTTATAGGAACTGATGCTGAGTGAGAAGAGTAGAGCCAGGAGGAATTTGTACACAATTACAGACACAATGTATGTGTGATGACCAACTTTGATAAAATGGGCTCTTCTTAGCAATCTAGAGACATAAGTCAACCCCAAAAGACTCACGATGGAGAGAGATGTTTACATCCAGAGAAAGAACTGTGATTGAACCCAGATTGAAGCAAACTACCTCCCCTTATATATCGTTTGGTTTTGTTTCCTCTTTCCCATTCTTCATTCCATTTGTTACAATCCTTCTTTATAACCTGACTAATGCCTAATGTGAAAGTATTTGCAGATACTATACTTGACTGTATGCCGCCATGGGGGGTGTAGAGAAAATCTGAAACTCAAGAAGTTGTGATAATGAATCTTGTAAACTAAAAGTAAACAGATTAATAAAGCCCACAATGAGCTGCAAAAAAGAAAAGGTACAGGATCAAAGCAGAGAATATAACAAGTAGGAGGTGGGATAGGAAGGAGGGAATATAGTCAGTATTTTACAATATATCTACTATGTTAATGTTTTGCATTAGCTACACATGTATAACCTGTGCTGAACTGCTTATGTTCCCAGTTAGGGTGGGAGACAAGGGAGGAAGAGAATGAATCTGAAATTCAAAGTTTTAAAATCAAATGTTTAAAAAATATATATATATACACACACACACTATTAATACAATCTTACATGTAATTAGGAAATAAGATATACCGGCACTGGGGCATAGAGACCCACCATGCCCTACTGGAAAAGTCGAAGGGGGTATGGGAGAGAGCACAATGGAGGAGGGGATATCCTGTGGAACTGGTATTTTGGGGTGGTGGGTAGGGAAAAACGGGAAGAAAATTTATAACTCAATCTGGCGGAAATGAATGATGTAACTCAGAAGTTAATAAAGCATTCGAAAAATGAAAAAAAAAAACAGGGCTACATAAAAATTCTTTACCCAGTTGTGTGGGGGGGAAGGTAACTTGTTAATGACTTCTCTCCAGAGTGCTTGGCGGAATTCTCAAGGAGTGAAAGGTTAAATTACCCCCACAAATGCCAGATCTGGAGGGAGCCGCGCAGCGATGCCCGGGGCCCTGGGGTGCATGGGACCCCTGCAGGTGGCCGGAGCGGCGCCTGCTCCACTCTTGCCGGCCTTCGTGGCACTGCCTCTAATGAGGGAGTGCGCGCTGCGCCCAGCTGCATCCCCGCTGGGCGCCGGGCCGGGTGCGGAGGAGAGACCCCTGCAGCCGCCGCGAAGAAGGCCCTGGCCGACCGGAGTCCGCCTGTCCTTAGGCAGCTTCCGCGGACGGAAGCGGCCGCCGGCGCCCCTCGCCGGTTCCCAGGCCCTGCCGGGGAACGGGGGGCCCGGGGCTGCGTTCCCTAAGAGGGGCCCCTGAGACTCGGAGCTGGAGCCTGGAGACGTGGGAAGGAGAGGGAAGCTGGGCGCGGGCGAGGTCCCGCGCGGCCTCTCTAGGCCCCGGCGGGCGGCGGTGGCGCGGCGTTCTCTATGGTCCGGGAGGGCGGGGCCTGTGCTGTCATCGGCGGCGCGACGGCCGAGGCCTGGGCGGGGGGTTTGGTTTCGGTTTGGCGACGGCTGCAAGCGGGGTCGGTGACGGTCGACATGGGAGTCCCCAAGTTTTACCGGTGGATCTCGGAGCGGTATCCCTGCCTCAGCGAGGTGGTGAAAGAGCATCAGGTGTGTGTGGGGGCGGCCGCGGCGCCCACTCGGCCCGCGCCCCCTCGCCCGTCCCGGGGGCTGCGGGGGCGCCTCGGCCTCCTCCTTGGTGGGGGGCGGGGGCTCTGACAGGCGGCGCCCGTCGCGCGGTCGGGGCCCGGGGCCCTTTGTTTCCGTTTCTCTTCGAGTCGCGCAGACTTTGGTCCGGGCCGGCGGAGTGCTCGGACTTCGAGGGCTTCCTGTTTGGGGCCCCGTCGGTGCGTGCGGGGAGCTAGGGCCAAGTTCTCGGGGGTAAAATTCAAAATCTTCGCGTCGGTGGAAAGGGCCGGGAGCCGCGCTCTGCCGGGCCGGGGGAGGG
This sequence comes from Petaurus breviceps papuanus, assembly GCF_028583685.1. Classification (NCBI taxonomy): domain Eukaryota; kingdom Metazoa; phylum Chordata; class Mammalia; order Diprotodontia; family Petauridae; genus Petaurus; species Petaurus breviceps. The sequence goes on along the minus strand of NW_027186457.1, from coordinate 13,338,056 downwards.
GGTGACGAGGAGCCCTTGGGTACCCACGTCCCTGGTTGTAGTCAAAGGAACGGAAGGGGGAGGGGGGCGGAGCCTTTAATTTGCCTAATAGAGCTGTCAGGTTGCTTCTGGCGCCGAGCGTCTGTTAAAGAGCCCCAGGCGGGCTCCGTGTGGGGCTCCGGGGCCCCAGACACCCCCGCCCAGTCCTTCCTGCCCCCGAGGCTCTTCCGTTCTCGGGGGTCGGCGGTGAAGGCGAGATAGGGGGAGGGGGATTAGCATGGGAGAGCGTCGGGTAAACTTGGTGCTCCCGAGAAAACCCGCGATCCCAAGAGGGGGAGGAGGCTGGAGGGCAGACCCGGGTCAGGCAGGCCGGGAAGGGGCTCTCCGATGCCCGAGGCTGGAGTTGGGGTTGGGGCCTAGGGACGCGCCGCCGCGGAGCCCCCGGACTTTGGGGTACGGGGTGACGTCCCGCTGACGGGAGCCGAGTCGACGTGTAAATTACGCACTGAGCTGAGCCCGAAAGGCAAAAGTAGGCCCTTCCCTCCGGGAGCTCCCCGTGCTGCGGAGGGAGAGCAAGCTGACAGCTGTGCGGACCGAGTGGAAGCGGCCCCGGCGCGGAACGTGCCGGCGCTTTAGGTGGAGCTTAAGGCAGCTAGGAGGGAAGCGGGCAGTGCCCAGGGGGACGTGTCTGGTTCCAGGAGCAGCAGGGAGGCCGGTGACACGGGGTCACAGACTGGAGAGGGCGTAAAGCTTGAGAAGAGTGGCAAGGCAGCGGAGGGCCAGGTTGTGTGGGGCTTTAAAGACCAAACAGCTGCGTGCAGGACAGATTGGAGGCCAGTTAGGACTTGACTGCAGTAGTCTGGCGGAGGGGATGGGGGCCTGAAGGGAAGCGCGCTGGTGGTGGAAATGCTGTGGAGATGGAATTGACAAGTTCGCGTGATGATGTTTTATAGTTGCAAATTATTCTGAAAAGGGAGCTTTCCTATTGTTGAAAAAGTGCTTAAGGGATTTTTTTTTTAACTAGAGACTATTCAACAGCAGGCTTAAAAGAAATGAAAACTATCAATGCTATATGCAAATGTTCCAACTTGCAAATAATAACAGGCACATTAGAACAATTCTGAGTTATCAGAATATAACCCATACAACTCACTGTCATCAACTTGTCAGAGGATAAAAAACAATAGTCAAATTTGAAGGAATCCTGGGAGATAGGCATACTGATCCACTGTTGGTAGAACCCTGAATTCATCTGTACTGATCCTGGAAAACAATTTGGAATTGTGCAAGGAAATTTACTAAGTTGTTAATACATACCATTTGATCCAGCAGTCCCATCACTGGGTTTGTGCCTCCAAGAAGTCAAAGACAGAAAGATCCTTAGTCTACTACAACAGCATTAATTGTAAGAAAAAAACTGGCAACCAATTTTGATGCCTGTTGATTGGGGAATAACTACATTGTGATCTATAAATAGAATATGGTAGTACCATAGTGTAATAATATGAAGAATTCAGAAAGACATGGGAAGTCTCATGAACAGAACAAAGAAAGCAGAACTAAAAGGATATACACCCCACAATGACATAAACAAAGACTACAATAGAGGATTATTTAATTCCAATCAAATACAATTGTTCCTGTTAGTTCCAGATACTGAAGTTAAAACACATATCCTTTTCTGTTAAGAAATGGTGAATTGCAAGCATAGAAAGTTACTTGTGCTGTCAATTACAGTTGATATAATGAATAGTTTTGCTTACCATTTTTAAGAGAAGGTTCTTTGGAGAGTCACAAAATTCTAAGACTTTGAAGGGACCACAGAGACTATATTATCTAATCTAACTCATACATAAAAGGAATACTTGCTTATTGGATGTGTGTTTGGGGGGAAAAAAATAAAACAAACTATCTCTTCTGACTTACCAACTAGTGGTCTTTGTTGTTGTTTTTCTTTTTAGTTTATTTATTTTTAGTTTTCAGCATTCACTTCCATAAATTTAAATTTTTCTCCTCCTCCCTCCCCAAGATGGCGTGCAATCTAATAAAGGCATTCCTGTTAAACATTCCTATTTTCACTTTAGTTATGTTGTATAGAAGAATTATAACGAATGGAAGAAACCATGAGAAAGAAAGAAAAAAAAAGAAAAGAAAATAGTCTGCTTCACTCTGCATTCAGACTTCATGGTTCTTTCTCTGAATGTGGATGGCATTTTCCCATCATGAGTCCTTTGGAATTGTTTTAGGTCCTTGCATTGCTGGAAGGGCTAAGTCTATCAAAATCAGTCATCAAACATTGTGGCTGTTAACTGTGTACAATGTTCTTCTGGTTCTGCTCACTTTACTCAGCATCAGTTCATATAAGTTTTTCCAGGTTTTTCTGAAGTCTGCCTGTTCATCATTTCTTATAGCACAGTAGTATTCTGTTAGTTTCCTATACTACAACTTGTTTAGTCATTACCCAATTGATGGGCATCCCCTCAATTTCCAGTTCTTGGCTACCACAAAAAGAGCTGCTATAAATATTTTTGTACATGGGGGTTCTTTTCCCATTTTTGTGATCTCTTTGGGATACAGCCAGTAGTGTTCTTTGTTTACCTGACGTCGTTTCCCCATTTAGTTGCTGAATTTTTTAAATGACTCAGTTTCCTCAGTAAAATGAAGAGCTTGAGCTACCTGTTTTCCAAAGGTGTTTATACTTCTAAATTCTATTATAGCTTTAAAGCACACTGTTAACAGGATTTTTACTGAGCCAGTCCCTAACCTGAGAATGCTTAGACCTGCACAAAGCAGGCCTACTGACAGGAGTGGTAGCCATCAAGTAGAAGTTTAATTAATTTCATAGTGAGAAATGTTCTCTAAGCTAAAGTAAAATCACAGGTTATATACTTAAATCATAGGTGAGGAAAGAGGGGGGAAGGTGGATTACAAATAATTGTTTAGTGGTTTCACGGGAGAAACACAGAAATCCCACAGTACAATTCTGGAGTCAAGTCTTTTGGGGTCTTGACCACCTTCCTAAGGGACAGTAACAGGTTCTACAAGTTTTGATTGAGTCACATAAAGTCCACTGATTGTGAGCATTGTCAAAGGTTTGATTGATTAGTTCAAGCTGAATTGTGAGCTCTGACCTGAGCCCAAAGACAGCTCTTGAGAAAACTAAATTGTTAGTATATTTATTACACATATCAATTAGTATAAAAATCATAATTTCCTTCTCAACACTCATGTCATTCCGAGGAATGCATTATGTATAAGCTTCTACATATTGAATAACCTAGATAGAAATTATTGCATTAAAGAAGTGTTTTGATATATCTTTGAAATTTTTAAAGTCACTCTCCCTTGTTTCTGTATATGTGCTTCCTCCCAAAGAGTCACAGAGCATCAAGTTAATGAAATTCACACTCTTTAACTCTTGCTCAACATATTCATGTTAGGGAAGTAGTTATATTTAAGCCTTGTTTAAAGGGTGAATCAGTCATAAACTGATGAAATAGCTTTGTAGATTGAATGATTAATAAACTGGTTAGATATCTTTGTAGATGGTTGTATAGTCATTGCACATACAGCCTGGTTATCAAATGGTACCTGTGTACTAAGACAATTATGGACCACCAGTAACAGAGACTGACTGATCTAGTTGGCAGGTTTAGCCTTAGCAACTATATTTCTGTGTCACAGCTGCAACTAATAGCCATCTTATGGAGTACTGTTAACTCTCATCACAAATGACCAAAGAGTCACAGAGGTTATGCAGCCACTGTTAACTCTGAAAAAAACCGAAGAGCTCACACAGGTTATCACAACCACAATTACCTCTGAAATAACAAAATAAAACCAATAATAGTGGTCATAAGCAAAAAGCTTTCTTTATTCCATTGGAGGAGGGAAACTAGATACATGTGCTGGGGCCCCCTCTAATAGGGGACCTGCTTTAGTGTGGGCAAATCTCAACATATATACAAATATACCCAGTGAGCTGTAGCCCTGACAATAAGGGGTAACAGCAACAGTGAGACAAGTTTGATTCATAGAGTTTCATGACTGGGACATAGGTATTACAGGTACTTGCCTGAGGTCAGGGAACACCTGCTGCTGATGTAAAATAATTCTGGTATTTTGCTGTGACTAAGTTCATTCAGAGGGTGATCAAAAAGGATTGTTATTATGTCAAGCTCAGGGCACACCTTAACTCTGAAAAACAAGGTGTCTCCTAATAGTATCCTGACACAATCTTTGTAAATACTATATAAACAGTAAATGTTTACTCTTGAGATGATACAGATGGGCTAGTAGTGTGTCCCATACAGATAATTTTGCTATAAAAACAAAATTCCATATATTAAATCCTATTTTTACATATGGAAAATGGGTTTTTGGGGGAGGGAACCAGAGGACATCCCAGTGTTCCTTAGCTACCCAAGTAGTAGGGCTTTAGTGCTAATACTTCCTCTTTTGTTTGTGTAGCAGCAAGCACCCCAGCGTCCCCAGGGTTGCTGCCACCACAAGTTCTTGGATCTGCTTTGATAAAGGAAAGCAACTCAAAATGGGTTAACAAGCTTACTTTAATAAGTCAAACATGTATCGTTTACCTAGTTCAGGGGAAAGAGGTCAGCACCCCGAACTATAGAATATACAGAATTATCAAGACAGAAACAGATCAAGTAGACAGATTTCAAACTGTCCAACCATTACATCCATACCCAATCAACATCTGGGTTTCAAAGCCAGGGGGCTCTGGACAACGGCTTTCCAGAGTTTCATCTGATCAAATCACAGAACACTTCTCAAAGTGAGCCCCAAAACAAAGCTACACATCAGGGCTTATATAGCCTTCTCCTGGCTCAGAGAATGTAACAACCTTATTGACTCACTGGCCAATCAAGAAGTATCTACTGAAAAACAAGCCTCCCACCCCAGGCTCCAGGTGCACTTTAGCCTAGGGGCAGGGAAGATCTTTAAATTTACATTCCCATTACAGTTTGTTAGAGCAAAATGTATCCTTAAAGGCTGGCTTCAAACTAGGTATCTTACATGGATATTCTAAAATCATGTAGTTAACATTAGAAAAATATACAAAAAGAGACACACCTACCAAAGATACTTACCATTGTCTTGGAGGATATGCCCTGTACAAGTCCAAGTAGTAGGTTTTCCTATCCACTCTCCCATTGCCTCTCTTTAGAGATGTCAGTAATAATAATAGCTAACATTTATATAGTGCTTGCTATGTGCCAGGCACTGTGCTAAGTGATTTACATCTCATTTGATCCTGGGAGCCAGGTGCTATTATTATCCCCATTTTACAGATGAGAATACTGAGGCCTAAAAAGGTGAAATGATTTACCCATGATCACAGCTAGTAAGTTTCTGAGGCTGGATTTGAACTCAGGTCTTCCTGATGCCAGACAGCTCTCTGTCATCTAACTGGTACCACCTGGCTGCCTGACAATGTACTGATTACATTGAGCCCTAGAATACTCCAGGAAAATCTCATTGAGATTCACTCGAAAGTGATGGGTCTGACCATTCATACAAAAAAAAAAAAGGATGGGGAAATTATATTGCATTTGGATAGGAAATGCACCATATCAGCCAATCATATAGCTTGTAAGGGAGTGGCAGATGAATAGATGGCCCCAGAATTGAATAGGAGAGGGAAATTTATTGGATTTCAGTATTTTCAATAATCCCAAGATATAGAACCTTTCCCCCCTACTCTACCCTCGACTTTTTTTTTTTTTAACATCACTAGATTCTGGTTAGGACGTATCGAACACATTTTTCTAAAATGGATCCAAATCACAAGTGATCCAGAGAGCAGTGAAAAGATGCCTGGTGGGGATATGTGTTTACAGCCTATTCCCAGTGTAATGGCATAAAAGATCTTATCAATGGGGTGGCTAGGTGGCACAGTGAATAGAGCACCGGCCCTGGAGTCAGGAGGACCGGAGTTCAAATCCAGCCTCAGACACTTAACACAAACAACTCGCCGTGTGACCTTGGGCCAAGTCACTTAACCCCAACTTCCCTCCAAAAAAAAAAGGCAAAACAAACAAACAAAAAAGACCTCCCCAAGGACAGATATGAATAATAAAGGAACTGGCCAGTCATGTATCAGCCCAGGAGTTGCACTCATATCCATGAAATAACAAAAGATCTGTTAAGGATTTACAAAAGGATGTGCATGAGGAGTCTCACAGAATAAGGAGTTATGGAGAGGAAGAGATCTGCAGTGGTGAAAGAAGTGCTCCCATTTCTAAAATCATTGAGCAAGTGAAGCGTTAATCAAGCAGTGAACTGAAAGGCGCGGAGCCTACGGATCTTCAGGTAGGATCACAGGATGCTATCCCCGGGAGGGACACTTTAAGGTCTAGTCCAACCCCTCAAGTTTCACATGAGGAGAATGATGCTCAGAGGTAGTAATTACTTCAGGGAAGTAATTTGCTAAAAGTAAATTCAATTCAAAAAGCATTTATTAAGCACTTTTTCTATGTTCCTGACACTGTTGGAGGCACTGGGAATAAGAGATAAAATGAAATAATCACTTCCTCAAGGACCTTATATTCTATTGGAGGACATAGTATATACACAGATAAGTAAATATCAAAAAGTAATTTGGTAGGGGAAAAGATCACTTGACAAGGAACAAGGCCTAGTGTAGGGACCAGCTTTTTGAAGGAAGGCAGGAATTCTAACAGAGATGGGAAGGCAAGTTTTTGGTGCAAGGTAATCTGGCACTAGAGTCAGGAAATGATAGGTTGTGTAGAGAAACAAGTCAGCCAGTTTAACTAGGACTTAAGTGTCAAGAGGAAAGATAAGAAATCAGTCTAGGAAGTTAGATTGGAACCTGATTGTGAAGAGCTTTAAATGCCAAACAGGAGAGTTTGCATCTTATCCTGTACACAGTAGAGAGGCACTGAAGCTTTTTGAGGAGAAAAGTGACATACACCTGTAGTATTTGTGTTTGTTTGTTTTGAGGGATGAGGTCAATATCTTTGGCACAGGTAAATTACCAGTGAGGAAACTCCTACCAATGGAAAACTGAAACGACTGCACAATTCTTGGTCTTAAAAGAGAGTTGATTGGGATGTACAGAGATTAAATAACCTGTTCTCAGTAATGGAGCCTGTATGTGTCAGAGGCCAGACTTGGATCCAGGTCTTTCAGACCTCCAGAGCAGGTCTCTGTCAACTTCATAATCCTTCCTTTGTTGGTCAGACCTTTACTTAATGGAAGATAGACTAGCAAAAGAAAAAAAAACTACAGGCCTAAACCGGGGTAGGGATTGTGAGAGGAGAAAAAGGAATGGACATCCTAAAGAAGTGACAGTTGGTTGAATCAACAGGACTCGAAAAATTATTGAGCTGGGGGAATGAGGGAATGACTGAGCTGGAAAAATATGGGTGACTGAAAAGCTGGTGACACCCCTCAAAGAAATCAGTAAGTTGGTTTGCATGGAAAGACAAAAGAATTCCTTTTTGGATATAGTGAGTTTGATGTTCTAAAGTCCTTCCTGATTAAGATGTTCTGGGGTTTTTTGTTTGGAGTGGTGGTGGTGGTGGTGGTGGCGGTGGTAATTCCCCCCGATTGCTAAAATAGAGATTCCTTTTCTATAAGTAGCTTGTCTTCTGACTCAGATTCAACATTTATCAAGCCCTCATTATGTACACTCTAGGTACAAAATAGGCTAGGGGAAAATGATGCTGTCCTTGCCCTCTAGAAACCTTTCAATCTAATTGGGAGAATATGGTATATACAAACGCACAAAAGAATGTGACAAGGAAGGACACTTCTAGTCAGCAAACATTTATAAAGTGCCTACTGTGTGCTGACTCTTATGCTAAGCTCGGCAGGAGATAAAAAGTATAAATAGGATATGGTCCCTACCTTTGTAGAGCTTATGGACTAATACACTATATGTTTACTTTTTTTTAAAGTTTCATTAAAAACTTAATGTTAAACATCAATGCAATCAACTAACTTTATTTCGTAACTATTGAAAGAATTAAGTTCATTACCTAACTTATCACATTTTTTCAGTAACTCCCTCAAAGCCCTGTCAGGACTTCTTGTCTAGTCGTTTTCATTCATTTTTCCACTTATGTGGTCATATTTCTAGTTCTGCTTTCCAACCTCTCTCCAGCACCTCAGAACCCCCATCTTAGAGGAGAGGGGGAGATAGGGATTAGGAAAGACTTTGTGGAAGAGATAGCATCCAAGCAGGGTCTTTAAGGAAGAGAAGAATTTCAGCAGGCAGAAAGGAGGAAGAATATGTTCCAGGGGTAGGGTATGGCCTAAGAAAATACACAGGAAGAAGAAGATTTTCCTACTGTTCCCTATGTGCCCTTGGACAGGCTGTTCTTGTGCCTGAAATGTTCACTTTCGCTTTGTGCAATCCCTGCCTCCCTTCAGATGCTTCCACCCCCTGCCATTTCTACCCCCATCCTCTTATGAGTGCTCTACCCCTCAGTTACTTTGTATTTACCTTATATTCATTTTCCTGTGCACATACTGTTTCCTCACCTTGGAACCAAACCATCAGCCAGCATTAAGTGTCTCCTAGGCTAGACACTGTGCTACATGCTAGAGATAGGTATACAGCCACTACTTCTAAGGAATTCAGCCTCTATCTCGGGATAGTAAGTGAAGTAAGTACACTGATCAGTGTATTTTGGGGATCAGACTAGATCTATTTGATTGAAATGATTTAATTCCTCCAGTGTGGGAATTTACTCCACCATTCTGTACCTGTTCTGCAGCTTTAGAGAAATGCTTAGGATGTTGAGTGACTGGCCTAGATCATAAGATGTATGATAGGCATGACTTGAAACCATATTTTTCTGACTGAGACCAGCTCTTTATCCATTATGTCAAGCTACTTTTTAGTAAAAATATTCAAATAAATATAAAGAAAATAAATACACATATAAGCAGGAAGCGGGGGGGGGGGTGCAGCATTAGCAGTTGTGGGGATCAGAAAAGTTTGCATGTAGAAGGTGATGCGTGAGTTGTCAAAGGAGGATTCTCTGAGGCACAGGTGTGGAGAGAGCCAGGTTCAAGGATGAGGTGACCGGTGTAAAGCCCTGGAGTGCCTGGTATGAAGAACAGAATGGAAGCTCCAGGAGACCCAGGACTTTCCTTCTGTTTTTGTCTCCCTAGGCCTAATAACAGTGTCTGGCAAATAGTAGGTGCTTAATAAATACTTGCTGAATTGTACTTAAGCAAGTAATTAAAGATTCAGAGCCTCCTAAACCAAAGGAACATGTACTCAAGATACATTCCTGGATATTCAGCTGAACCATCAAAAACTGCCCAAGAAGAACAAAAACTCAGTGTTGAATAAGATTGCTTTTTGTTCTCACAGCCACACAGGCTAATGTCTTTGGTAATCTACCTCTGCAGAGTTACAGATGGCCAGTCTCAAGATCACCAGCAATCTGCTACTTGTCAGTTCTTCATTAAATAGTCTTGGTTCAGAATTATCAGCCCCTAAACCAGTTTTTTTTTTCCTTAATGAGAGCCTTTCCTTGGAGATTTTCTCCAATCTCTCCTGTATGTGTTTTGTTTTTATAGTCATTTTCAAGTCATCTCCCTAATTAGAATGTAATCTTCTGGAGAGCAGGGACTATTTTTGTTTCACATATAATAGCGCTTAAAAATTCTTGCTGACTTGACATTTACACACTATGTTCTAGCCAAGTTAGTACTTGCAGTTCCCTAAAGTAGGCATTGTATCTCTGTGTTTGTCTAGGCCCTTCCTGTGCTTAAGATGTGCATCCTCCTCACCTCTTGAAACTCCTCCAGCTCTGTTCAAAGCTTAGTTTAAGGACCATTTCCTTCAAAAGGGCTTTCCTGATTCCCATAGTTGTTGATGCCCCTTCTATCAGAAATGATACTTATCTTGTCTGTAATTTATATTTACTTTTTCATGTATAATATAATGTAAGCTTCTGGAGGGCAGGAACTACTTCATTTCTGTCTTTATATCCCCAGCGTCTAGCAGAGTGTCCAACACATAGTTCCTAGTTAATAAATGCTTATTGAATTGAACTGAATCATTTCTTTTCCAGTGTTGAAGTTATTACTTCATCTATCTTGTGAGCCCCACATTTCTCTTAATGGCCTTATCTACACTGCAGCTCTGCCACATGGTATTTAACTTCGTGGCTATACCTAGACAATTTTTTCATTTGTTCTTCCTTTCCTTTTAGAGTCCTTTTGATTTGATTTGTGTTTATTACTTATTTAATTGAGAAAAGATAGACTTTGGGAAGTTGAAGGACTTTTCTTAAGGCAAACAGATTCCGATTAGCTCTGAACATGTTCTCAAATGCTTGCTCAATACTGTGTGAGCATTGAATGTATCTCCACGTTATCGTTCTCTTTTTTGGTGAATTGTACTTCATTTTGGTAGAATTAGCAATAGCTTCACTTAATGAGTGATGTTATTTTCTCCCTTGCAAATGAAACCATGACTGATTTTCACTAAATAGTATCTTTTTTAAATTGATTTTTCTTCTTTGTTTTTAGATTCCTGAGTTTGACAACTTGTACCTGGATATGAATGGAATCATACATCAGTGTTCACATCCTAATGATGATGATGTTCATTTCAGAATTTCTGATGATAAAATTTTTGCTGATATTTTTCACTACTTGGAGGTATTATTTCGCATTATTAAGCCCAGAAAAGTTTTCTTTATGGCAGTTGATGGTGTGGCTCCAAGGGCAAAAATGAACCAGCAGCGAGGGAGACGTTTTCGGTAAAGTGAATATTTTAAACTTTTGTTTAAAAGTATTGTCTTAGATTAATAATGTTTTGCTGACTTGTACATAATAATCTTTTGTACATAATAATTTGGATTGCTATTACTGATATTTTTTTCAATATAAAGCTAGAGTTTCATAGAAGTTTCATATAAGCTAGAGTTGGAAAGGACATTACTCACCTCTTAGTCCAAGCCATACAGGAATTTACATTATAACATACCTGATAGTTGTTCATCCAGGCTCTGTTTGAAGATCTCCAGTGAGAAGGAGCCTGCAGTCTCTGCAGACAAGTGATTCTGCTTTCATACATCTCTATGAGGGTGTTTTTTCCTGACATCAGACTTAAATTTGCCTCTTTGAAGCTTGTAGCCATTGTGCCTGGCTGGCTGATACTTAATAAACAGAATCTGCTTCCTCTTCCACAATCACAGCCCTTCAAATACTTGAAAACAACTCTCATGTCTTCCCTTTTCTTCTCCAGGATGTCTCCCCTGATTCTCCCACAGATCTTCATATGAATTGGATTCAAGGTCTTTATTCAAATCATTAGTAAGAAAATTAAACAGCACAAGGCTTAACTCTGAACTGTTAACAACTCCTCTTTTTTGGTACAGGGGAAAGGGCACTTCCTCTGAAGTTGGATTTCTTTTTCCACTTACTCCATGAGTGACCTTAAGCAATCTTTCTGATCCTCAGTTTCTTCATCTGTGAAAGCAGGGAATTGGACTACATGCCTCAGAGGTCCTCTCCAGATCTAGATCTTATGATCCATTTTTTCCATAAGAATAGAAGGAAGTATTTGGGGGAGGCTAGGTGGCGCAGTGAGTAAAGCGCAGGAGGCCCTGGAGTCGGGAGGACCTGAGTTTGGTTCCGGCCTGAGACACTTAACACCCACACAAAAATACTAGCCATGTAACCTTGGGCAAGTTACTTATCCCCAATTGCTCTCCAAAAGGCAAAAAAAAAAAAAAAGGAAGTATTTGACTACATTCTTAAGTAAATGAGAGCTACGGCATTTCTGTTATACCAGCTTAGTAACTATAAAAAAGGATATAGTGTTAGTCTGGGTATGAACTGTTCTTAATGAAGCCATGATAGAGCTTTGTAATGACTCTTTCCTTTCATTCAAATATATATTTTTTTTATATTTAGCTCATTTTTTTTTTTAAGCAGTTGGGGTTAAGTAACTTACCCAAGGTTACACAGACAGTTTTTTTGTGTGGGTGTTAAGTATCTGAGGCAGGAACCAATCCCGGGTCCTCCTGACTCTGGGGCCGGTGCTTTACTTACTGCGCCACCTAGCCGCCCCTATTTAGCTAATTTTAAAACATATTTATATAGGAAATTAAGATCAAGAAGTTATGTAATAAACAGCAAAGAAACATTTATTTTTTTATTTAGCAGTCACTAAGTCACACATTGAGGAGTTACTGAATTATAGCAATATAATTTTGACTATTTTAAGAGCATAACTTCTAGGTATTTGCATTTGATCCATCAGTACCTCAAGGATCCAGGATTTTGTTGGTATGGAAACTTCTTCCATTGAGCAATATCACAGCCCTTTTATAACTCATAGTCTAACAAGTTACTTGAAGCTCAGCAACATTAAATGACTGGAGCCCATGGTTATAGATTACTGTCTTCTACACTATACTCTGCTAGGTGGTATTTGCCCTCTGTGCTCTAGAGATATTCCCAAAATGATACGGACAGATGATGTTTTTTTAAAAATTTAATTATTTTTTTCCATTGAATTATGTTATTTCAGAGATAATTTGTGATAGATTTAACAGAAGAGGATCTTAATTCATGACAAGATTTTCTTAATACTTGAGGGATTTTTCTGCTGCCTATAACCTCTGTCAAATATATTTAAAATATGTAAACCAGTACTTAGATGACTTCTATATAAAGACGTCCTGAAGTGAATCCCTTTGTAAATTGAGTAATCCTTTTGTAATACTTCTGATTACTCAGTGTGTACAAATCATATTTGTATACATGGTTTTGTCTTAATAGGAGTGGAAATTTAAGAAGTAATGAATTTGAGATACTTTTAAGTTTCCGTCTATAGTTTGCACAATCATATTAGCAAGAGTATCATGCTGTAGATTAAGCATTGATAAGGTTTAGCACACAGAAAAATCACAAAATTGAGTGAAAATATTGTGGGCACTGTCTTCATTTGAAATGTAGCAGTTCTCTCATGAGATACTCAGTAATTTATGTGTGTCCCATCGAAAATATAAAATCTGGTAATTATCTTCAATTAATTTTAGTTCAAAACATTTTTAACAAGATAAAAGTTATAAACCTTTAACATAACACAGTTGCAGAATGTAAGTGTAGAAGAGACATTAATTTTGTAGGTGTTCAGGGAAAGGAATTTTCTAAAAATACTAAGTCTAAAAAAAGTTAACCTTTTATAGTGCCCTTTATTTTGATTTCTCGGGATATTTAAAACTTTTTTCCCCTTTAACTTTTTAAGGGCAGCAAAAGAGGCAGAGGACAAAATCAAAAAAGCATTAGAAAAGGGAGAAACTCTCCCAACAGAAGCAAGATTTGACTCCAACTGTATTACACCAGGTAAATATATTTAGCAAAAAACATTAAACACAGTGTTTAATTCGTTGTGTTTTTCCCTGTTTTATCTCAGAGAATTGTTAGATGAGTCAGCTTCCTGAGTATTAGTCTTAAATTTCCAAATGACTAAATCCACTATTCACTTGGACAGGGGGAAATAAACATTTCTTTCTGATTCTTTATAATCCAGTGTTACTGTCTCCTACTCTCTCTGAAACAACCTTACAGACAGTAGCAATGGTAGTAATAGTGAGAGTGATTCTTAACAACTCTTAAAGTTGTATTTCTTAAAATGAAATCTTACAAGGAAAGGACAGGGTACAAAGGTATATGGTTAGCAAGATTATATTGTCCCAAAAGAGCCCTACCATTGAGCCATGATTCAAGTAGATTCCTACGGTCATGACAAATACATATCTTTTACCTTTCCTGTTTGACAGTGACTCAATTTTAGGGTACTTTGCCTCAGTGATATAAAGACATAGACTATTTGCCAAGCAAAGGCCGTACTAAACTGTTAGCCTGTTTACCAGGAAAAAGACTATGCCATAGTCTGTATTTATATATATACATAAGACCCTGCGGCTCATTGTAATATTATGCTTGCCATCTCAAATACCACAAGAAATATATCTTATCCTTGACACAGAGATTTTGAACCCAAGGCTTATTTTTTTCTTGCTGTTGGTAATGGGCTCTTTCTTTAATGGCATTAGATAAGATTTTTTTTTTTTTACAGGGACTGAATTCATGGCCAGATTACATGAGCATCTGAAGTATTTTGTAAATATGAAGATTTCCTCAGACAAGTCATGGCAAGGAGTTACTATCTACTTATCAGGCCATGAGGTTATTTAGTCTTTTGACTGAAGCATTTTTCTGAATGTGATTTTCTAAAATACAACATATTACCCCTTTTTTTGGCTTTATATTCAGACTCCAGGAGAAGGAGAGCACAAAATCATGGAATTTATCCGCTCCGAGAAAGGAAAACCAGATCATGATCCAAACATCAGACATTGTCTTTATGGTTTAGATGCTGACTTGGTAAGTCTATTTGTGTGCTGAAATAAATGTTTAATTGTTTTTCCATTTTATTCCATCATACATGACTTTGATAACATTCTTTTTTTTTTTTTCATTTTTGGAGGGCAGTTGGGGTTAAGTGACTTGCCCGAGGCCACATGGTTAGTTTTTTGTGTGTATGTTAAGTGTCTGAGGCCAGATTTGAACTCGGGTCCTCCTGACTCCAGGGCCAGTGATAACATTCTTTATACCATTTCTGCATAATTCCTTTTTTAGTGTGTGTTGCAGCCTTCTCTTACTGTATTAGTGATCCTCAGTTTATTTCTTTGGAGACTGTAGGAGACCATGACCCAGAATCATATATTACCAGAGAAATGAATACACTCTTTGTTCCTACCTCCTCCCCGCCCCCCCTAAAAAAAAAACAAAAACAACTAGACCTTTCCTTCAGAGAACAACTTAGGAGTCTTTGAAAGAAGGCAGTCCAGTTCATTCTTCCTCTCCTATTAAATTTTGTTCATTGTCCATTTGCAGTATATGTGTAAATGTGTACATATGTTTATGTACGATATACTGATAAGTGAACTTTATAGATTTTATATCCAACTGTATCTCATAATCTGGTCATTAGGGATTCTTCCTCTTGTGTTATTTTCCTATGCAGATAATCAGGCCAATTTCCTTTGATTGATTATGGCTCTGATTTAGGAGGTTCTGCATTATTTCAGAACTTGATGCAATTCATCATTGTCATCTACATATAGCACCTCACCTTCTATGGGAAATCCTTCTTCAGATTGGACATTGCACTGGATATCTTCCATGAGAGTGATGAACATGTCTAGAGAACATGTATTGCCCTGTTTTATACTTCTCTTGGTATTAATGATCAGAGTTTTATTGAACAAGGTTGTCTCTGTTATATTTTTTAAGGTACCTTATTTAATGTTATCTTGTACATGGGAGGCACCTTAAAGAATGGTATTTTACTCTACAGAATTGAACTTTTTTTAAGGATAATAAGAAGTAACAGTAGGATCCTGTAAATTCTATCTCCTTCAGTCAGTTGTGGTAAAGATGTAGTAAAGATGTGATTTGCTGTGAAATATTCATTGCAAAATCAAGTGATGCTCCTTTACAATGTTCTTATCATGGATGACTTTGATACCGTATAGTTTATTTTCATAAGTTTTATAGAGACAATGAAGTAGGCACATAGGTAGGTTAGCAGTTAAATGTAGCTGTACTCTCACTTTTTGAGCACAATAATAAGGTTCATTTCTTCCCCCTTTCCTTTGGTATCTTTCCCTTCATTCAGACACCTTTCCCTATCCCTTAGTGCCCTCAAAATTGTGACCTCCAGGGTAGCCTTTTCTGTACATACTTAATTTAGTCTTCCTACTTTTCCCATCTTTGTTTTTTGTTAGTGCCATGTATAATCCTTTCAGAAGCATGTTCAAGACAGTTATGTTAGAGTTCAGATGTGGTGGCTTTGCTGTCCGTGATGGCAAAAAGAATTTATTATAAGAGTACTTACTTAGCGATATCTTTCATCTGCTTACTGTCATCCTTCCAGTTTTTTCATTAAATAACTTCAAGGTAACTGCTTGGTTTGGTTTCTAACAAAGTTTTCCTTATAGTTGTTTTCTCTTTCGCTGTCTCACCACTTCCTGTTTTGTGAGGTAACACTGCTCATAACTGTCTACCATTTTCCCTTTAAGATTTCATTAATGAATTTATAATCTAAACCACTCTTGCCCTTTGCTGTCATCCCTTCACTTGCCAAACTCATCAGTTTTTAGGGTCTTTTGGGTCTCTTCATTATAGCAATTGATTTATACTGGTTAGATTTCTGTACAAAATTATGTTCTGTCAGTTTTGTTTCTATTTCTCATTTTTGGTACCTTGTATTTGCATACCATATCTTTTTCTAATTTTTATTCTTCTAGTTTGAATCCTTGATGGCTCCTTTCTACTCTTCCTTCTGACCTATTGCCATATATGTGTGGCATATGTGTGCCAACTATGTGAAAGGCCAGTAAGGGTGAGAGGGTTGAAATTGAAGCTTCTTTACTTCTCTGAGTCCCATGTGAACACTGTTGTCTTAATCACATAAATGAGTTTTCATGTAACTAAAAAAATTCAGTTTTTCCCTGTTCATAGCCATCACACATTGTACAAAAGAAAACCTTTTGTAATGTCTAGCTGTAAGAATCCCACTTCACAATATTTTATGCTTTAGTGAATAGTAAGCATATTCTAAAATTAAAAATATATGTACAAAATGTTTTTCAAATAAATATTCATAGTAAAAAGTGAATCTGGTATCATAAATTGTTGAATATAAACATCTCAAATCCTTTTTCTGTTTTGCTTTTTTTTTTTTTTTTTTTGGAGGCAATTGGGGCTAAGTGAGTTGCCCAAAGTCACATGGCTAGTAAGTATGTCAAGCGTCTGAGGTCAGATTTGAACTCAGGCCCTCCTGACTCCAGGGCCTGTGCTCCATTCACTGTGCCACCTAGCCACCCCAATTGCTGAGTTCTCAAATCCTTTTTCAACAGATTATGCTTGGATTAACAAGTCAGGAGTCACATTTCTCTCTTTTAAGGGAGTAATAAAAAGTGAATAGTAAAAAGTGAATCTGATATTGTAAACTGTTGAATAGAAACATCTCTTAAATCCTTTTTCAACAGATTATGCTTGGATTAACAAGTCATGAGTCACATTTCTCTCTTTTAAGGGAGGAGGTCCGATTTGGTGGCAAGAAAACACAAAGGTAAATCATGCCTTAGGAAAGTATATGCCATGGGACATAAGATAGTGCAATAAGAGAAGACAGTATTGTCTGGGATAGTTTGTCATCATTTAATTTATTGAGAGGGTAAGAGAAAAATAAGGCTTATTATTTCCCTTGCTGATTTCCATTCCACCAGAACTTCTACTCTCCCCAATAAAAATTCCATACACATATCCAGAAGTCTTAGTGTACTTTTAAGTTTTAGCAGTTTAAAAGCAGAGCAGCTAAGTAGCACAGTGGCTAGGGTGTTGGGCCTGGAGTCAGGAAGACTCATCTGCCTAAATTGAAATGTCACCTCAGACACTTAATAGCCATGTGACCCTGGGCAAGTCACTTAGCCCAGTTTGCCTCGGTTTCCTCATGTGTAAAATGAGCCAGAGAAGGAAATGGCAAACCAGTCTAGTATATTTGCCAAGAAAACCCCAATTGGGGTCATGAAGAGCCAGACTTGACTGAAATGACTGAATAACAACAACAAAGCTCATGTACACCATGTTGTACCCTTCTACGGTTGTTTCATGTCTGCTAGTTTTTTCTTCCCACTAAGATTTTAAGTTCTTTCACATTAGCAACAGTCCTTTCAGTGTCCAACCCTTCATGACCCCTTTTTGGTGTTTTCTTGGCAAGGATACTGGAATGGTTTGCCATTTCCTCCTCCAGCTCATTTTACAGATGAGGAAATTAAGGCAGATGGGGTTAACTGACTTGCCCAGGGTCATACAGTTAATCTGAGGACAGATTTGAACTCAGGTAAATGAGAGTCTTCCAGACAATTTGCTCTGCCACGCAGCCACCCCTAATTCTTCATCATACTTAGAGTTAAACTGGTACAACTTGCATTTCAGAATAGGGGAAGGTGAGAAGAACTCAACTGTTCTGTCTCTATTCTAATGCTGATACTGCGCTCTAGGGGTTCTCAATTTTTCCTCCTTTCTTCCCTAGTTGACAACCTTAACTGAGTCATATTGCAGTTAGAGATGTTAGGGCTCTAAAATGTTTCTGTTCTAAGTCAAGTATGCTATCATTGTACTGACTATAAAACTTTAATAAAATTTATGCTATCTTCCTGATAGGTAATTAATTTCTGTTTTGATATTCTGACCTTAAAAGTTTAAATAGCTATTTTAATCTGTCTAATTTTCAGGGTATGTGCACCAGAAGAAACTACATTTCACCTCCTACACTTGTCTTTAATGAGAGAATATATTGACTATGAGTTTTCAGCATTAAAGGTAAGTATCACACTAGCCAGGTGCAAAAAAATATTATGTGTAGAATTTTTCATGGCATTTATTTTTTTTCTCCATTTTACAATAGGACAAGATTTCCTTTAAATATGACATTGAAAGGATAATAGACGATTGGATTTTAATGGGATTTCTTGTCGGCAATGATTTTATTCCTCATCTACCTCATTTGCATATCAATCATGATGCACTGCCTCTTCTTTATAGAACATATATGACTGTCTTGCCAGAACTTGGTGGTAAGAAATCTTTAACAATTACACTGAAACTAATTTAGTATTCAAACACACTAAAAATAGTACTCAGTTTATTAGGTAGCTATACAAATGGCTGATCTGGAAAGAAGGTGGGTTCCTTGTGGGTCAGGGTAATAAATCCTGAGTTTACAGATTCCACAGCACATTGGTTAAGCCTACAACCACTTTATGAATAGTGAAGATAAAGTTTAAATGGCCACCTTAATAATTACTGTAATTCTTGACATTAACCCTTTAAGTAGGTGAAGTATATATTAAGAAGATTAATGGAAATTGCCAACTTCATAACTATTACATTATATATGTATATATATATATATACATATATATATATATATATACATATTTTGTTTACAAAATATCCTGGCCATCTATCTCATCGAGAGTTGGAACCAACATTATTATGGATCAGTAGATTTTACAGAAAAGAAAAATGGCTGACAGCAAGGGAGATGGAACATTGCAAACCAAGGGGTCAGCAAAGGGAAAAGGGTAGATCAAACAGAGAAGAAACCAAGACAAAGTAACCAGCAACAGTAAATTAAAGTATTAACAATTAAATGTTTTATATTTAATTAGTTCTACCGTAACACTGTTATTGCTTATATAGATGGATTATGAGTAATTTTATGTTTGCGTAGGCCTGTATTCTGTTTTTCTTCCTCACTTTTTTGGGGGGGAGGAGAGACAATTAAGGTTAAGTAACTTACCTAGGGTCACAACAGCTAGCGTCTAAGGCCAGATTTGAAGTCAGGTCCTCCGGAATGTAAGGCTAGTGCTCTATCCACTGTACCACCTAACTGCCCACATCATTTATTTTTTGAACATTATAATATGTACCTATGTACTAGGACTAATAGAATAGATCTGATTGAGACGTTTTGATTTTAATGCTAATTAGTAGAATGTCATTGTATGCCTTAGGGTACCTAAAATTTTAGAGCTAGAAGGGACCTAAAAATTCAACCGTTCTGAGTAATTATTTTACATATCAGTCTGTATATATTAAGCATATGCCTTGGTGCCAAGCACAACAAAGGAAAAATGAAGAGAAAAAAATGAAACTATAACACAAAACAGTAAAGGGATGTGCCTAGCTTCACACAAGTAGTATGTGTGAAGGCTTTTTTTTTTCAAAATTCAAAGTTTTTTCCACTATACCAACCTTGAACCATTCATTACTCATTACATATATAATTTTTTAGAATTTTTTTTTAATTACAAGTATCTTTGGATTTTAGTATAATTTTTTTTGGTCTCCTTTAGGTTACATTAATGAAAATGGCCATCTCAACTTACCTCGGTTTGAGAAATATCTTATAAAACTGTCTGATGTAAGTAATTAAAAAGTTTTTATATTAAATCAGCAAAGGAATCCTCTATAGTTAAATAACAAATAATTGAAATAATAAGGGTGGTTCAACTTATTTCTCTATATACCCTGCCACTTAAATCATGTCTTGTAACAAAGAAAGCTTAGAAAAATCCAACTGGTAAAGTGGCTGTCTGTCAATATATGCACCATCTCACACCACAAGTCCCCCCTTACTACAGTTATTTTAAGTTAAACTAAAATATTTTTGTACAGTTTGATCGTGAACACTTCAGTGAAGTTTTCGTTGACTTGAAATGGTTTGAAAGCAAAGTTGGCAACAAATACCTCAATGAAGCAGCAGGTATTGCAGCAGAAGAAGCAAAGAACTGCAAACAAAAGAAACTAAAGGCTAGTAAAAAGTTACACTTTTTTTGAACTTTTAATTACAATTATAAAATTCATTCTTATTTCCTTTTTCATAGTGTTAGGGTTTCCTTAGTTCATTCTTTACATTTTTTCCTATTTGTGGACTTCTTGTGTTATGTGTCCTTTTTTTTTCACCTTTTAAATCTTTTTCCTTTTTTATATCCTTTCTGGTCTTCTAAAAGGCAGTTTATCTCCCTCTAAGTGTTTTGAGCTAACTTATGGGGCTTGTTCCTCTTCTCATGCTCATATGTCATCTCAAATTTACTAGATTTCTGAGCCCAGATAATGATCTAATTAATTAGCTTCTCTGACCCTCACCATGGCCAGCTGATAGTATTAAATATTGATAGAGCTCTCACTTCTTGTCTTCACTCTGTTACTCCTCACCTTGTGTCACATTTATTTGTGTACATGTCCAGTAGAATATAAGCCCTTTGTGGACAGAGGCTACTCTTCCTATACCTTGCACTTAGGTCGTATCTTTAGTGAATATTCTAATTTTGACATATCTTTAAAGCAAGGTGTATAGTCCTTTACATCAGTTCTTATTTTTATTCTAAACTTAAATGCCATCTAATCCATATACAAAATAGAACAAAAGTTATACATGAAACTTTGGGTTTTTGTTATCTAGAGCTCTGTTCTGTCTATGGTCATTGATTGGGATGTAGTTCCCTTTTTAATCTGTTTGCTGCCTTGTCCATGCTTTGATTTCAGCCTCTCTTCCCACCCTAGGGAGGTGTTCTTGCCCTTGTTTTTCATGGGTTTTTCCGTGGGTGTCAGTATCTCAGGCTGCCTTGCTAGCATTTATCACTTTGGGGTTTACAAAGCACATTAAAGCTATTGTGTCACTTGAAGCAATATATGTAGCCTTACTCCTTTTGAGTTTGGACCACACAGTTCTCAACTTAGTACATGTGGCTCATCCTCAAAGTACACAGTGATATTCATTGTAGCTCTCCAGCTGAACCATCCATTCTCTCTTCTCCACACTTCACAGAGTCTTGTTTGAGACAGGGTAAAAAGAACAGAGAAGGAAAGGCTACCCAGATAGTAAACTGTCCGAAAGAGAGAAGGGCACAGGTGCCATTAGATAGAGTGGAAATAGAGGAGAGGGTAGATACTGTTAAAAGGAGAGAAGGTAACCATGACAGTGGTGTTGGGGAGAGTAGGTATGCAGGAAACACATCAGAGAGTATAAAAGGACAATAGAAGAAAAGAGTTGAGTGGGAAAGTTAGAAGATAAGAGGTAGAAAGAATTCAGAGAATTAGTAATCAACAAGAAATTAGAAAACAGGTTTTATTAGTCACCTACTGTTACAAATATTAACAGAGAAGGATTGTGTTAATAATCCAGGATTTGCTATTTTTTTAAAAGTAACCTACTATTTAATAACAGAATTTGTAATTGTATCTCATTGTTTTTTATATTAGTCATATACTTTGTTATAAGCAAATGTTATGTTCATGAAACAGTTATTTTATTCAGAAGCATATATATGTAGTGAAAAAATTTCTCATTTTGATTTGTAAAAATGTATCACCACAGAACGTTTTTAAACACCTTTTACTTTGAGGTCTTTTTTTAAAGCTGTGTCTTAGACTGACAGCCAACAAAAATAACTACGGTGCCATTATCAGATTAATCAATCACTTCCTGGTAATGACCTGAATCTGCACAAGTTACTAAACAAGTTCAAAGTCAGTTGCATCCTCAGACATTTGACTGTTCTGCCACCATAAACTGTATCATAGTGAAACTTGACTTTTTAGTTAGCTTGTCCCTGGTTGCAATCTTCTCTCAGTCTGCCCTATTAATCCAGTCTCATATTTCTTTTCTAGCCAATTCTTTACTTTTTGTAACTGTCACAGTAGTCACTGTAGCCCCTGAAGTTACCAGTATATTAACCCTCAAGTTCATTGCCCCCACCTCTGGCCTTGTAATCTTTCATCTTGAGGTTGGTAAAGCTGAGGGCAATGAAATGGAGCAGAAAATGTATAATCTTAGTAAAGCCTTTAGCACAGTGCCTGGCACATAGCAAGCACTTTGTAAATGCTAGCTATAATTATTGTTATCATCATTGTTACTATAAAACAGACTAGCTGTAGGTAGTAAAGAACACCAGAAAGTTGAGTCAGCAAGGATTTGAGGGATGGGGCAAAAGCAGAACAGGCCCTAAGGCTTCAAAAGGTTTCTTTGTGTCCCTGATCAGAATATTTCTTATCAGCCAGCAACATGTACAATTCTTACTATATTTACCAGGTTTCAGTGATAGCATTATTTTGCAAGTTTGTTGTATTTTTTTTTTTTGCAGAATTGATCATTTGTGTTGATCATAAATTTTGCTTTGCTAATATAGAAATAGTTATTGAAGCAAAGATCTACTTTTTTAGGTTAGCATTTTGTTTGTTGTTCATTGTTAAATTCTGAAGAGAAAATATTAGGGAAGAAAGACAGCATCAACATAGATGCTATGCCACAGAATGACAAAAATGAAGAAAGGCAGAAAATTAGAGGCCGTACTTATGAAATCCCCAACTATCTGTGGAGTCTCCCTATTCATTTATTGTATCCTACAGAACAATTTGTACAATTTAAGTATTGATTATAGGAAAAAACACTTCATTTTATACTAATACAAAATACATGGTTTTCAGATGTCATTTAAGTATTACTTGCAATATTTTTAGCTTTCTTGTTCTTCTTGCTTATAAAAAGTCTTCAAAATAAATACTTCTGTTGGCTTTATGTAGTTTTTTATGTTTCAGGGCCAGGAAAACTCCATGTGTTTGGCTGCTTTAGACAAAACTGAAGAAGTGGTGACTTCAAAGAGTGAGCAAAAAATTCTCCCTTGTATCTATCCTCCATTTCTGCAGAATACATCTCCCACCTTTTTTGCATCTGCATCCAAATTAGATAATTTAATAATATTAGGGAGGGGGAGAACCATGTAACTAGTTTTTGAGCCTATATATCTTCATTCTCTTGGCTTTGTTTCAGGTGTCATAGAAGATGAACCTGAAGATGATGACCTCTTTGAAACAGAATTTAGACAGTACAAGAGAACATATTACATGACAAAGATGGGGGTAGAAATCGTTTCAGAGTAAGTTTCTCTCATAGTTTCCATGCACAGTATCAGTTGTATACAGAATATTGTTCTAAGTGCTGGGGAAGGTACAAAATTTCAATCAATAAACCTGTTCCCTGACCTCTTAGAGCAACATGGCATAATGGAATGAGTGCTGGGGCTGGAATCCAAAGACCTGACATTGTTTCCAAGCTCCAACCCTTCTAGTTGCATGACCCTGGCCAGGTTTCCTCTCTGAGCTTAAGTGAGATAATGGGTATAAAATGCTTTGCAAGACTTAAAAAACACAATGGAAATGCTGTTATTATTAAACTGACAGTGAATAAGACTTGCAAAGACTTGCAAATACTATCTACCACAGACTTTTTGTTTAGGATTCTTTCCACTTTAAAGTGCTGTAAAAATTTCAGTTATTATAATCCTTGATGACTTTAAGACACTTATGCAGATAACTGGCCACAAGAGCTCTAGAGCGCATCACGCAAAGCTCTGTCCCAGATTAGAGGATCTGTGGCATATCCTGGCACATTCAGGAAAGTTCTTTTCAAGTCCAAGTATTAGAGGGGGCTAGAAATTGTGCAGGCTTTGAGAAAGGGAAATATGTCCATGTGACTCTTTTCCTATTTCCAGTGACTTTCTGGCTGACCAAGCTGAATGTTACGTGCAGGCAATACAGTGGATTCTGCACTACTACTATCATGGAGTTCAGTCCTGGAGTTGGTAAGACCCTTGCCTCATCCAGAAAATGAAATGGTTATGGATCTCTAATGATCCTTCTGGCTTAAAATTTCATGATGCCTTTAAGTTTATGTTGTGTTTTCTTTTGATAATTACTGTGAGATACTGTATTATCATTGGGAGTTTTCTTTTCTATATTGCTTTTATTTATGGTAACTTTTCAAGTGAAATAAATATTAGCAAGTTTAGTTGAAAAACAGGTAAAATCTTGTTAACTAAGAATATTTCAGAGTGCTTTGTGTAACTGAGGTATTTCTAGTTCTGGGAGCTGGTTCATAGTAAAGAGTACCTTGTCCTTCTATTAGCAATGTGTTATTTGTGTGAATAATCTCTTATTTCTGTTCATTTAATTTTCACTCTTAACACCAAGTACCTAAATTGTATTTGACTTGTAATTTGAGTTGGAGGAGGGATGAGTTACTGGTGTTCAACTACCCAATAGTCATTATTTCATTATTTATTCCTTCACCCTTCCTGTCTAGGGCAGAGGGGTGTCTGACCTATAAAAAGTTCGAGAGACCTAATTTCTGGGTAATTAACCATTTTATTAATTATGGCTAGTGAATAATTATTAAAAGGATGGTCATTTGGCCATCTTTGGTTCACCAAAGATAGATCATGACAGATCATTGATGCTTATATGCCCTTGGAAAAGTAAGTGTTTATAGCAGATGACAGTCAACTCTGACTGGTTAAAAATTAATGCAAAGAACGAATATTATAATGAGAGGTTGACGCACTCTAACGAGGGCCTGGGAGAATGTGACTTTGATTATGTCACTCTTAATCCCAGACCATCCCCAGCCCCAAGTAATCTAGACAAAGGATCTCCTCTCTTCTTGTGCCTTAGTAGAAGACAGTGGGTTCTATTTGGGTTGGGTCTGAACGAGGTTGAGGAGAATGTTAAATCCAATCTCATCAGTTCTGTTCTTCAGGGACTGATTTAACTTAGTAGAGAATGAAGAAATAGGAAGGGAAAAAATACTGAAAATAGTAATTGGTTATTAATGTAAGAGAGAAATAATCATTTTTTTTCAGGTGAAAACACATTTAAAATACCTAAACTAGAGGGTGGCTAGGTGGCGCAGTGAGTAAAGCGCCAGCCCCAGAGTCAGGAGGACCTGAGTTCTGTTCCAGCCTCAGACACTTAACACCCACACAAAAAAACTAGCCGTGTAACCTTGGGCAAGTTACTTAACCCCAACTGCCCTCCAAAAAGGCAAAAAACAAAAAAAAAATACCTAAACTATCTATAAAAATCCAGGAAGTAGAGAATATTATTTCTCTTACTTTATTCAAAACACTTCTTTTTTAAAAAAGCAAAATTAAATTAATTTAGAGTTCCTTAAAATTGGTATTTAATTTGGATGTTTGGTAAAAATACATTTATATGGAACTAATGGACCTGATTCTTCTATTTGGGCCTCCTAGGACCTCTCCAAAATCCATACTGAAAAGGAAATCTTTAATTTGTCCTTTCTCATAAGATAAAACTACTTTTTCCTGTTTTTGACTATGTAACCTTAGTATCTGATCCCCAGGTGAAAGCATAATTACAACTTTTATTGTTATTTGCATGCTACCTATGTAGTTATTAAAAATAGATTGAGTTATCTTGATTCAGTCTCTTTAAGGTTTTTGGTTAAGCAGATAATTTTTGTCTTATAGGTATTACCCTTACCATTATGCACCTTATCTGTCAGATATTCGCAACATTAGTGAACTCAAAATTAATTTTGAATTAGGAAAACCTTTCATGCCATTTGAACAGCTTCTTGCAGTACTGCCAGCAGCCAGCAAGGATTTGCTTCCAGGGTGCTACCAGGTGGGTTTTAGAATTAAAAGTATTTTATCCATCACTTGGTTCTTTGAAAATTTAGTTAATTTAACATTAAAGCTAGAAATGTGGTTACATAAAACTTATGGATGAGATTATAGATCCACAAAAGTAATTGTGTTTAGTGTGTTTGGTTTACGTTTAAATACTAATTGTAGTAATGATAATTCAGTGTTTCAAAGAGATAAAATTTTGTAGGTATGGGTTCTCTTTCCCCTAATGCAAATCTCAGACCAGAAACATTCTTAACTCCATATTCCGCGAGAGTATGTGGAGGCTTAGAGATAAAGGAAGTGTAATATAATGGACAGACCATTGGCTCTTTTCTTGCTGCTTATTACCTTTGTGACTTTGGGCATATTCCTTAACTTTTCTGTTTCTATTTCACCTAAATAAAGTAACTGGAAAAAAGTAATAGCTCTGATGTCCTTTGTCAGGAAGTGGCAGGGCTGGAACCTGAACCCATAAATCCTTCCTCAGTCCTGCTCCAGTGCTCTTTCATGATAGCAGGATCATGATTAATACCCAGGGAAGGAGGGTGAGCATTACCGTTAGCTAAGAAATAGGAAAGGGCTTCTGACAACCTTCCAAACAGGACTGTTGCGATTTGTGATAAAAAGACTCCCCTGTACAAACTTCATTGTTTTGTGTCCATTTGAATGTGGACAGAGCCTTTGTTAATTTGTATTTCTACCTGCTGGTCCCTTCTTCCTATTTCAGTCTTCCTCTTTGAGTTTCCAGCATCTTCCCTACCTCTTGTGTCGGGGAGCGGGGGGTGGCAGGGGAAGGTGCAAGGATCTGGTCATCAACCCCAGCCAAGTTCATTGTTCTTTTGTGACCTTGGCCAAGTCACTTAATCCTGTGTCCTCAATTTCTTATACATGGGTCCCTTCCTGTTCTAAATCTCTGAGCTCCTCGGTTCCACACTGTCACTGTGATCCTTTGTCACATACCCCATCTTCCTACTTCCCTATCAAAACGGAAGAATTATTTAATGTGATTATTATTGTTTGTACTCAGTTGATTATGCTTCAACTGAAAGTCGTTTACTATTGTGATAGCATCAATTGTATATTTTCATTTTATCCTTTTTTTATTAAAAAAAAGTAGAATGAAAATTTTGTTTGGCTAATTAAAGGAATTTCAAAAAGCAGTAATCATATAGGAAGAGTGGCTAGATTTGAGAGGCTAAAATTATTCAAATTTACTGAACTAGGCCTGGAAAGCTGTGAATTTAATCTTTTTAAGGTAACTGGGGGAAGGATTGGTTAGAAGGAATTGATTTCTCTTTCCCACAGGAAGTCTTCCTTAGTGGCATGAAACAAACCACCTAAGGCTAAGAACCCCATATCACTTGTCAGTGACCTCTTGTTGCCCTGGTCCCCAAACTGTAGTACTAATGTGCTATTAGGTTACCACATTCTCCAGGATTCCCCTCCCTTTTACCTCTCTGACTCTGCCAGGTCTTCTACTTTCCCAAATCTTAGTCCAGCTCCTGCCTTCCTTCTGCACCACACAAGCCTCACACATATGATTTTATGTTTCTAGAAAATTTGACCTCTCTTTGAACCTTGTCCCTCTTAGACTCATTATTTGTCCTCGTCTAGACATCCATTCCTCTATTCATTCATGCTTTCTCAGAACATTATATATGCTTTTACTTAACTTCTCTCCCCCTCCTATCTTGACTCTATAGTTAACTAATTCAAACTACATTCTTATCCACTTTTACCTCACTTGCTGCCTTGTCCTATTTTTGTTCATTCTCATCCTTAAAAAACCTTCACTAGTCCCTCCTACCTCCATCCCCTCAAGCTATTGTTCTATACCCCTTTATTAGCCAGATTGTCTACTCTCGTTGTCTACACTTTAAACTTTCACTCCTCAGCCTTTTTGAATGTGGTTTCTGACACCTCTCAAAATAAACTACTCCCTTCAAAGTTATTAATGCTATCTTAATGACCGCATCTGGTGATTAGCAAGCAGTTTTTAAGTGCCTTCCATGTGCCAGGCATTGCAGTACATGCAGGGGACACAAAGAAGGGCAGATAACAGCCTCTGCTCCCGAGGAGTTCACAGGCTGAAGGATCACTTTGTGCATACAACTGTGTACAGACAAGATCTGTGTATGGGGTAAGATGGAGATAATCTCATAGGGAAGACACTACTAATAAGGAGGATGGGGAAAGCTTTCTTGTAGAAGGTAGAACATGAGCTGAGACTGGAAGAAAGCCAGGGAAGCCAGGAAACAGATGAGGAGGGGAGGGCAGTGCAAGAATGGGGTCAGCCATGCAGATGTGCAGAGTCTGGAGAGAGTGGCCTATGTGAAGACACCCTCCCCCCCCTCGCCAAGGAGCCTGGGATCACTGGATCTGAGTGCACAAGGTGGTGAGGGGGCTGTAGAGTATGGACGGACACTAGGAAGGTGGGAAGGTTCCAGGGGATGAAAGGTTTTGTTTTGTTTTGTTTTTTAAGCAATCGGGGTTAAGTAACTTGCCCAAGGTTACACAGCCAGTTATTTTGTGTGAGTGTTAAGTATCTGAGCCCGGAACTGATCCCAGGTGTGCCGACTCTGGGGCCGGCGCTCTTACTCACTGCACCACCTGGCCTCCCTGATGAAAGGTTTTAAAAACCAAAAAGAGAATGCGATGTTTGATCGTGCAGGTAGTGGGGAGCCAGTACAGTGTAGGAGAATAACATGGTCAGAGTTTAAACTTCTCTTCATGATTTTACTGACATCGAAACGTATATTCAGAACATGCCTTTGTGTAATAGAATTAGTGTTTAGCAATTGTATGAATAATGAATTTTAGATTTCAGTTTTTAGTTTTGGAAATTTGTGCAAGAGACAGAGAATGGATCATTTAAGTACTTCACTGATTAAATAGTTTTTAGCCAGGATTTGAAAATGGCCATGAAGTAGGAGATTATTTTACTTACACAGTCAGCAGGGATACAAAAAAAAAAAATCAAAAACATGGCCCCTTGACGCAGGGAGCTCCCTTTCTATTGGAGGAGATGGCATGTAAATAACTCAGTATGTAAGAGATATATACAAAGTAAATGGAAGAAAATCTCAAGAGATATGGCATTCGTGGGAGTGGAGGGGGAATAGGAAATCTGAGAGAGAGAATTTTTATGATACTCTCCAGAATTACAAGTTAAACAGTAGGATATAATAATAAAGATCATTTTATAATAGAAAAGGCAAATACAATATGTTCCCTGTTTGCCTCTATGAGGGGCCATAGCTATCTCTTGCTTCATTTTGGAGCAGCCTTTAATACTAGAAAGTATAAATTTAGTCTATGCTTTCAGAATATAAATAACTTTTAGATTATAATATCTTCCACTCTAAGGAAATGTACTTTTTATAGCTCTGATAATACTTAGACAGAAACAGTTTTCCTTTCTTTTCTGTGTTCACAGCATTTGATGACTAGTGAAGAATCCCCAATTATAGAATACTATCCTCCAGATTTTAAAACTGATCTAAATGGGAAACAACAAGAATGGGAAGCTGTCGTTTTAATCCCATTCATTGATGAAGTAAGTACAGAAATATCTATGAATTTTTTCTTAAACAGTTTCTGCCTAATGGACAGAATGATGTCCGAGAAAGAGAGAGAGTTGGCTCTGCCCGTTGCTGCATACCGGCCACATGGATACAGGCATTGGTTCTCCCTGGGTTCCCTTAAACTGATGGAATCACAAATTCTATTCCAAAATTATTGCATGTCTTACCGAATTTAGGAATTGGTTATTCTTTTCTTTACAGCTCTTATGCACAATGCATGAAACCACTTATTATTAAGATTTGGCTCTCTGCACATATTTGAATCTATGTAAAGGGAAACTGTTTTCTATTTTTCTCCCATCTATATGGAGTATGTCTTCATGACCAGTATAATACCTGCAATGGTCCTGCCATCAGCATCCCCTCTTGCTGGGGTAGTGTGCTCCACTCAGTGTCTCTCTCCTGCCTTCTCAGTGTTGTTCTTTGCACATTTTCATTTGCCTGATCTTTGCCCCAAAGATCACAAAATAGACCTTCTGTATTCTTCAGTGACAATTGTAGTTTATTTTAAATTGATTATATTTTTCCCATCATAATTAATAGATACAGGCAGAAATCTAGTTCTGTAGGTATCAAAGTAGAATAAATTTGATTTAAAACAATTCAAAGCATGTACCTATTGATAGATTTGTAATTTTTTTATAAAAAAATTATTAATGTTTCTGTCTGTAATATGTTTTCCAAATAGTACAGTTTACTCAAGTTAATATTATTCAATGTAATGTTCATTACTGCTAATGTAATTGTTGATTTTGCTATTGTATAATATATGACCTGAAAATAATCCCGTGTTAAATATATAATTACTGAATTTTGATTTTTTGCTATTCTTCCTGCCTACCTCTCCTGCAGGAGTACTAGCTTCAGTGGGTGGCAGTAGCAGTAGTTTTTTGGGCTTTAAGAATAGAAATTCATCCCCCATTTTTTTATGTAAATCTGGGGAAAAAAACAGATTTGGCATTGATAATTTTCTTTATTAGAAGTGTGTGTTCTATACAGGGTGTCCCAAAAGTCACTATATAGAGAATATTTCCATGACATAGAAGGTACTTTTTCTGACTGAGGATTTTTTGGGGGCAAACCTCTCTCTGTAATTTTTTTTAAGACCCGACTACTGCAAGCCATGGAGTCATGCAACAAGTATTTGAGAGAAGAGGAAAAGAAAAGGAACAGGCACAGTGAGTGCCTGATGTACTGGTTTGACCAGGATGCTGGGTTTAAGTACCCCTCACCCTGGCCTGAGAAGTTCCCAACCCTTGAGAAGTGCCGTGCCAGGTAAGAAACTGATGATCTCAAGTGGGAGAAAGACCTTGCAATGCAGCCCTTTTGAGAATAAATAAGTGAATACTTTATGGTAGAAACCCATGCCCATTGGTTGTCCGCAGGCCCCATATGAGTATAGAGATCTTGATCCTCCTTGGATCTTTATGTCTGTGCTTCATTCTCACCTGCTCTGGGGAGGCACTGATTCAGTTCCAATACAGTTTAGTTGCTCTGGGAGGAAGAGGGGTAGTAGAAACAAGTCTGGCTTTGGGTTTAGAGGACCTGGGTTCAAATGCCTCTTCCTTCATCTGTTCAGTCTGTGACCTTGGCAAGTTACTTGGCCTCTGAGCATGAATTTCCTTCTTCGGCAATGAGCAGGTTCAAACGCAGTGGTTCCTTCCAAGTCTAAATCTCTAAACTTAGGAGCTAGACTGTTCTGGGCTACAGTAAGCCATCTGCTTTCTGGAACTTCCCCCTTTTTTTTTTTAGCAGTAAACATGGGTCTCAGATTGCTAGTTGACACAGCCACCCTTTGCCCAATTTTTAAAGATTCTCCCTACAAGGGTTCTCTTTGCCTGCATCTTTCCCCTATCCCCCAATCCAGTAACCATACTCCAACCTCCTAAATAATTTAAAGGGGATTTTCTATGAAACATTGCTGATCATCAGAGATACAGTGGGGATATGAGGTGGAGGGAGTTATAGATTCCAAAGGAGAGAAAAACTGTTTTTCAGATAGTGTGGCCTGCTGAATGATTCCTAGCTCAGTCAATCAAAACAGTTAAACAACAAAGTATTGGGGAGAAATGGAGGGAAGGAAGACAGAGCTTTATCATTCTCTACTTTAAAAGCAAGCCTCTACTCCCTCATAGTAACTTTTTAAAAATCAGAAAAGGTAGAAAGATTGCTATTGTTTTTAAGCTTATAATTTATTCCTCAGTCTAAAGACTTGTTCATTTTTTTAGGTACAAAATAATATCTTTAGATGCTTGGCATGTAGATATTAGTCACAATAAAATAACTAAAGTTGACCAAAAGGCACTGTATTTCTGTGGATTTCCTACTTTAAAGCACATCAAACACAAGGTCAGTAACTTAGCTTCAAATTGTTCTATTTCTGCTATTTATTATGCAACTATAGTAACTAGAGAATTAAATTAGTGGTTTTTTTTTTTTCAAGTTTTTTCTGAAGAAAAGTGGGGTACAAGTATTCCAACAAAGCAGCCGTGGAGAGAATATGATGTTAGAAATCCTAGTTGATGATGACTCAGATGAACTTGTAAGTATCTCATGCATTCAGCAGTTACTGAGTTATTATTATGAGTGTAGCATTATGTTAGCAGCTGAAGAGTTTTTTGAAAAACAGTACTTACCTAGTTGGGAAGACAGTCAAATAAGCAACAATGGCATATATGGTTATAAGCACCAAACTGAGTGGAATAGACTTAATTATTCCATAGAAATTCAAAGTCAGTATAGACTGTAATCATTGGGAAGTATCCCTGGAAAAAGTGAGATTTGATTTGGTCTCTGAAGAATGGGATTAGGGTCAGGGAAGAAGGGGAAAGGGAGACAAGGATATCCTGGGGTAAGAAGCACCATGATCATTTTCTTGAAATCTGAAGTGGAAAACGTGAGGTAACCAGTGGGACTAGAGCCAGAGGGTTTATGTTGGATGGACAATAGTAAGAGATAAGGTGAAATCAGAGAGTTATGGTAGAGCCTAGTAAATGAAGTGGGAAGTACAGAGGCTCCTAAGTATAATGTGTTCAGGCATGACCTCTGGTGGGGATGCCTAAAATAGGATAATGGTGGTGGGGCTGGAAAGAAAACTGCTGATGAAGAGATTACAAAGGAAAAAGCAGTATGATTTGACTCATGGGACATTGATGGTAAAAGACTAGGAATAGTCAAATATGACTCCAGGGTCTAAAGCCTTGATAACCTAGGAAGATGGTTTCCATTAAAGGGAATCAGGAAGTTAGTTTGTAATGGGAAGGTGATAAGTTGAGGTACCCCATAATCATGGTTATTTCTGAATGGAGAAGCCTAAAGATAGTTAGCTGTATAGAGCATGAGCTTCAAATAAAAGGGCAGAACTAGACATTCAAGAAATATTGACATAGAGATGATAGCTGAAGCCATAACAGAATTGATTCAACATTTTTTAAAAATGTGTCTAGAAAGGTCAGCTGAGTCTTGGGAAGTAGATACTTAGGAGCAAAAGGAGGAATAGAATCTAGAAAAGGAGACTGAATGGTCAGAGAAGTATATAGAAGTTTCAAGAAGAAAAAGGTACTCATTGGTATCAGAGCCTGCAGAGAGATCCATGAGAAAGAGCATTGAGAAGAGACCATTGGATCTGGTGACTTGGAGATGCTGCCTTATGGGTGTACACTTTAGTAGTGTGATGGGACAGAAGCCAGAGGGTGATGGCTTAAGGAGGGGATGGAGAGGTAATAATAATGGTTATGTAGTGCTTTAGAGTTTGCAAAGCACTTTACATATTTTATTTTATCTTCACAACCCTGAGAGGTAGGTGCTGTTATCATCCCCATTTTATAGATGAGGAAACAGACATAAAAAGGTTAAGTGACTTGCCCAGTCACACCGCTAGTAAGTGTCTGGGGCCAGATATGAATTTGGGCCTTCCTGACTCCGGGTCCAGCACTCTATCCACTGCAGCACAGTTTCATACCATTTTAAAGGGTAAGGCAAAATGTTATTCAAAATAAGAGAGATCTCAATATGTGTTAAACCAAAGAAAAAAACAGTAGGAAGAGATGTTGAAGATAATTGAAAGGGAAGACATAGGTGTGAAAGCAAGATCACTAAGAAATCATGATTCCCAGATGATGTCTAAGACAGGGGTCAGCCTTGAAAAGAAGGGGCAATTCTTCCTCAAAAACTAGAAAATGGATTTAGCAATGGACACACACACACACACACACACACACACACACACACACAAAGAAGTAGTAGATAAGTTAACTTGGCTTGATAGTAACAATTTATGTATATTTACATTGAATGGTTTCATATTATTTTCAGTACCTCAATGATTTGTAATAACAAGATACATTTCTAAAAGTAGTCAATTCATGTAGTTCAAGTTATAATAATTGTTATTAATAATGGTTCAGAGTGTTAAATGGGGGAAAATATGAATTTGAAATGCATGTTTCTAATTTTGTTCTTATTGTAAAGCTATTGAGTCATAATTCAGAAAATATATTAAATAAATTGAATTGTGAAACATTTTAGCTTTGATAGAATCTTCATTTAAAGTAATATAGCATAGGGAATGAACTTAATTCTTAGAGTGGTAATGAGATCAGAACGCTTGGGTTCTACATTTTAAGATTTGTTGTCATCAACTGAAATATGTAGGCAGTGGCATATATACCTGTAGACTAGCATTGTTCAGCTTGGCTATATTGAAACTTACTTTTCCCCACCTGGTACATAGCAAGTATTTTCATTCAGGATTAAAAGCAGTCCTTGCTAAGTGCTTGAAAGTGAGAAGCAGGAACCACAGGCTACCTGCCTGTTATCTCTGCTCACCACACAACAGGAAAGTACTTTGGGCTGGTCACAGCAGCTCTCTCCTGATGAGATGACCATTGTCAGAGGGAGAGATAGACTTGGAGAGGAGGGAAAAGGGAGTAGCCAGAGTGCCCTTCACCGGCCAACACTAGCTTGGAGGGAGAAAAGTGAAGGGCACACAACCAAGGACAAACTGAGCAAGAAAAAGTAAAACTTCAGAACAACAACAAACCTGGAAAAAAAAAGTGCAGAGAAGGAAAAGGCAAGTAATAAGATTGAATTCACGAAAGAAAAATCACTAAGTGGGGTGTGGGTAGAGTGGTTGTTGAGGAGCCAAAATGTTGGTGTAATATTTTGGGGGAAATTGGGACATTTCAAAAAATTAAGTTGAAAACTGAATATAAAAGAGGAAAATATATTATCCTTAAGCCTAAAGCAAGTTAAGTATTTTATTTTGCATTTGTTGTCATTATTTTTGCTCTGTTAAAATCTTGCTCTGTTGCCTCATCATGGCGTGGAGGTTACTCAGTATTCTTGAAACCTTGCCCTTGGAATGAGCTTAGGCAGCTCTTCCCAGGCAGCAAAAGCTCCAAATACCAGCTCAGCCACAGATTGTCTCTCTGTCATCTGAGGGCTAGCCTTGCTAAGTGTGCAAGAACCAGTAAACATGAAGGTTGGCCACCATATGATGACTTTAATGGGCCACAGTATCTCATGAGACTGTGAGCTAAGGGGTAGAGAGGCTGCAGTCTACATTGGTGGAGGAAGTAGCCCCACCAATAAAATCATGGATCTTGATATATTATTTGTTAAAGTATCTTTTCTTCCATTAAAAAAACATTTGTAAGAAATAAAAATTTTTTATAGTTTAATTTTTGTCACTGAAAATATAGTGCTAAAAATTTTTGCTTCTTGGTCCTGAAGGTTGACTGATGAAATGGCTAAAATAAAAATTATTGCTTTTTCTTTAAGCAAATAGAAAACGTTGCCTCCTTGGTGCTTGGAAAGTCTGTCTTTGTTAACTGGCCTCACCTTGAAGAGGCTAGGGTTGTAGCAGTATCAGATGGAGAAACTAAGTAAGTAAAATGTAATAAAAATTAACTTCCTTAATTGTGTTTCCCATGCCTTGTTTTCCATTCACTTATCTTTCCCTTAGAGGTCAGTATTTTCTTCTCTTCTAAGTTCAAAGGTTCTGCATTGGGTACAACTTTAAGGTATTAGTTAATAGAGTCAAATGTTTGTTTAAACCTATTTGAATGGGGGGAAACCCTGAAGTTTGATGCAAGAAGCAAAAGCTGATTCAGAAGTACCATTTAGATGTCAGCATTTTGCATGCTTATAGAGCTTTCTAAAGTGACAGAATTCTGCATCTTATGTACATAATTTAGAAAAGCTGTTTTCCTTTGACAGTCTCAACACCAGCAGATACAAACACAACTATGGTCACAGAAAAAGACAACTTCACTTGAAACTGCAAATCTACCATGTACAACTTACCCTTTTTTTCAAAGTAACTAATAAATTCAACATGTTAGTTAGAAGAGCACATTTTGAAGTGGGTTGTATGATGGCAGAGGAATTGGTTTTTGCGGACCCCAGAACCTTTTTGTAAAAAGGGAATTATTGTACACATATAGAATGACTAAAATTGAATAATAATAATTACTAGCATTTAAGCAGCATTCTAAATTTTCAAAGCACTTGATATCTGTTACCTCATTTGATCCACAGGACATCCCTGTGAGCAATAGTAAGTGCTGTTATAATTTTACAAATGAAAATAAGACGAGCAGTTCAGTGACTTGCTCAAGGATACACAGCTAATTAAGGTACAGAGGCAGGATTTTAATTCAGGTCTTCCTGACTTCCAGTTCAGCTCACTATCTCCTCTACTTTTATGATCTTGAATTCTCAAAGGGAGAAGACAGGTAGACCATAGTCAGCTAATAAGCATTAAGTGATTACTAAAAATTTTATGAATTTCCATTGGTATTTAGGATTGTTGTTCAGTGTCTGGATCTTCTCTTTGTCCCACCTTGCCTCTCAACCAACTCTACACACTAGATCCAGTGAGTGTGAAAAGTTTCACAGACTTGTGCTTCAGGGTTGCAAGTAAAAGTATCCATGCTGTGAAGAGAAAAATGCACTGTGTGGATTAGAAACCTTGCCCAAGCCCACTTATATTAGGATTCTCTTCAATACATGAATAAGAAAGACATCTCAAAAATTTTAAATTAGTGCAGTCCATATTTAACATTTTCTCAAATGTTCTGAAGCATGTAAATAAATAGCTCTCCAGTCAATTTCCTGATGGCAATAACTTGGCCTGATTGTTTTCCACCCATTCTCCCTTATTTTCCATTCCCACATGTAACAGGAGACCTTGATTATTCTGCCTGGCCACACAAAGGAAAGGGGGGAGAGAGTGAGGGAAATATGCAGGGCTGTGACCAGAAGGGAGGAGGAGCCGTCTACTCTGAGTTAACTCAGTGAAGGAAGGAAGTATCATTCATAAGTAAGTGAAAGGGAGAAGAGACAAAGAATGCAGGACACCTTAAAAAGAATGACTGAAATGCCAAAAGGTCAAAGGGAAAACCTAGACACAACAAACATTAGAGAAACTCCTCTAAAAACTGAAGACAATACATAAAAATGCAGACAACATGAAAAGAAAATTAATCTAGAATTCTCTTATCTAGAATAGAATTTGGGGGCTTTCCCCAGTGATCATGGAACACCAGGAAGAAAGTGCAAAATTATTCAGAGAGAAATAAAACTTTTTTAAAATGAGGAATGAAATTAGTTTGGAAATCAGAGCTCTTGATGCACAATTAAAAAAACCAGCAACAGGATACAGATCATAGTAGATGCTCCAAAGAAGACACAGAAAGAGAAAATAGTACATTCAGAACACATATATTTAAATGAAGAAAATTTTGCAGACGAGCAGCAGAAGGCAACAACATTGAAAGATTGATTCTTTATGAGAAAAAGCAACTGACCTCAACAGGATATACAGGGGGAAATTAAGACTCCTATGAGAGACAAGACCAACTAAAAAACCTGAATATCTTATTGCAAGAAACAGAAAAGCAAATTGTAAGAAAATCAGAGAAGAAAGGTCTGTGCTCCCTTGCCCCATCTCTGACCAGATCATCCTAAAGAAGTCATGCTGCCTATTGTCTTCTCTGGTGAACAGTTCTCTAGTTCCTTGAGAACAGATGATAGTTAATTTTTATCTTTGTGTTCCTGGTGCCTGTTATGTACTTAATACATGCTTGTTGATTGAAAGACAGATGGAGTTGGCATCAAAAAAGGAAATTCTGCCTATAAATTCACAGATGATCCAGTTGAGAGGGAATACAAGAGCGACTCCTAAAGAAGCTAATGTGCCTGCACTGACCGCTCTTGGATGGGCTTAAATTGTACAGAATTGGTTACATATTTGCCCTTTTGTAAGGAATCTTTGTCTTGGTGGGAATACAATTTTCACTATTTTTTAAATTGAGCTTTCAATCAACACATTAAATTAGGCCATCATTCCCTTAGATCTTATTTATCTTTCAGCCCCCAAAATGCCTCATTCTTATGAGAACTGTTTATTATACACTTTAGAGCAGTTGAGAAAGTGTTAAATGGGAACTTTGCCGATTTTATTTTTTTTTTAAGATTTCTCTCATTCACATAGGTTTTAGCAGAATCATAATTGAAGTGGGGCAGGGCTTCCTAGGTAAATAAAAAATGGGTTGTTCTCTTTACAACATAATACTATTACTGGCATCTGAGGAGTAGAGTTAACTTATCTTAAGGGTTCCTCATTAAACTAGTTTTTTCAGATCTGTTTCATTGTTTTGATTTTTGAAGGTTTCACTTGGAAGAAACTCAAGGAACTCAGAAGCTTTACTTGGGAAAAACTGCTCCACCAACTAAAGTGGTTCATGTTGGCGATAAAGAACAATCCAACTGGGTAAAAGAAGTACAAGGAATTTCAGAACAGTAAGTGTTAAAAAATTTATATTTTAATAGTATTGAACAAAAACGTGACCATTCTTTCACCAGTTTCACCAATTTATTTATTAATAGTTATGCTGAATACTGAACAGTTAGCCATATTATTGCTTGCTTAGAAAAAGAACGAAGAATTATGTGGAATAAATGTAATTATGAATGAGCTACTATTGGTGACTATGTATTATTCATTTTTCCTAATGTGCCACACATTGAAAAAAACCTTGTTTCTAACATTTTGGGGTCATTTATCAGCTGCTTATAGTAACTACTCAAAGTACACTAATGTTTCTAAAATTGGCACACTATTCAATTAACAGAAGTCATTTTCCCACACCTATTTTTCTAGTCTAATAACCATCATTTCTCTTGGATTTAGTTTTCTTTTTACCTGAAATCTTGTCCTTTTAGTGTTGTCTCCATTGAAATATTTTTAGAAGTTTGAATGAGCATGTTTCTGCATGTGCAATAAGAATGTTTCTTCAGCATTTTGGGTATGTGATTAATGTAGCTTATAGGCAATACCCCCACCACCACCCCATTTTGGATCCCTAGTTAACTACTCCGGGTTCTGAGTATTTTGTGAATCAAAACCCTCTCCAAACCATAGCTCACAAGCCTCCAGTGATGTTTTGTGTTTTACCGATCATTCTCCAAAAACTATGTACACACTTCGTGCAAATGGAATTCTGTGTGGGGCATTCACATGAGGGAATGGTGATAACCAGAGCAGCCACATGGAGGGGCAGCTCACACCTGGAGTGCTGCTGAGCTCCCGCTGATCCCTGCTGATGCCACTCATTACGCTCTTTCTGCCCTTCCCCACCTGGTGCTACCTTCCATGGCTCTTGGTAGTCATGATCTTTAGCTCCTTCAGGGCCCAGTACCCTCAGGCAGCATCCTCTGGCAGTGCTTTAGTTACAGCTCTTCAGCCACCTCTATCACCCCTTCTGATCCTTTGCTTTATGGGCCTCTTCCTGCAGAAGACCACAGTTTTTTCAGTCTGTTCCCAGAGTTTTCTTTTAGAGTCTGTCCTCTGTGCTAGGAGTATTTGGCCTTCTGGAAAAGTGATTGCTGTCAGTCAGCATCCTCAACCAATAGCTATGGAGCTCTCTTAACCAATGGCTAGGAAGCTCTTATGCTCAGCCAGGTTGCATCAAAGCTATTGAGGCCTCGACTAAGATCAGATCTGCCCTTTGAACTCTTCTTAGAATTCTTCCATTAACTGATTTTCTTCTTCTGAACTCTTCTTTGAGCTGAACTCCTTTTAACTGCCCTGTCTTCTATGGTCTTACCTGAGTTTATCACTTCAGTGGTTATCTAACCAATGACCAGAAATCCATTTTAATTTTTAAGTCTTTTTGAACCCCTTGGCTTAGGTGAATCCTCTCCAGGGCTCCACTTCCTCAAATGGAAAAGGGATTGAGAGATATTGTGGTAAGAAAACTGTTTTAAACTAACCCAGCAGCCCCTCTGTTCTATGCAGATAACAACAGCTATGCTGGCTAGAGAATTCTGAAAGGCCCTTGACCTTTGTCATTTCTCCCAGCAACCTGTGATAGCCTGGTCTCTTTCTCTTACCTCTCTACACTAAAATTAATTTTTCTGGTCTCTGGTATAGTGACTCTTAACTTCCTGCTTACAAGCATGTCCAGATCTGCACCATTCTTAAAAAACCTTCACAAAACCTAGCCATCCCCTCAAGGTATCATCCCGTTTTTCCTTTTCCATTTCATAGCCAAACTCCTAGGAAAAAAATCTTATGTTCACCTTTACTTCCTTACCTTCCATTCATTTCTGAACCCCACATAACTTGGCTTCCTTAGGATATCACTCTACTGAAACTGCAATCTCCAGAGTTATCGACAGTCTTTTTGCCAGCTAGTCCAGTGGTCTTTTCTAACTTAAACTCTTAGTAGTTTTTTTATACTATCAATTACCTTTTCCTGCTAGAAGCTTTACAGCATTGGCTTCTGTGACATCGTTCACTCCTGACTCTCCTCGTGACCTTTCCTTCTGTTCCCTTTGTAGAATCATCCTCAATCAAACCTTAAATGTGGCTGGCTCCCCCCTTTGGCTCTATCCAGAGGCCGTTTCTAATTTCCCTCCCTAATGATTTCATCCCATGGATTCAATTACCTCTACTCAAATAATTTCAAGATTTATATATCCAATTCCTTTATTGCCAACTTCCTACTACATAATCTTCACTTGCGTACTTCATCAGTATTTCATACTTACCATGTCCATTTGTTATCCAAACTTTACTTTTTCTCTTTGAGGGAATCACTATCCTTCTAGTTCCCAAATTTCTCAACTTCAAAGTAATCTTTCACTTTTCATTCTCCCTCATCTCCAGTCTAA
Source organism: Petaurus breviceps papuanus (assembly GCF_028583685.1). NCBI lineage: Eukaryota > Metazoa > Chordata > Mammalia > Diprotodontia > Petauridae > Petaurus > Petaurus breviceps. Next base: position 13,297,222 of record NW_027186457.1, on the reverse strand, counting down.
TTGGTTTCCAGGTTTTGATTCTGCTCTCACAACATCCTTCTTATTTCTATTTACAATGCCACCATCCTAATTTAATCTGTTACCTCTTTTCCTCCTAATAATTCTCCCTGCTTCCATCCTCGGTCTTCTCTAGCCTGTTTCCATTTAACCACCAAAATAATCTTCTCAAGGCATAAATCTGTCTGGCTTTCCTTTGGAAATCTCCAGTGGCTCTCTTTTGCTTCTCCGAAGTCTGGCTGTAAATCAGCTTTTCAGATTTATCTCACATTCCTTCTTTTTATGCACTCTGAATTCTAGCCAAAATGATATACTTGCTCTTCCCTAAATTTTGCATTCAATCTGTCATCTCCATGCCTTCATATAGCCTTTTGCCCTTGTCCCTAAAGTATAGTCTCTTTTCTCACTGTGCTTAGAATTCTTCAAAGCTTTCTGCTCAGAGGTTACTTCCTATGTTGAATCGTTTCTTTTCCCTCAATTGTTAATATTCTTTCCCTTTTCTAATTACCTTATATTTGCTTATCTGTATACATGTTATATGTTCTGAGGAAGGTCTTTAAGAATAGGTGTTTAATTTTTGCTTTTATATCCTCAGTTCCTACTACAGTGCCTTGACCATAGTAGACACTTAGACACCAAGTGTTTGTTTCTTTACATTGAATAGGATTGGTTATCAAGACACAGGGGAAGAGATTATATTTTCAAATGCCTGATATTTTAGTAAATCCATGTATCTGCATTAGAACTGTTGGTCTTGATTTTTTTTTCCTTCTTTCAGGTACAATTTTAATTTTACATGAGACAGTATTGAAATATATCATTAAGTATTATGTTTCTGGAAATTGTTTTTTATAGAGTCACTATATAAATTAAGTATTGGGTAAATTTAGATCTGTAATTTGTAGTGTATTTTTTAAAATATAAAACATGTTCAAATTAAATGTCATGTTTTAAAAGCATAGTAGCTATAAGTAAACTTTTCACTATTACTAGTTTTATTCTACTGCTACCTTTTTCTACATATAAGTATCTTAACAGAATAATTATAAGAATATATATATATATATATTTATTTTTAGCTTTTTCCTTTTACCTATAAGAATTCTGTGTAATTCTTACATATTCTCACAATATGCTATGCATACTTCTGAGTAGGATCAGGTAACAGCAGAAATTGTCAACAATACATAAAACATGAAACATATACCCAGAGTTCTTCACATATCTCTTTAAAGGTTTTCTGGGCATTTAATTATTAATCCAGTTAAAACAGTTTTGGACAGGGACTGGGTTCTACTCCCAACTTATTTACATATATAAGTTTCTCCCTTGTATTCCCCCTTCTAGCTACCAGAGAAGAAAAGGAATAATAATAAATGAAACTTCTGTTGTTGTGTATGCTCAGTTACTTACCGGTCATAAATATCAATTAAATCAAAATGGTGAGGTTCATCTGGAGAAACAATGGTCAAAACAAGTTCTACCTTTTGTTTATCAAACTATTGTCAAGGTAAGGCTCCTTTTAGGCTTCAGTCTATTCTTGATGCCTAGTATTGCACACTACATAAAGAAAAAAATCCTGTTACCTTTTATAAGGTTATTAAAATGGAAATATAACTTCATGATTTGTAATTATGAATGTGACATTTCCTGAATTGCTGACATTCTAGATAATATGATAAAACAAAATTTTACTTGTGGTAGCCAGATTGTTTCAAAATGTAAAAACACTATTTGTAGCCCATGCATATGCTTTTTTTTTAAAGGATTTGTGTGCTATTAATATATTTTTCTCCCCAAAAATAAGCCTAAATAAATTAGTAAACATAAAATTACCTTTTTTTAACAGTAACCTTAAGGTATAGTTACTCTCTGAATATTCAGCAATTAACTTTAAAAAACATATGATGCCTCTTTCCTTTTACAGTATCTAATTGTAATTCATAAAAAATAATTATGGGTAAAATTTTCTTTCCATACAGTTCTAAACCCACAATATAAATCTAAAGTTCTTTGGAAAATTTCACTCATACAGATTTTTATATTTTTGTTTTTAGGATATCAGTGCTTTTGAGACACATTTCTCTAACATCAAAACGTTGGATGACCTATTTCCACCTAGAAGTATAGTCTTTATGCTGGGGACTCCTTACTATGGCTGTACAGGCGAAGTTAGTTCTAGTCATTTATTACTGATTTCTATTTTGTTTTCATAATTTTTAAATTATATGGCTTATATTTTAGGCAAAAGGTAAAATGTAAAAATTCTTTAACAGACTTTTTATTTTTTTCTTCCAAAGGTTCAGGATTCAGGGGATGTAATCACAGAAGGTAGAATTCGTGTGGTTTTTAACATTCCATGTGAACCTCATCTTGATGCCTTAATACAGAACCAGCATGTGAGTATAGCCATTCACCTTGTCTAAACAGATTCTCTCTTGGTCAGTTCATGAGATGCTAAAGGAGTAAATGGCATTCAGAGATGTTAAAATGTTTCTATGCAGCTTTCTCTGACAAATTAACTATTCTGTGTAATAACATAGATCTTTTGTATTAGGAAACATAAAAACATTTCCATCTCATGACTTGGTTTTTGATGATTGAGTTCTCTAATGCCTAAAACTAAAGCAGTTTTTTTTTTGTTTGTTTTGTTTTGTTTTTTTAAGCAATCAGGGTTAAGTAACTTGCTCGAGGTTACACGGCCAGTTATTTCTGGGTGTGGTGCTGAGTATCTGAGCCCGGATTTGATCCCCAGGTCATCCCGACACTGGAGCCGGTGCTCTTACTCGCTGAGCCACCTGGCCGCCCCTGAGGCAGTTTTTAAAAGAAGATACAGTACTCATGTTAGTACTTATCTTTCAGAAGCCCACACAAACCTTCAGTGAAAATGATCAGTTTAGACTTGTGCAGATTTGTAATAACTAACAAATTTTCCAGGAAGAAATGGGCTGGGTTCAAAGATCAAACTTTATAAATCATGCAAAGCATAGTTGTTTGTATTTTGAACCATATTGGATAAAAAAAACACATCAGTAGAGTTGCTGCCAGTTGAAGATAAACAAGGCTAGCTGTGGACAAAATTTTATGCTATAAAGTTTCTTCTTCCCTAGCACCCTTTTTATGGACCCTTCTTTGTATAGAATTAAATGTTCTTCTAATCTCTTCCTTCTGGACTTTTATTGGGTCCCTGTCATACAAGGGAGGAAAGTGTTCACTAATAAACAGATAACTACATGACAGTTATACCCGCTTTCCATATCAACTATTCCCTTACTCTCCCTCAGATTTAATGCTTTGACACCTTGTCTGAGCTGGGCATCATTGCTTGAGGTCATAATCTAGCTCCCCTTTTCCTGGTTGTAGTGACCATGACCTAACTCTATCAGCAGTCCTGGTGATTGCTTCAGATAGTATGGTTATTATCCATCATAGATACCCTTCATTCCCTTCTCTGTCTGAACACAGCCTCATCCTGACTTCTGCTTCCTCTAAACCACTTCTCCCTTCCTTTGCCCTGAGACTTATAAATATATATTTTGTTTTATAGGGCATTTGTCATTTTAGTGAATGTTTATAATGTAATCTCCATATCTCTTGGAACAAGTCTCTGTGGTTCCTATTTTATCACTACCTCTGATAATGAAGTTTCTGATAAAGTGTGTTGTTTTCATCAGTAGAAGTGCTCATTCTGAACTCTAGTTTCATTATCTATAAAATGGGGAAAATAATACTTTCACTTCCTTTCTTACAGAGTTGTTATGATAAAAACTCTTTGTAAACTACAGCATGATATAAAATTATTATTGTTAGCATTAATATCAGACTAGGTTCCATTTGTAACAGAGCTGATTGATAAGAATTTTTTGCCTAGTGAAAAAAATGCGTAGTATTATTTTTTTTGGCCAGACTGTCTGCATTGTATCTTCCCTTGCATAAACAAGATTTAATTCCATTTCCTTGTACATATACACATATATTTAGAGAGAGAGAGACAGAGATTTTCTTTTAATTCTTAGGAACATGGTATTTAATGAAAGATAAAAACAAAAAATACTTAATAAACAAAAAATACTTCATACTTAGTTTTTATTCCAAATAGGTCAGCTATATTTAAGAATTCCTACATTGATATAGTTCAAAGGCATGGTGACATACCTTTGAAATAAGTGCAGAGATTAAAGGTAAAGGAAAAAATTTTAAAGTATTTCTATGTTTCTGCCCTGTACCATAATGATTTTTTTTTGTTTCTATATTTAAAGAAATATTCTATAAAATACAATCCTGGATATGTTTTGGCCAGTCGTCTTGGAGTGAGTGGATACCTTGTTTCAAGGTTTACAGGAAGTATTTTTATTGGAAGAGGATCTAGGAGAAAGTAAGTTTTTAGAAAAATAATTAATACTATAAGATGGAAAGAAAATGAAATTTTTAATGTTTCGATACTGATTTAAAATATAATTGTAATCTTTCTTAACTCAGCCTTTTACATAAATTCCTCTCATAACTGATTTTTCATCTAATTCACCTTTTATGAAATGCCTTGTCCAAAAAGGAAAATTCTTAACTAGAGTAAGTAACTAATTGAACCTTGCAAAAAAGTATCAGAGTGTTTGTAAGTCCTAAAAATGTTATTTCAAAGGTAGAGCCCAAATGAAGGAATAGCAAGAAGAACTTCAGTCAAGTATAGTCAATCTACACGTACCCCCTCACACACAGAGATACAAAAAATACAGCAGACTGAGTCCTGATTAGAAAATCCAAGATAAAAATCACAGTGAATCATTTTTCCATCTCAGGTTGGCAGTGGGAGATAGAAAAATCTATGGACGTTGGAACGGGAGTATGGGTGGGGAGTGGAATGAGATGAGTGCCTAGCCAAGAACAAGGACATGACATTCTAGACAGGGAGACACTGTGCATGAGAGCAAGAAGAGGTCCTGGATCTAGCACAGAGGGTAAGAGAAGCCTTATCTTACACAGGGTACAGGAACTGGTACCAACTAGCAGCTATGTCAGAAAAGATTAAGGCAGTCTGAGGATAGGACCTGCATCTGGGAGTGGTGTTCCATAATGAGGTATGGTCATGTCCCTTAGCTATGTACTAAGCCAGGAGCATGCAGCAGCTGTATGGCTCCCTAGGAATAGAACAGGAATCCTTATTTCTACCCTCTAGACTAGCCAGATCAAATGGGAGACTACAATTTTGTCATTCTGAACCAATAGAGATTTCCAGTTGGCTGATAGCATATGAGTCCAGGAGCACTCTACTGGAACCTCATCATAGGCAAGTGTATTCTCAGTACCAAACATAGGTCACAACATTGCAGAGCTTGGACAAGGAGGGCGTGTTTTCCATGGATCAGACTACTTTGGGGGCTCTGAAAGATTTCAGAGGCCCAGCCTGAGTTCTTCTTGAGATCCTGGAATAATACAACACTCAATTTCCTAAGAAAACAGCAGCAAGACCCTAGAAGACACAAGCTCAACAAACATTCCCTCCATAAGTTCACAGATCATGGTCCTAATATAAAGTCTGAAATCAAGATGTAGACTGGAAGAATGAACAAACAAACAAAAAGAATCTCACCACAAAAAAAAACTATTATGGTGATAGAGGTAGTCAATACAAACCCAGAAGAAGAGAATAATTAAACCATCTATAAGCAAAGTCTCAAAAGAAAAACACAAGATAGGTACAAGTTCACCTAGAATCCCTAGAGAAGATGAAGCCAGAGTTTTTAAAAGGATTTATGATATTATAAATTAAATGAGAGTTCTAGAGGAAGAATTGGAAAAGAAATGAGAGCTGTGGAAGAAAAAACTGGAAAGGAATTAACAGCTTGACACAAAAGGTAAAAAATTTTACCTAAGTAACAAATCCCCTGAAAGTTAGAATGGACTAAATGGAAGCTAATAACTCCAAGAGAAATCAAGAAATAACTGAAGTTTAAACAAAGTTTAAAAAAGCTGGAAAAAATATATAAAGTATGTCATAGCAAAAACAACTGAACTGGTAAACAGATCGAGGAGAAAAAAAAAATAATCATTTAGACTACCAGGAAGCCATGACCAAAAAGAGCATATTTCATTATATTTAAGCATTATGTTTCAAGAAATCTAAAAAAAAAAAAAAGCTGCCCAGATTTCTTAGAACTAAGGAGCAAAGATGATCAGAAAGAATCTGCTGGTCATTTCTTGAAAAATAAAAATGAACATTATAACCAAAATCCAGATATTCCAGGTCAATGAAAAAAAATACCACAAGCAAGCAGAAAGGAAGAATTCAAGTTCCAAGAAGCCACTTTAGGATTATATAGGATTTAGTGGTTATCACTTTAAACACAGACCTTGGAATATGACATACTAGTTGGGAGAAAGAGAGGAAAGATGAGGAAAATCGCCTTACATAATCCAAGTGCTCATGAAGTCCACACAAACAAGGAGGAGAAGGGGTGAGAGAAAAGACTGACGTTTGAACCTTATTCTCATTCAAAATAACCAAAGGAAGGAAGAGTGTGTGTGTGTGTGTGCGCACGCGCGCGCACGCTTACACAATGACCTACCAAGATTTCAGAGGACTTAAACAATGAAACATCTTACCTGCCTCTTAATAGAGAGTGATGAATTCACCGTACAGATTGGATTTTTTTTTTATGGACATGGCCAATTTTGGAATATTTTGCTTGATTGTACATATTTGTAACAGATTTTGGGGGAGGTGGAGAGGTAAAAAAGAAGGTAGATTTTTGTTGAATAAAAAAATAAAATTTAATTAAAATTTATTAAATGTAATTCAATTCCTTGCCTCTTGTTGAATTTTTTTTCCTCTTTAATGATTTATGTGATTTATCTGTGCTTTACTTGATTCAGCTTTTGGAGTTTTTCTTCTGCTTTGAACTGTCATTTGCCACAATAGCCATAATAAGTAAAATATAGAATCAAAGTCAAACTTTTCTGAAATTGGGAAACAATTTTAATTTGTTATCTGATCAGAATTAATGAGCCATTTTTGTTTGTTTTAAACAGTCCCCATGGAGACCACAAAGCTAATGTGGGATTGAACCTGAAGTTCAATAAGAAGAATGAAGAGGTTCCTGGCTACACCAAAAAAGTTGGCAATGAATGGATGTATTCTTGTGCTGTGGAGCAGCTCCTGGCTGAGTACCTTGAGAGGTAGTAACTCACAAGGCCCCTCCTCATACTCTTATCCACAACCGTAGGATTTAGTGGCATTGATTCATTTTGTCAAACTGATTTCAGTTCTTTCATTTTAAAGGATATACAAGCATTTAAAACATAACTTGATTTTCCCTTAGTAGTGCCTCCATCATGGGTGGCCACATCACTTAATAAGGCAAAATACAGAGAATGGTGACCATAATTAATATTAAAGAAAAAATAATGAGAAGTAAAGTACTTTAAATTACTGAGATAGAGATTCTAGGACTTCCTCTTGAAAGTAGTCCTTTTTTTTTTGCTTTTTGGAAGGGTGAAGGCAGGGCAAATGGGGTTAAATGACTTGCCCAAGGTCACACGGCTAGTAAGTGTTAAGTGTCTGAGGCCGAATTTGAACTCAGGTCCTCCTGACTTCAGGGCCAGTGCTCTATTCACTGAGCCACCTAGCTGCACCAAAATCATACCATTCTTGATGGTAAGAGTTTCTAAGCCAGAACTTTGCTTCAACTATATAGCAATCTCATGCAAAAAAATCAGGATGTTAAACTTAATTATAATCTTTTTTAAAAGATTTGTCAAAATTTTTAGTTATTATTTTTAGTGTCATAACTGAGTTACACTTGTTTTTATAAATAATGGCTTTTCAGTATTTTGGGACCTTAAAGAATTATAAAATTTTAATGCTCGAAAGGACCTTTGAAATGTCCACAAAATGAGAAAACTGAAGCCAAGAAGTTATGACTTGTCCAGAATTATATATTTAGTTGAAGAGACCCAAATCTCCCAATTAACTATTCTTTTTACCATACTAATGCTATATTTATCACCTCCTGTGTGATGTGTTGGAAAGACTTGAACTTGGAGCCTTGGGTTCAAATCCCACCTCTAGAACTTAGTAGCTGTGAGACTTTGGGCATGTCACCTAGTACTTCTGAGGCTCAGTTTCCTCATTTATAAATTGAATCTAATAGTATCTGTAGTACTTATTTGAGAGCTTATAAGGATTAAATGAGAGAATATACATTGTTTTTCAAACCTTAAAGTACTAAATAAATATCAGCTGTTAGTATCATATGTTTTATGAACACAGTTCATTTACATGTGTTGACAAAGAAGAGTTTTAATAATTTCAGATATCTGAGAATTTGTAAAGTGGACACCTATTTACTAAAATCAGCATGTTAGTTTTTATATGAGAGTTTTAAAATTCCTTGACAATTTAAATTTTACTGATAAACTAAACGACTTAATCATTCCAGAATTCTGCACACAATAGTCTCATAATAAATATTGCTTATTAATTTTTTTTGCATTTTGTAACCATTTGAGAGGGTGAAGGAAGGACTAGGATGAGGATTCTTACTACTATAGTTTTCTTAGTTTGCAGTAAACTAAATTTATTTCATGTGTTAGACATGTTTTCCCCATATAAGTAATATTTTCAGAAAATATTATTTTCAGCAACTAAACCAACTTTCAGAATAATTTCTTGAAGTTTTCAAGTGCTAAAGGATTTTAAATTTTTACAAAAATGTTAAATACATATGTGTATATATTTGTTTCACTGGGATACCAAATTTCATATTTATTATTTTCTTTTGTTCTTATATACCCAATCATATAAATTTCTTTCTGGAAAGGTAAATTTTAAATTTTCTGTTAGTAATAAGTATAAATTAGACTAGGATTTAAACATGTATGAGTGTATCCAGGAGAAAGTTAATGTCATAATTATCACTATACGAGTTAATGGTAAGATGATCTCTCAGCTTGGTTTTAAAGATAACAAAACAGGGGCGGCCAGGTAGCAGAGCGAGTAAGAGCACCGGCTCCAGTGTCAGGATGACCTGGGGATCAAATCCGGGCTCAGACACTTAGCACCCACCCAGAAACACCTGGCCATGTAACCTTGAGCAAGTTACTTAACCCCAATTGCTTAAAAAAATAAAAATAAAAAAAAGATAACAAAACAAAACTCTAAAATCTTATTTTCGCCTATTTATTCATACTTGTACATTATTATGATTAAAGAATGCTAAATATCATGAGTTCTTTGAGCTTTATCAGCCTTACTCTTTGACCAGCTTACCAAGTTTTTCTGAACACATGGCTACAGTGTTCTGGCTCACAAGTCTTTTAAATCTCTTTATAAATTCCCTAGCTATAGCAAGCAGTCATCTATAGCACTTGGGAACAAATGGCTGCAGAGGAGCACTATAATTAAAATACATTTTGTTATTGTTGGTAGGGTACCAGAACTCTTTAGTTACGTAGCTAAGAACAGCCAAGAAGACGTGTTCTATGAAGATGACATTTGGCCTGGTGAAAATGAGAATGGGTATGTAATTTTTGTGCCATTTTAACGATGTAGTAGTTCAAATCAGTGGTCCCATTTATTGACAAGACTAATTATAAAATCTCCTTCGTTTTTCAAGTAAAATAAATTATATTTTAATCATAATATTAATGGGATCTTTTTCATGTCTTAAGTTCAGTGAATGTTTTTAAGATATGATTTCTGTTATGTTGATTTTGGTTTTAGGACATTTCCAAGTTTTTATTGGATCTCTGCCTGCAGAATAAACTTATATGATTAACTTTAAGATCATAAATCTGGAGACTGTTGTAGTTTGCAATAATATGTAATCCTTCAGAACATTTTTATCTCTGGAAGAAAAATAATGAATTTTTTTTAATGTAGTGCTGAGAAAGTTCAAGAAATTGTTACGTGGCTAAAGGCGCATCCTGTCAGTGCTTTGTCTCGCTCCTCTTGTGATTTACAAATTCTCGATGCAGCTATTGTTGAGAAAATTGAAGAAGAAGTAGAGAAGTGCAAGGTACACGTTTTCAATAAATGGGATTGAGTAAATGAAATACAAAAAACTAAAAGACAATTTGCAAAATTTTGCAAGTGACTTATTTTGTATCACAGCTAAACACATTTACATGTTGGTACCTAGTAATCCTGGAATTTGGGTAATATCACAACCTTCCCACAGTGTAGTATAAAGAATTCTAAGGACTTTGATTCATCATTTACAGCAAAGACAGGGTCTAGATGTATAATTGTTTTCTTTGATGTCTTTAATTTTTAAAAATACATAATAATTATAGTAAGATCAAATTGGGCTAGACAGCTCTGAATTATTTGAAAAGCCAAAGGTGATCTTATTCAATATGAATAGTTATTAGAAAACAAAGTTAAACAAGGCATTGGTTTTATAATAAATATTTTAGATGTAATAAAATTTACAGATTGTATGAAAGGTAACATGATGTAGAGATCCCTTCCATGAGTCAAACAGACCTTTGTTCAAATTCTGCTTCTCTCACATAATACCTGCATAATGACAGGTATGACGCTCAGTCTTTTATTGCATTCGTTCTTTTAAGACTAAGTTAGAGACGAGTGTCTGCCTTCTTTCCACATTCGAAATTTCTGACACAAATTAATTCACAGATCTAAATTCCCACTGTGCCCCCCAAAAAGTCCATAAATTCTTGATATGTTTTTATGAAATCACTTCTAAAATGTTATCTATTCTTATTCTTAGAAACTCAGTTATTCTAATTTTGGTCTTATTTTAGAGATTATAGTTTATTCTATTTTGTGAATATTGCAAAGGCTTTTGACCAAAATCAATAAAAGTGTTATCCAACCTAGATTTTAAGATTGTTAATTTATTTCTTTTTTGCTTTTTTTATTTTAATCTTGATTAAACAAGAACTAATTAAATTTTCTAAGCATATATTAATACAATTATGTCTCAGGTGAACATTTAGCATCCCAAATGAAAAGCATGATGTAGATAATGTTTAGAAACAGGCAAAATATTTGTCAATAATGCCCACATAAGTTTTTCTTTAATAAAGCAATGGATATGTAAAAATATAAGAGTGACTGTTAGAAATGCAAATTTCTTGGCTTTAATCAAATACTCAACAAGTACTTATTGATCTTCTATTATGTGCATAGTGTTATAAATTTGTGTATGTACCGTCTGCTCCATTAGAATATAAACTCCTTGAGGGTAGGGATTGTTTCTGATTTTTCTTTGTATTATTCAGACATTATTAGGACATTGACACGGTGCACTTAAAATGCTTGTTGATTAATATCCAAAAGGATCCAAGGTGATATAGCCAAAATATCATCTCATATTACCTCATTATATTTGTTACTTCTTAAGTAATTTTATAATTGTTTTTTACATGGGCATGCTACAAAGTTCTCACTGCCTCTATTTTGACTTTAAAATGCATTTCTTAGACAAACAAGTATACACTTAGTTTGAATAAATGTAAAGTAGATAAATATAAAAGGCAATGAATTTAATAATGTGTAACCTAAGCTCTATATCAACACTTCAGCAACCTAAAATCCTATTTTGCATTTTATCCATTTATCTCAGTGTCTGCTAAGTATACTGTATACTTCATTGTAGTCTTATGTAAGTTTGATTATTTTCTTTATGTGTTCATCATCAAAGAATATTTGCTAAAAACCTGCATATATATAAGAGAAGTTTTAATCTGAGTTGATAACCATCTTGTTCCAATCAGCTTGTTTCAAGGGAATCATAATGAGCAGGTTGCTCATTTTCCAAAAGAGACCTTAATATAGGGATAATAGCAAGATCAGACTCTTAGTTTGAAAAGAAATTAAAGTCTTTACTGCCTCCAGCCACTTTGAGTGATAATGTTGCAGCAAGTTGCAAAAAGATGACACTAGCAGATTCAAGAAATTGTTTTTTTTATAGAATTTTTTGAGAAATACTCTTCATTGTTTTCTGGTTCAGACAAAAAACAAAATGTGTGGGTTTTTTTTTTTTTTTTTGACGAAACTAACATAATATTACATGTTTCTAACATTCAGTTATAACATTTTCTTTGATAACACTATTCTATGTTAATAACTGCTGGTAAGTTTGACTTGACCACATTTATTAAACTCCAACCATTTGAACATACTGTCCTAGAAATTGGGGTGCAAAGGTAGATAAAGCTTAGGTACTGCCTTCAAGGAGCTTGTAATCATAAGAGCATAAGGATACAAATAAGAGAAGGAGGTAAGTGTGCAGGAAAGATTACTTTCACTTGGGACTATCAGTGAAAGCTTCCTAGAGAAAGTAGTTGGGTCTGAAGGGAAGGACTTCAGTACAGAGTTCTGGGGACATGAGTAAAAACTCCATTTCAGTAATAGGAAAACAGCATGAACAGTGGCAAAGATGGGAGAAGGCAGCATAAGAACAGGAATTGGAAAATGCTCTAATATAGCTGAAGCACAGAATAATGTGTAATACATAAAAGTTGACAGGCAGGCTGAATGCCAGAATCAGTTATACTTTCTTCACTAAGCAGTGTGGAGACATTAGAGTGCTTTGAGGACAAGGATGACATGGTAATAGTGGTCCATCAGGAAGATTGCCTGGGCAGCAGTGTTGAGGAGAAGCTGGAGAGGGGTCTGGAAGCCATTAAAATAGTTTACCTGAAGTTACAGGAAGAAGAGATAAGGGCCTTAAACTATTAGGATGGGATTAGAGAGGTCAGACAAAAAGACCTTTCAGAACAAGAACTGTTTAGGATTTGGTACCTGATCACATGTGTAAAGTGAGGGAAAGGAAAGAATGTAAAGTGAAGACATTCAGCAGTCATTTGTTAGATCTTTAATGTGTGCCATGTACTCTGCCAGGCTCTGGAGAAACAAGGACTAAATGAGAGTCCCTGTCCCCAAGAAGTCATATTCTGTGAGACATAGAGGTTCACATTAAAGGAGGTGGTATTACATAGGAAAGATGGGAAAGAGGCATTAGTGCAGGTTTCTAAGTTCAGTTCTAGACATGTTGACTCACATCACTCACCCCAGCAAAACATGCAGAATCCCTGAGGGTTGTGAATACTAGTCAAGTGACCACCACTAGATGGTAGCAAAGACCTCAGTCAGGCTCAAACACCACCAAATGTTTACCTTTTCAAATGATGTTGGAAGTAGAATGTGTGTTTTCTCTCTTGTAAGCACTTTCTATGAGCTTTTATTTAGTCCCTGTTATGGTGCCGGGCAGCATGCAACATCTAAAGGATGAAAAGACAAAATGAAGCCATTCCTGCTTTTAAGGAGCCTCCATTCTTTTCATGGAGAAGGCACTAGCAGCTGAGGGAGCAAAAAAAAAAAAAGGCATGTTAAAGGTGATGTTTTAGCTCTATAGAAATCAAAGGAAAGGCTAGATTCTAGGAGGCAGAGGTGTGAAAGGGAGTGCATTCTGGATATGTGGGACAGCCTGTGAAAAGGTACAAGATGGATGAGGTGCCATGTATGAGGAGCAGTAATAAAGACCATAGAGTTTGTGAGAGAGATGAAGTGTAATAAATCTCAAAGGTGGGTTCATGAAGAGCGTTAAAAGCCAAGCAGAAGTTTTTATTTGGTCCTAGAATTAGCAGTTAGACTGTGGGAATAGTCCAGGCATGATCAGGGCCTGAACTCGAGTGGTGGCTAGATGAGCGAAGAAAGGGAATGAATACAAAAGATGTGAAAGGAATAACAAGATTTGGCAACTGCTTGGGTATGTGGGGTAAGTAAAAATGAAGAGCTGAGGGTGAGAACCTGAGTAATTGGACAGATGGTGGTCTGTCTACTTGATAAAAATAGGAAAATTCAGGAAAAGTATGATATGGGCAAGGGGAAAAAATCAGTTTGGTTTTGAATATTTTTAGTTTAAGATGACTTTGGTAATCCAGTTCAAAATGTCTAATAGGCATTTGTTGAGAATAGAAGTGGATCTTAGGAGAAAGACCAGGGCTGGATCTGTCGGGAAAGATTTCATGGATAAAGTGGCACTTGAGCTGAGTTTTAAAGGAAACGAGGGATTTTCAGAAGCAGAGCTGAAAATTCTGTTTACTTTGGTTAAGATACAAATCTTTCTAAAATTACATTTCTATTCTTTGTAAAAGAATACACTGGACACAGTCCTTTTTTGGCAATAAGGTTTGCCATCAAGCATATGATTTATGGCATTGTGCTTTAAAGTAGGGGTATCTCAAAGACTGTGAATGTAGGGCAGCACCAACTGTTCCCCATGTACCAACTGCTTGGACTTGGCTGCTTTCTGTGCGCCTTGTGTGTTCACGTCTCTGTGTCTCTGTCAGCTGTCAGTTCCCGTCATTTTCAGAATGCCTGCCTGTTGTCAGCAAACAAATACTAAGGTCCTTGAGAAGGGAGGTCGCCTTTTGCCTTCGTTGTATTCCCCCATGCTTAGCTCAGTGCTTAATAAAGATTTATTGACTAACTTGGTAACACATATTTGGAGTACAGAGAAGCTTTTGTTTCCTGCCAGGTGTTTAGCTGTATTCTAGATGATATCCGATAGAGAGGAGGAATTACTGAATTTGTTTTCAGGAAGAATTACTTTCAAGGCAGCTAGGTGGCACAGTGAATAGAACACTGGCCCTGAATTCAAATTCGGCCTCAGACACTTGACACTTAACTAGCTGTGTGACCTTGGGCAAGTCACTTAACCCCAATTGCCTTGCCTTCCCCCTCCAAAAAAAATTTACTTTTAAAATCAGCTCTTGTATTAGATTTTAAGCTGTCTCCGATATTTTTTCTGACAATCTTAAGACCCAGATGTTCTATACTTAAGAATTTCAGGAACTAATTCCAAAGCTATTCCATGTGCAAGGTACTATCTGATTGTGCATCATCTCCCATCTTAAGATGAGACAAAGGGACTCTCATTGAATTTGAGTTGTCAGGCCCCTGGGGACTTGATTACCAGGTATTTTTGTTATCCCAGATGTCTGACCTCATCTCCCTTCTTCCCTTGGTGTTTGAGAAAAATTGTGATCCCCTTTGTAAAGCACTTCGCAAACTTTAATGTTGTATGTAAATGTCAGCTGTTATTGAGAGAAATTACACTGGCACTACCCTCCAATCACCAGAGAATGCTTGAGGGTAGGAGCTCCATCAGATAACCTTCTCCATCCTATGGCTAGCAAAGCTCCCACTTTTCTTCTACTCATCTCTGTGATTTCAAATTCTCAGCTGCCTAGAGGAAACTCCCTTCACTTTCCACTCAGTCCCCCTGCAGTCTGGCTTCTAACATCAATACTCAACTGAAACAGTTCTTTCAAGGTTACCAGTTACCTCTCAGTTTCTAAGTCCAACAGCTTTTTCATATTACTCATCCTCTTGTCAGTTTTTGACCCTGTTTGCACCCTTCCCCCTTTCCAGATATCATCATTCCCTGATTTTTATCAGACTGTTGTCTCCTATTTCTCTCAATTGTCTGACTGCTCATTCTCACTCTCCTTTGATAGGTCATCATTCCTCTTCCATCCCTCTAATTGTTGACCCTCAAGTCTCTACCTTGGTCTCTCTTATATCTCTCTATAACCTCACTTTTGATGATCTCATCAAGATCCCTGGGAGCAATTAATTACCAGCTTTCTGTAGATGACTCAAAATCTCCTCCTCCAACCCATCCTCCATTCAACTTCTACACTGATCTGCCAGTAAACTCCGGTGGTTCCCTATTGCCTCCAGAATTAAATATAAAATTCTTTGGTTTTTAAAGCCCTTTATAACCTGGCCCCTTTTTACCTTTCCAGACTTCTAACTCCTTTTCATGATCTCTGCAGTGCAGTGACATTGACCTTCATTGTGTCCCTTACATAACATTCCATCTCCCAACTCCCAAGAGTTTTTCCTGGCTATCTCATTCCTAGAACTCTCCCCTCAACTCCATTTCCTGTCTTCCTTGGTGTCCTTCAAGTCTCAGCTGCAGTTATACTGTCTGCAAGAATTCTTTCCCTGTCCTTAACTTTCATGCCTTCCCTCTGAGATCATCACCCCCAGTTTATTCCTATGTATCTCGTTTGTACATAGTTGTTGGCATATTGTCCCTCCCGCCCCTCATTAGACTCTGAATTCCTTGAGAGCAGGGACTATTTTATTTTACCTTTATTTGTATTTCTAGCACCTAGTGTAAAGTAGGCACTTAATACATCCTAATTGACTGATTGTATATCTAACCCTGATAGTTCTTCTAAGCTACAGCCTCCATATCACTGCCTGTCTTCTAGACATCCTCACCTGAATGTAGTCTCAGCATCTTAAGTTCAGTATACCAAAAATGGAATTCATTACCTACCCATCTAAACCCTCCCTTCCTCAAAATTTCCCTACTTCTGTTGAGAATATCACTATCCTTTGAGTCCCCCAATTTTACAACTAGAAGAATATTCTCTACCCTGCCTCTCTCTCACATAACCAGTCAGTTACCAAGACCTATTGCCTTTACCTCCCCAACATCTCTCCCATTCTGTCCCTTCTTCCTCTTCACAAAGCCATTAGTCTTCTTCCAGGTCTTATCTTCTCTTGCCTGGATTATTGTTACAGACTTCTGATTGATTTCCCTGCCTCTGGTCTCTTCTTTCTCTGATCCATCCTCCATATAACTGCCAAAATAATAATCTTCCTAAAACACAAGCTTAATCATGTCATCCCCCTAATAATTTTTAGTACCTTGCTTTTGGGAAAGTATACAAAGAAAAAAATTAAACATTTAAGTAAGAAAAGCCCCCAGGTATTTGGGAAGGTCATGGCATTTGACATTTAAAGCCCTTCACATTCTAGCTGATCTCTGCAATCTATGATTGCTTATGTAGTTGGCATTCTTCCCACCCTCAAGTTCTCTGTGTTCCAGCCAAATTGGAGTATTCCCCAAATGTGGCATTCCATTGCCATTCCCTTATATGCCAACTGGCCTCCCCTCTCCCCTCAGCCTTTTGTTTCCTTTGAAGTGCTTAGGAAGCCTTTCGTAATCCTAGTAGTGACTACTGCTTTCTGGCCTCCTTGGATCACCTTGTGCCTTCTTATCTTTCCATCCATTACTTCTTTCCTGCATTCTTCAGTGCAAACTGCCCTTTTCCCTGCTCACACAGTGCTCCGTCTTCTGACGCCATGCCCTTAGATTTACCACCCTCCATGCCTAGAATTCCCTCCTTCCTTAAGTCCTTCCTCTAAGGTGCCTCCCAGGCACTATTTTTTACAAGAAGTCTTTCCTGATCTCTTTAAATGCTAATGTCCTCCTTCGCAGGTTACTTTGCTTTTAATTACTTTGTGTGTATGTATTTGTGTATACTTATACGTGTATTTATTAAACTTCATGTTGCTGTATGTATTTTTTATCTCCCTGTTTTAAACTCATTGTGACTAGTTGTTATTCTTTCTACTATATTCTAAGCCTAGCACAGCACCAGGTACATTGTAGATTCTTAATAAATACTTGTTGAATTGATACTTATTCACATGTTGTATCCCAAAGCAGAATATAAGCTTCTTGATGGCAGGGACTGATTTTTTTTGTCTCGGTATTGCAGGGTCTAACCACAATGCCTTACATGTAGTAGAAGTTTAATAAGTGGTTATTGAATTTAACTAACAACAAAAATCCTGTAATGAATTGGTGCCATTTTAGATTTTATAAAAAGTAATTATTTTAGATTATCATAATTCAGCCTTTAACTCATGTTCTTCCTACACCCAAAAATTTAATCATTTCACTTTGTGGAATACTTGCTTGATTTTAGAAGCTTTTCTTTCTTGATAACAATATTTATAAGTGAATGCTTCGTTAATTGACTTTTTAAACATATCTTTTTCCACTTTTTTAGCAAAGGAAGAGTAATAAGAAGGTACGAGTGACAGTGAAACCCCATTTACTGTACAGAGTAAGTGATGTTCATAGCAAAATATTGCAAATTAATTTCTTTAATTTTTTCCCCAGTGTCCTAGCATTTTACATTTGGGGGCAGGAGACTTTAAAAAAATACTAGAATTACTTTTTTTCTTCTTAGCCTTTAGAGCAACAGCAGGGGATTATTCCTGATCGGGATGCAGAATTCCGTCTTTTTGACCGTGTTGTAAATGTGAGAGAGAACTTTTCAGTTCCTGTGGGTCTCCGTGGCACCATCATAGGAATTAAAGGAGGTAATATTTTCGTTCTGATGCCAGTTATGTGTTTAAACTATAGTTATCTTGGAAACAAACATGTTTGTTTGTTTTATGCCAAAGTAGGTTGGAATGGCTTTCAATCAGATAAGGGGAAAAATCCTATTTTTAAAAGTTAATTAATATTTTCAGCTTATCCTTTTCTGAAAAAAATTCTCCTCCTTTTCTATCTTGCCTAGTCATCTGGGGAGTGGTTAAAAGAAGGGGAAGTTGAGAAAGGGCTGCTGAGAAATTGGAGGTTTCTATTTACCACATTAAAATTATACAAGACCTCTGGCAGGTATGAATAAGTTTTCATGAGATCAGAGAAAATTGTCCTTACCTTAGTCTTTTACTTAATCAGTCTGAAAACTTTCTTTTAAGAGACAAGTGAGATATTCCTCTACTTCTCATTAGGGTCTCTTGATTTTTATGGAAAAATGAAATCTTTTTTCCCCCCATAAAAGTAAGAGAGTGTTTACAAATGGGCTTTCAAAGTAGACAAAAAAGAAAGTGAGCTTAGTATTGGTTTAAAATATCTATACCAATAAGTCGGATAATTTATATAATCTATATACAGGTGATTCCATTGTGTTGATTGCAAAATAAAATCTAGATCTTTAGCTTTCTAGAAGAAAAACTTGTTTGCTAGACTTCTGAAAGCTCACAAATAAGAATAATTGTTATTTCAACATACAGTTAATATTCTTCAAAGCATAGTCTTACTCTGTAACCATTTTTCTCGTTAAAATTCTTTAAATCCTTGAACCTTAAGCTATTTAATGAAAGAAATAGAAAATGTAAAGGGTTTCTTGTGATAATATATTTCAGGAGAATATGTGAAAGAGTATTAGTAAAAGTGAAATCAACTGACTTTTCCTTTTTAATGACTCTCTTTTCTACAGCTAGTAGAGAAGCAGATGTGCTTTTTGAAGTATTATTTGATGAAGAATTTCATGGAGGTTTGAGGATAAGGTTTGTCTTTCATAATGATGATGCTTCCATTATATGAGTATCAACTAAATTTAAATTCATTTCTGCTTTTTATTTTAAATGAGCTTTGTAATGCTATAAGAAAAACTGAAAAGTATTTCTTTAATTTGGGTTCTTTCTATTGATTAATGAGAAACTTAATATTAAAATTGGGATTTTTTTCCCCCATAATCCCATTAGTTTTGCTTGCTTATTTCCTTACTTAAAATCATGATCCTTAATTGCAATCACAAGTGTTTGCTACAGGGGATGACTGCCATTATTATAGTGCTTTACATCAGTGCTACCTTGTTGGGGGTTTTGCTTCCTAATTATTTTTTCTCTGCAACATAACCAGCAGTATCTTGTTTCATATCCACTGTTGGCTGTTCCCCAGTTTCCTGGACCATATGGTTTTTAGCCATGCCTGAATGTCCCTTGGAAACCTATATATACAACTTAAATTTTTTTTTTTCTGATCTAGGGGTGATTCCACTCTAGAAGCTTTCCTTTATGGCTAGACACATAGGCATACTCTTGGAATCAAGAGAATATGAACACATGAAGCTTTTTCTGGTCTTGCTAGTGCCTTTTCCTCTCTCGCTACCCTGCATTAATTACCTTGTATTTTTAATTAATCTTTTTATATTTATTTTGTATATACTTAAAGATGTGTATGTTGTCTTGTAAAAGACTGTAGACTCCTTGAGTTTCATGCTTTGTATTTATTTGCATTCCTAGTACTTAACACTCCCTGGTATATACTATAGGCATTTAATAAAATGCTTGTTGATTAATTAATAGGTACATGGTAGAAGCAACTTTGGCCTATTCTCATCAACTAAAAATCATTTCCTTTTAAAGCCTGTCATCCTAGTCTAAAAAGAAAATCCTCAGCAGAGATAGCAAGGTTCCAAGGATTAGATCTCAGTCTGGCCCCTTGCCTTATTGTTGCTAGAACAAATCATTCTGAATCTTTTTTTTTTCTTTTTTGGAGTGGGGAGGGCAGGGTAATTAGGGTTAAGTGACTTGCCCAAAGTCACACAGCTAGTAAGTGTTAAGTAAATCTGGAGTTAGATTTGAACTCGGGTCCTCCTGACTTCGGGGCTGGTACTCTATTCACTGCACTACCTAGCCGACCCTAGAACAAATCATTCTAGCAGAAAGCTGTATCAGTGGAAGCTCATCTGAGACTGATTTCTTGAGAACTCATTACTCTCAATATTCTGATTATTATTGCCCCTTTAATACCATGTTTTAGATCTTGTGTCTGCTGGGAAGCATCGTCATGGCTTTGGGCTGTGAAACATGTATATAGTTGGAAAGCCAGTCTGAATTGGTTAAAACACTTAAGGGAATAAGAGACCATTAATTTGACTAAATATTAGACTAATTAAGCTTGTGTCTGAAAATGTGTCCTGTAAAGCTTACTCTTCCTTCACTTCCAAGGTATTCTCCATCTCTATCTAGCCAGAGGTGAGCTCAGACATATGTACTCAGGCCAGTCATTTCCATTCTCCTCTGAACAGAAGAGATAGAATACTTTTTTGATGGGAATATTGGCCTATGAAGAAGGAAACAAATTCAGAACATGGGGGAAAGGAACCTGGTCACCAAGAGCAGAATTCCTCTAGAAAATAAAGAAGTGTGAGCCTTTCTTGCACTATTTCACCCATAAGCATAACTCTGAAAATAATTCTCCCACAAATTGATAAAACACCCCAGTCAGACTTTATAGCTACTATAATGTAATCCCTTTTGAAAAGAAAGAATCATTCCATCTATGGGCTGAATAGCCATTCAGAAATACTATACCTTTTGGTATATGAGATGATTCTACTACTGTGTGAGTATGAGCAGCAGATTTGACAACTATGTCACAAAATCTCAGAGTTGATGAATGCCAGGGTCATCTAATCCAACACACTAATAAACAAGAAACCTTTTTACAACATGCCTGATAAATGGTCATCCATTCTTCAGCGAGAACAAAACTATTATTTCCCAAACCAGTCCATTCTACGTTTGGATAACTCTGATTGTTGGGAGACTTTTCATCAATCCTGCATCAGCCACTCTGTAATATGTTCTTTATCCTAATAATGATCTCCAGTTCATCCCCCTATTCTAGCTTCACTTCCTATCCTTTCACAGGTAAAGCTGTAATTGAACAGGTCAGCTCTTCACTACCCACTACCCCTGATTCCTCTGCTTTCTCTCCAGTTTGCAGTCATATCTTGCTAAAACTTAATTCCACCCTCTGCCTTGTCTTATTCTACTTATATGGTGCTGAATGCTTCTGAAAGAAGTAACTTAGAAATGTTAACCAAATCTTAGCTGGGCATTTGCTGCTGCATGGTGGTCCTCCCCTAACTATTAGGGCCCACATAGAAGCTGTTTGAAGTCTCTTCACTGAGTGCCTCATATTATTCCTGGGATATGGTCACCCACTGTGAGTTCCTCCTCCCCTACCTCAGCACTCCTCTATATTGTCACTCATTTATTTGTCCTTTGCTCCAGTCTCTGAGGAAGAGGCAGAAGAGCCTCTTCTCTTTACCAAAGCTAATTTTTGTTTCCTTATACCATTCATCCCATGTTCTCTGATGTCTTTTAGGATTACTCTCTCTCTCTTCCATCTTCAGTCTCTTGGCTTCTTTACTACGTCTAAGTCTCCCTCATCCTTAAAACAGTTTTCTCCTGGATCCTCTTTTCTTTTTTTTCTCTACACCTTTCCTCTTGATGATGCACCAGTTCCCATGGGTATGGGTTCAGTTATAAATTACAAAGGTAACTCCCATATCTTAATATACAATCCTAATCTTTCCTGAGTTCCAGTTCAGTATTACCAACTGCCTACTGAACATTTCCTCCCGAATGTACAATTGGATTTTAAACTCAGTATGTTACAATTGGATTTTAAACTAAATATGTAAAAAACAAAACTCATTATCTTTCTTTTCTAAAATTGTACCTCCCCTAGAGTTAGTCATTTCCAAATAATAATAGCTAATAGCTAACATTTATAACTAACATATAACAGATAAACACTTTGTGCTAAGCACTTTACAAATGTTACACCATTTCATCCTCACAATAACTGTGGAAGGTAATTGCTATTGGAAACTGAGGCAAACAGGTTAAGTGACATAGCTGGTAAGTTTCTGAATTTGGATTTGAATTCATCTTCCTTACTCCAGGCTCAGTGTTCTATGCACTGAGCCACCTAGCTGCCAGAAACATCTTATTGTATGTGTCATTTCAGAGAATCCCAGGTTAAGGCTTCCTACCTACTTTTTTCATTTAAGGAGAATTTTCCTACTACCACTTAAATGGTCTGTCCCATACATCACCCTCATCTCTAACTCAGCATTATGTTCAGTAACTTCTCTCTGGAAAGTTATCTCCCCAGACTGCTAACAGGCAAGGTCTCCTCATGATCTTTAGGGGATACCCAGCTGGAGCATAGCTCCCTATTTTGTACATAACTGAGAAGATTGCCTTGCTATTAGGCCTAATTTCTTGTTGTTGTTGTTTTTTTTTTCAAATCAAATTTTTTTTTTCAAATCAAATGCTTTATTAACTTCTGGTTTACATCATTAATTTCCACCAGATTTTGAGTTACAAATTTTCTTCCTGTTTTTCCCCTACCCACCACCCCAAAATAGCAGTCCCACAGGATATCTCCTACTCCAATCCACTCTCTCCCATATCTTCTCCCATACCCCCTTCGACTTTTCCAGTAGGGCAGGTGGGTCTCTATGCCCCAGTGTGTTAGGCCTAGTTTCTTGCATGGGAGATCTAGTCCTACTCACTACTCCACAGAATATACATGGATTTCAAGAAGGATGTTAAATTTTGGCTTTAGAAGATAAGCAAAGATACTTGCCGAAATTGTTGTTTTCATTTCCTCTACCCTATTCCTTCATCCATTTACTTGTACCAGCTAGTGGGCTAAAAGACTGAAGCCTATAACATAGGCTGAAGAGACCAGCAGACAATGTAAAGCTTCCGTCCTTCGAGCCTCGTCAATTTTGTCTCCACTACCTCTGTAGCATCCATCAGATCCACTCCCACTCAACCACTACCCTCATTCAGGTTCTCATAGTCTCATACCTGGACTATTACTTATAATTTATCTCCCTGCTTCTAGAATCTTCTTTCTCTAATTTGCCCTCATCACAGTAGCCAAAAAAAAAAATCTTAAGGCACAGGTATGACCATTTAACTCAGAAATCATCAGTGACCTCTTATTACCTCTAAGATTTTAAACTCATCAACCTGACATTTAAAACCATTCCCAATTCAGCCAATCTACCTTTCCAGACTTAATTACCCTCCTTCATGCATTCTGTATTTTGTCTCTCATCTCTGTACCTTTATCTGTCTTGTCTATTATGCCTGCAGTGCATTCCTTTCATGCCTCTGCTTCTTAGAATCCTATTTTTATTCAGGCTTCAGTACAAGTTTTCTAGCTGTTTGTGTTCATTCCAGTTTGTGCATGTGCTTGTGTTTGTGTGTGTATGTGTAGATATAGACATATCATCATCACTTTACCATTAGAATAAAATGTCCCTGAGTATAGAGATTTTTTTCATTTTTGCTTACTAAGCTCCAGAAGCATCTAGCATTGTGTTTTTCATATATAAGATATTTAATAGGAGGTGGCTAGGTGGTGCAGTGAATAGAGCACCAGCCCTGGAGTCAGGAGAACCTGAGTTCAAATGCGGCCTCAGACACTTGACACAGTTACTAGCCATGTGACT
Organism: Petaurus breviceps papuanus; assembly: GCF_028583685.1. Classification (NCBI taxonomy): domain Eukaryota; kingdom Metazoa; phylum Chordata; class Mammalia; order Diprotodontia; family Petauridae; genus Petaurus; species Petaurus breviceps. Next base: position 13,273,327 of record NW_027186457.1, on the reverse strand, counting down.
TTGGGCAAGTCACTTAACCCCAATTGCCCTCCAAAAGGCAAAAAAAAAAAAAAAAATATATATATATATATATATATACACACACATATATATTAAGTGTTTACTGAATCAAATTTAATTGTTTAAATAAATTGAATCCATTATCATCCCATCTTCCCCAAGTCGCAGGTATTGTCACCATCCTTTTTCTTTTGGCTATTTGTAGAGTCTAACGGGCAAACTATAAAATCATTTTTCCTTTAAGTATGGTATTATGTATTCTATCTAGAAATTTCATGAAGTTACTTACAAAATACAAGTTGGTTCCCAACTATAAATCTGGTCACTTTGATCTGCTTAACTAACTTAGAATGAATGATACCTATAATGATACATTCTCAGTCTGTAATTATAACAGAATTTTAACTAACTCTTCTGAATACAACAGCAAGATAAGTAGTATTTTACTCTTATCAATAACCTTAAAAAAAGAAAGTAGTATCCCAAAGAAAATTTGACTTACGTGAAGAGATCCAAACATCATATTTGCTTACAGTGTAAACCTTGGCAGAGCTGTGGGGGGAAGAGAATCAGGATATGAGAATATAAGAATCAGGATATAAGACTATCTCGCCAGACTTACATGATGACCGAAAGCTAAGAAAATAAAATGTATTAGAGATAAATATTAAGTCCTAAACATGTATTCATAAAATCATTTTTGAAAGGTTGGGCAGGAATGAATAATTAGAAGTTTGTATAAAAATGATCTGGAGGTTTTAATGTTTGAAAGCTTCATATGAGTCAACAATACACAGTATAGGGGTGGGTAGGTGGCACAGTGAATAGAGCACCGGCCCTGGAGTCAGGAGGACCTGAGTTCAAATATGGCCTCAGACACTTGACACACTCACTAGCCATGTGACTTTAGGCAAGTCACTTAACCCCAACTGCTCTCCAAAAAAAAATACACAGGATAGTAGTCAAAAAAAGGAATTCAGTTTTAACCTATACATTAAGAAAGTCACTGTTACCAGAATAAAGGAGTATGATGGAATATCACACTGCGATAATGATGCCTTTAAGTCACAGGCCTAGATAGTCTACATACATACATACATACATACATACATACCTGAAAGAAATGGTCATGTAAAGGCCAAACCACTGCTTTCTTGATTTTTATAGAAGAGAGCAAAATCTACATAATATATGCCAGTGAACTTGACTAAGATTCCTGGCAAAATTCTTGAACATATGTTAATATATGTAAAGGGATAGTGAAAATCTTTGAAAAAGAAACAGTGGAAAGTATAGAGAAATGTGGGCTAGCCAGAAGTGCACTAGATTGTCCAAAATTACCTTTTTAATCAAGCTAAAATTTTATGTTATTTCCTTCTGGTTCCTTTTTAAGCATGTTCTCTAATTTTAGGTGCTCACCTGCAAGAGGTTATCGACTGCCAACAAGTGCCTTAATTAACCTTTCTCATGGTAATCGCTCAGAGACCGGAAATCAGAAATTGACAGCCATAGTGAAACCACAACCTGCTGTGAATCCATGCACTTCAAGTTCATCTGGTTCATTTGTTGCAACTTCTCAGAAAGCCCATTTAGGCCCCAATAATTCTCGATCACTTTTGACTCCTGCTCAAGTAAGACATATACATACCTATCTTTAGTTGTGTTCTATTAATATTTTGTTTTGTTTTTCAAATCAGTCCAAAATTTTCTAACTATAATACCAGATCTACCCCTTTTCCCCAGTTATGTTAAAAGATTAATGAACATAGGCACAAATTGCATTTATTTTAGAAAGACTTGATTCGGTTCTTCTCAAGGTGAAAATATGACTTGAGTGTTTTTACTTAAGCTAATGGAAGATTAATGAATAGTACAGAAATATTGCCAATACTTCCACTTAATTTACATAATTACAGTGTTAAAGGACAAAACCATTTAATCTAGAAACAAGTTTAAAGACTTCCACAAATTTTATCTCTTTGTGTTTTGTTTTTTTATGTTATAATATTTACATTGTGATATAATATTATTTAGAAAAGTTATATAGTCATTTCTTCAGTGTATACAAAGCTGAACACAATGACTCGCATTCAAAAATGTCATTATCAGTTCTTCTCATCTTTTTATACATGTTGCTTATACACCCTAAGGAACAGTAGAACCTCATACAAACTTCTGCAGATGACTAAAATTTGTCTCTACTACCAAAAGAGAACTGAGCTGCATGTCATTCAGTGTTAACAATTTTCCCATTCTGAAATTCATGGGAGATATTTTAAATTTTGTAGTTCTTTGTGTCCAGTTGGGTATTCCCAAGTAGGACCATTAGCTTTTTTCTGTCTTCTGTAGCAACAGACTACATCATTAATAACCTAAGTAATTTTCAAATGAATGTAATTGGTCAGAAAGGAAAAATACTAAATAAAGTGTGTATGTACCAGCACAAATTCTTTACCATTGCTGGAAAAAGCTCTCAAAACTACTTCCTTACCAGCATTAAGTCAATAATACCATTTTTAATTCTGATAGATAGTGTCTTGCCTATTGATGTAACAGAAGCAACACTGGATTGAGAATACAGAGGCCTAGTCCTGAGCTAGCCCAGTTTCCTCTACTTAATAGCCACCTGACCTTTGGCAAATCACTTATCATAACTGAGCTTGAATTGCCTCATTTCTAAAATGGGAATAATAATGAATGAATGAATAATTTTAAAAGCATTTTATTAAATTCTTACTATGTGCCAACCACTGGAGATTCAAATAGAAAAGTCAAGAAAATCCTGCTTTCAAAGAGCTCAATTTCTTTTTTTTTTTTTTTTAAGCAATCGGGGTTAAGTAACACAGCCAGTTGTTTCTGGGTGTGGTGCTGAGTATCTGAGCCCGGATTTTGATCCAGGTCATCCCGACACTGGAGCCAGTGCTCTTACTCGCTGAGCCACCTGGCCACCCCTAAGCAATTGGGGTTAAGTAACTTGCTCAAGGCTACATGGCCTGGTGTTTCTGGGTGGGTGCCTAGTGTCTGAGCCCGGGATTCTATCTCCAGGTCCTCAACACTGGAGCCGGTGCTCTTACTCGCTGTGCTACCTGGCCGCCCCGAGAGCTCAATTTCTAATTAGGGAAGACAATACAAAAGAAAATTCAGTAGCAGGGAAGATAGAAAAATAAAAAAAATACTGCCATTGCAGTGGGTAGGATGGCAAGGCCCAGAAGTCCTTTGATTACATAGGGAGTTAAGACAGCAGTGCTCCAGGACTACAGGACAAAGCAGCAGAACAGATGGTAAGTCCTAGAGTATCTTGGGGAGGCAGTGGAAGGGCAGATGGGAGGACCTGGTGGTATAAGCAGGCAGCTTAAGAAGGCAGGATGAAATGTTGCCCCTGGAAGGAATGCCACAAGCCATCCTGATGGGTCTAGCCCCCCACTTGATATAGAATAGTTATGTAGAGCTATTGAGAAATGCTTTGAACACTGTGAAGTACTGCAGAAATGCAGTGTGTTATTATTAGTCATTATTAATTTTGATTGTAAGAAAAAATCATTTATAAAGAATGTTAAATTAAGTATATATAAAATGCCTGGTATATGTCATGCACTATCTTAGGCAACTGGGATACAAATTTTAAAAAATAAACTACAGTTGCCCTCAAGAAGCTTACATTCTGTTCTGTCAGAGGATATGTTGTGTACATGTGTAAGTCTATACATAGGGAGCAATAAATACAAGTCAACAAATACTTCCTGAGCACTCAAAGTGTGTCGAGCACTAGGCTGAGTGATAGGGATACAAAGAAACTCACAGATAGACTATCTCCTCAAGGACCTCATGATTTAATGGGGAGACAGCGATGTGACAGAAGGTCTATGCAGAACAGATCTGAGGTAACCTCAGAGGGAAGGCACTAGCATTAAATGGAACCAGGAAAGACCTTTGGTAGGAAATGGAATTTTAGGTGAGATTTGAAGGAAGCCAAGGTGGTTTTCAAGGTCTTAGGGACAGCCAGTGAAAATGCACATCAGGGAGGTAGAATGTCTTGTGAAAGTAATAACAAGGAAGCCAATTTCACTGGATCATACTTGGAAGGGAGTAAAGTTAGGAAGATTGGAAAGGCAGCAAGGAGCCAAGTAAAGAAAGATTTTAAAAGGCCAACTGGAGTTTATATTTGATCTTGTAGTGACAAAAAGTGACTGGAGTTTGAGTGGGGGGTTAGGGCAAAGGGATGACATGGTCAGACCTGTGCTTTAGAAGGATCACTTGGATGGCTGAATGGAAGATGTTCTGGGTTTAGGAGAGAAAGGGAGACCGACCATAAGTCTATTGCATGAGGTAATGAAGGCTTGCACTAGGGTAATGGCAGTGTCTGAGGAGAGGAGGGAGCATATACAAAAGGTGTTGCAAAGGTAAAATCTATGGGACTTGGCAGCAAATTGGATATGGGGGATGAGAGAGAATGAAGAGTCAAGATTGACACATAGGTTGTGAATACGGAACACTGAGAGTGGTGGTGCCCTGGATAGTAAAAGGGAAATTTGGAAGTAGAGGAAGAGGCTGAAGGTAAAGATGAGCTCAGCTTAGGACATGTTGAATTTTAAGATGTTTATAGGACATCCAGTTTGAGATATCCATTAGGCAGTTGGAAAAGCAAGACTGGAGGTCAGGAGAGTGGTTAGGGTTAGATAAATAGGTCTGAAAATCATCTACATAGAGATGATAATTGAAACCATGGAAGCTGATGAGATCACCAAGTGAAATACTATGGGGGAAAAAGAGATGAGGGGCCACAAGAGAGCCAAGCCTCATGGGATGCCCACAGTTGACTTGAATGAAGATCCAGGGAGGGTTACTAAGAAGGAGTGGTCAGTCAGGAGGAGAACTAGGAGACAGTTATCATGAAAAACTAGGGAAAAGAGAATATGCATGAGAAGAAGGTGGTAGACAGTGTCATAAGCTGCAGAGATATCAAGAAGGCTAAGGACTGAGAAAAGTTCATTAGACTTGGTGTTTAAGAGAGCACCAAGAACTTTGGAGAGAACAGCTTGAGGAGAATGATGAGGTCCAAAGCCAGACTGCAGAGAGTTAAGAGAGTGAGAGAAAAGGAAGTGGAGACAGATTGTAAATGGCCTCCTCAAGGAGTTTAGCCATGAAAAGGAAGAGAGGGAGAGAGAGGATATACCTTGCAGGGACAGACAGATCGATCAGGTGAAGGCTATTTGAGAATAGGGGAAACGTGGACATATTGAGAATGGACAAAGAAGGAACCAGCAGACATTGAAATTTAAAAGATGATCAAGGGGGAAGTTTGTTAGAAAAGACAGTGGAATGGACTGCTTGTCAGTCAACCCATGATTTATTGAACACCTACTGTATGCCAAGCACTGTTCAAAACACTGAACATAATAGAAAAGGTACATGTGAGGGGGGTTTGCCTTGTCAAGAATGGTCATCTTTCTGTGTGACACCAAGGTAAAGGAGTAGATAGTGGAGGAAGGCATCTGACAGATCGTAGGGAGATTCATTCAGCAAATGACCTCAGTTGAGTTAACTGTGAGGCAAGAGGGAGAGGTTTGAAGGACGTTTTGGATCATCCACAGTGATGAGTGAGTGAGTCTAATCTATTAGAGATGTATACAAAGATACAGGGTAAAATTTTTTGGAGTCAGCACTAGAAGCAGAGGGAATTCATAAAGGCCCCATGTAGAAGTCATGGTGTGAGCTGAGCTTTGATTAGGGATTCTAAGAGTTGGAGGGGAGTGCATCTGAACCTCGGGGGAGAGAGAACCTGCACAAAGACATGAAGATGGAATGTCTTGTGCATCGAACAGCAAGAAAGCTGGTTTGACTGGACCACAGGGTGCATAGCAGAGGAGATCTAGAATAAGCCTGGAAAAAGATAGTTTGGAGCCAAGTTGTAAAGGACTTTTTAAATGCTAGACAGAGGAATTTGTATTTGACCCTAGAAGAAAAAGGGAGCCACCAGAGTTAATTAAAAAGAGGGGAGCAACATTATTGATACGGACTTTAGAAATACCCTTTCACAGCTAGGTAGAAGATGGCCTGGAGAGGCAAGGAGAACAAATGGGTATCGGTATTCAAGGTAAAAGGTGATGAACTCTTTTTTTAAGTAGTATTTTATTTTTTCCCAATTACATATAAAAACTTAGTTAATAATTTGTAATTTGTGTGGATAATGACTTCAAGATTACAAACCATCTCTAAAAGGAAAATTAGTTCAAAGAAATCTATTATCTAGTATAGAATTCCAATAAATATAGAATGTAGATAAAGAATGTGAAGTGTAACTAAAAATATGTCCATTTCATTGGAATGCTCATTATAGATTAGCAGGTAAAAATCCAAATAATCATTTTTAATCTTCCTTATGGTAGCTAGCCTTTAAATCTATCAGGTTGTAAAAAACTATAAACATTATAGACCAAATCTAAGCTAAAATTTGGAAGGAATGAATTAATATCTTAATTTGTAGGTAGATTTAAAATAACTCTTAAGATCTTCTATTGGATTTTTAATACTTAGTGTAAAATCTTAGAAAGACCAGTTGTATATAATAATAGGAACTAGTGTTCATATAGTGTTTTAAAGTTTGCAAAACGCTTTATAGACATTTTAATTTAGCCTTCTCAACAACCTAGCAAGGTAGCTGTTGTTATCCCCATTTTACAGATGAAGAAACTGATGTTGAGAGAGATTAAGTAATTTGCCCCATGTCACACAGCTAGTTGTTTCTGAAACAGTTCTTCTGACTCCAGTTTTATTCAATGCTTTTATCTGTACCAAAAGGTCACCTTTTCTATATATAAAACCATAGTTGGCTTTCATAAATGGAGCTTATTCTAGAAGCATAATTTCAGGAACCACTACACTTTATTTCAAAGGGAAAAACCTGTGAAAGATAACAGCTAATGAAAGTTACCTGGCCAGTTTACGAATTAGCAGTCTATTTGTTGATGAAGAACAGATTCTAGAAAACGGAATAAACAAATAGTGGCTGTTTTTTACATTTTTCTTATTCCCCTGTGTTATGCTTATGTATGGATTATGCTTTGCTTCCTTAAATGTTTTATGTTGTGCCTTTGTTAGGTACCCAGTAAAGATGATGATGAATTTTGCAGTATTTGGCAGTCATTACAAGGGTCAGGAAAGCCTCAACATTTTCAGCAGAATTCACAGGAGAAGGTTAGTAGGCAACTAATACTGTATGAAAAAAAATTAATGGAAAACCAAAGAAATAAAAAAAATTTTTAAGTACTACTATTTTTATAAATGCTACATAGATTTTGCCATTTTTATAATGTGATAATTATATATGATGTAGTTATAAACAATATTTTCTCAGAAAAAATTACTCATTTGATTTTTAGCATGCAGATTTGTTTTAAGACTTATTTTTAATGTATTTTATTTTTTTGCCAATTGCATATTAAAACAATTTTTAAACTTTTTTTAGTTTTGAGTTCTAATTTCTGTCTCTTCCTCCCTCAGTCCCCTCCCCTCTCTCTGAGATAATAAGCATTCAGATATAGATGATATATGTGCAGTCATATGCATTTCCATGTTAGTCATTTTATACAAGAAGACTCAAATAAGAAAAAAAGAATGAAAGAAAAAAGTGAAAAGTAGCATGTTTCAATCTGTATTCAGACAGTATCAGTTCTTTCTCTGGAGGTGAATCATATCATTAGTACTTTGGGATTGTCTTGGATCATTGTATTGCTAAGAAAAGTTAAAAGTTTTTCATCATATGCTTTATACTGTGTTATACTGTGTTATACTGTGTTATACTGTGTTATACTGTGTACAGTGTTCTCCTGCCTCTGCTTACTTTACATTGCATCAGTTCATGTCAGTCTTTCCAGGTTTTTCTAAAATCATCCTGCTTGTCATTTCTTATAGGACCGTAATATTCTATCACAACCATGTACCACAGCTTGTTTAGCCATTTCTGAATTGATAGGCATTCCAACAATTTCTAATTCTTTGCCACCACTAAAAGAGCTGGTATAAATATTTTTGTACTTTTAGTACCTTTTTTTTTAATCTTTTAGGATACAGACCTAGTAGTAGAATTGTTAAGACATATTTTTTGAAAAGAAAAATAACTTTTTTAATCCAGCTTCAACCTTAACTATTAAAACATCCTGTTACTTGAAGTTGTTGACTTTTAGCTTTTAATATGAATATGAACAACAGTACTCCTTAACTTATAAATATATGTTTAAATTGCTTTATGTTCAGTATTGTGTATCTTAACAAATGTATTTATACACATTGGTGAATCCATCTATATATACAAAACCTTAGTAAACTTTTTTTTTTGGAGGGGGGAGGGCAGGACAATTGGGATTAAGTGACTTGCCCAAGGTCACATGACTAGTAAGTGTTAAGTGTCTGAAGCCGGCTTTGAACTTGGGTCCTCCTGACTCCAGGGCCAGTGCTCTATTCACTGCTCCACCTAGCCACCACCCCTACCCCACCCCTAACCCCCCTCCCCCCACACCCCATAAACTCTTAATGCTCTGGAGCATTAAGGAGAACTTGAAGGGGAAGTTTAGGAAAACAGCTTCTTGAATGGTTGCAGTGATACACAGCTGAGTGTTTAACCAGAAGTAACAAGAGACAAAGAGAAAGATGAGTGTTAATGCTTTTTAAGATAAGTGATTGATCACAGCCCTTCCAGACTTTAGTAGGTGGTTTTGGTCAGTCAGCCAACACTTAACAGAGTCTGTTGTGAATGATTCCTTTAATACTTGGGTTGGACTAAATAGCTGCTAAAGTCCCTTCCTGCTCTTAAAGTCCTCAATTCTGAGACAAGTTTAGAAGTTAAGTCCCTCAGAAAAAGCCAAGAGATTGAGGAAATGGCCAAGAAGATTCTTGATACAAAGAAGAGATACTGTGAGATAAGAGTCTTAGAGTATAACTCCTGAAAAGTAAAACATTATAACAGTAACTATAATTAGAATCCCAGAAAAGTATAAGAAATGGCCATAAAACCAGAAAAAACTACAGAAGGAATAGCACTCCCATTACCAGCAGAACTCAGCTCATCTTCACACGCATTCTCTCTGTACTTGTTACTCTTGTGGGTGTTTATGTGTTTGTGGAAAAGCGCTTCCTAAGTGTTACTTTTATTTTTCTTGGAGGGGGTGGAGAGAATATTCCATTGTAAATCTTCTTACTGTTCTTCTCCATATTTAAATACGTTTGTCCTCTGAGTGGCTGTGGAAAGGGGCAAACACGTCAGTGAAGATCTGTGACCCAAAGGGTGCCTTGAACCAGAGATGATCATCTCATGGGGATAGGTAGAAGTGCCCTGGTGTTCTGCCTCTGAGGTGTAGGGACAGTCTGTGGAGGGCCTGGGTAAGGATGGACACGCTCATGCATTGTGCTTGTTGTTGAAGCTGTGAACTGATCCAGTTTGTCCATTTCTGCAAAAAGATTGGACTTAAGGAAAGCAATCAAGCCATTCATACCTTTTGATTGAGCAATCCCACTCTAGACATATATCCCAATGGGAAAGAATAAAGATTATTTTCCATGATAAAGTGTGCCTTTTTCAGATCTATCACTGGGGAAAATTCTTATGTACATAGTCAGCAAGTGTTTATTAAGTACCTACTATGCTACAATTACTGTGCTAGGTACTGGGAATGCAGAGACAGAAACAAAGCAATCTCTGCTCTCTCTAGGGGCTTACATCCTAGCTGGAGAAACAATATAAATCTATATGAAGTGCATTTTAAAAATTTCAAGTCCATCTTGGGAGGAAGGTGCCAAAGGCTTGGTTTGGGAAGGGAAGGAGGTTGTTTTCTGTACCCTCTGTAAGAATTGAAAAAAAAAATTCAGAGAAATTTTGGAAGACTTATGTGAACTGATAAGAGTAAAGTAAGCTCAGCCAGAGCAGTGATTACAATATGTAAAGGGTAATTTTACTACACCAGTCTTAATCCTTGAGAACCAATGATGAAACACAACTTCCTTCTCTCTAGAGAGAAATGTGGTTAATGTTGATATGAAATATATTAGACCCCGACAGATACAGTCATTTGTCAGTTTCATTTAATTCTTTTTCCTTATTAAGGGGAAGGTTCAGTTGAGATGAGGAGAAATCCCATTAGAGCATTTTAAAGCTCTTAAGTTATATTATTAGAAATAAGTTACCTGGTAATATTGTTATTAAAGTATCTAGTTAGCTAATTTATGGGAATCTCAACTTTCAGGGTTTAGTTCTACCTCAAGAAATAAACAGAGCAGCTACTACCACTCAGTATCATCAACCTGGCTTCAGTGACAGCAGCATTAAGAGTCAGCAAAGAAAATGTGACCAGTTTAGAAAATGTGAGTATTTTAAAGTTTTCATTTTTACATTATTGGAAAATGAACAGGCGCTCATTTTACCTGTTTTTAATAGAAATAATCGCTAGCATTGACATACTACTTTAAGGTTTACAGAGCACTTTACAAATACCTTGCTTTAACCTCACCACAGATGAGGAAACTGAGGCAAATTAAACAGCTTTCCCAGGGTCATAGTAAATATTGAAGGCCAAGCGAGTAAGAGCACTGGCTCCAGTGTCGGGATGACCTGAGGATCAAATCTGGGCTCAGATACTCTGCACCACACCCAGAAATAATGGGCCATGTAACCTTGAGCAAGTTACTTAACCCCCATTGCTTAAAAAAAAAATATTGAAGGCCAGATTTGAACTGAGGTCTTCCTAACTCCAGGCCCAGTGCTCTATCTGCTGTGCCCCCTCACTGCCAGAGAGTAAGCATTAAGTGATTCTCCGTACCAATGACTTTATCATTTTTCACCTGTTTGTGTGTGTGTGTGTTCGTGTAAAAGGGGTCATTTTTAAGTTTTCCAAAAACAACTGTCAGTACTATAAGTGACAGACTATTCACTAACTTGATACTGTGCATGGGGCGCTCACTCAGGGTAACATTTAGATGAAGACACAGACCCTGTCATAAAGCACACCTATAATGGTGATTTTTAAATTGAGCACACACATACCCCTTGATAATAAGAGCAGGGAGGGGTGAAAGAGCCTTCTTAAAAGCATGTTACATTTGACTGGAAAGACATTCTTCATGTTCTCTTGTTAATTATATTTTTAATATAAATAAAATATTCTGGCTTTTTTGTCTGGGATACTAACTCATGTCCCTAATGCTCTGCCCCACTTGATCTTATGACCCTTGGCAAGTTCCCTCTCATCGTGTAGGCTCAGTTTCCTCCTCTGTAGGAAAGTCTGTACCAGCTGTCCCCAAGGTTGCTATGCACCCATCGAGATTTTCAACAGTTGGGCTAACATGTTTGAAAATGAGCAAGGACCACATCAGTGTGCAAATGGGATTCTTATTCTTACCATCTTCCATTGGCCATTTTTCCTCTTTTTTCTCTTAGTTTCCTAAGTTGTGCATTTCTCTAGCCTTGGGCCTCTTTGTGAACTGAGACTCTCCTCCCCTGGGCATTCCACTGAGTTGACCTTTCTGGTCCTGTGATTGCATACTTTATGGCTTCCCGTGGTCCTTCCTGCTTTCCTTGACCCTTCTGCAACTTCTTTTCTCATCCCCAACATGTGTTTTATCTAGAACTTAAATTGTTTTCTAGCTCAGCCAAATTCATTTATGTCTCTATCTAGCTCTAATGTATATTTACCAGATTAAGAAGGCTGAAGTTTTTCTCTCATTTAATCAAACCTCTTTTTTTATTTCTAGTCAAAGAAGATTGTAAAATTTCTAAGAATGAATGTCAGTCACAAAAGACAGCAAATAAACAGGTAAATTAAACTTTGGTAAGCTTTTGTATGGCAAGTTTTTATTTTTTACACACTAATAAATAACTAATCAGTTTTCTGCATAGACCCTCTTGGGAGATTTTGAGGTCTGTAGCCCTTTTTTAATTTTTATCACAAAGGCCCTGCAGAAAATTGAAAAGTTGTCAGTCAGTCCACATAGTTATTATTAAACTCTTAACTATGGGCCAAGCACTGTGCTGTCCATGCCCTCAAGGAGCATACATTCTAAGAGAAACATACAAAATAGATTAGAATAGAAGGAGGTAATCTGAAAGAGGAAGGCATCATCTGGAGGTTCGCTGGGGATTTATCTCCAGTCAGTGGGGGGAGGGGTGGAACAGGGTGAAGATGAAGAGGTGAAGGAAATGTAGACATGTTTTGAGCTTAGAACCTTTTTATGCTTACATTATTCTCTTGCTTTCAAATCAACAAATACTTATTAAGTGTCTGCTCTGTATTGGGCATTGTGCTAGGTACTGGGATGACTAGTGTCATAAATGAAATAATCCCTTGACGGCAATTGACATTTTAAGAGGAGACAATAAGGATGTATGTATAGATATACATATATACATATGTATATGTGATACAAACTTCCTGGTATTTATTCTTTTTATGTTTATTCTGTATAACTTGTGTATGTGTATAAGTATTAAGTATATACAGAATAAATAAAGAGAATAAATACCAGGAAATTTGAGAGGAAAGGCACTAGCAGTTGAGGGAATCAGGAAAAATTTTGTGTAAAAGATATGCCTGAGCAAGGGAATTGGATGAGGCAGAGGGGAGGATAGAGTGAGTGCATTCTAACTTTGGGAGTTAGCCAGCACACAGGCAAAGAGGGAGGTGGTGTATTGTGTGTGATGAAGAGCCCAGAGGCCATTTTGGCCAGATGGAAGAGTTCTAGGAAGAAACATGTCCTATAAGTCAAACCTAAGTCATTAACTTGGACAGTCCTTTAAAACTGTAGTTATATTTTGTTTGAAGAAAGACATCAAGAGGTCAGGTTTATGTTTGCTCATACAGACTTTTGGCGGAACCCCCAAATGTAGTGTTAAGCTTTTGAAGAGAAATGAAAGTCCCAGTGCTTCAGAAGTCAAAAAGGTTATAACTGAGGATCCAAATACAGTTGGGAAGGTAAGAGAAACTTTTTCTGATTTCTTTTCCCAAAAGTATAAGTAACTGAGATTATGACTGGATAAAAATAAATACCTGTAATTGAATACTAACTGTTAGACTCATGTATTACTGTAGTTTTTAATCTACACATTCAAATCATGTTTATTCTGTTAGACTGACCCTGGAATTGAGAATTTCCTAATATCCTTGAAAATCTCCAAGGAGAATGAAGTTCAGTATGGTGAGGAATCAGCAACAAGTGAAGAACATTTGTCACCACAGTCATTTGCTATGGTTAGTCTTCTTAAAACATTTCTATTTTATTTCTCTAACATTGCTCTAGTGTTTCTAGTTAAGTGTGGCTTTCTTGGCAAAATAAAATCATGGCAGGGAATTGAAACTACCCCTATACAGCTCTGCACCATACCTTTCCATTGCTGCTGCCCATTTCCAGTCAGGGATTGTACAGGAACATAACTGTTTTTCACCATGAAATGTTCTCACTTAAAGAAAAATAATATAATTCTCAAAAAGAAATGAAAGACAATAGGATAATACTAATTTATGTTGTGTTTTCTTAAAGAAGGGAACACAGATGCTTAAAGAAATTCTGAAAATTGATGGCTGTGACCCTATGGACCACAAGAATGAAGTAAAACAATTAGTTAATGAAGTTAATGTCTCTTCTAATAGGAAAGAGGTCTATGGATCTTCTTCACAGCCTAAGCAAACCAAGAAGTTAGGTATGTAGAATTTATAGGTTCTGTACTAATCACCTAAAATAATTATAAAAGTTCAGTCCTTTTTTTTTAATTGTGTATAATTGTCCTAATATCAAACTATAAAATTTGTAATGTATTGTTTACTTAATATGCTTATGGTATATGTTATTGGTTATAGTATGTAATAAATATATGCCAGTAAACATAGTCACATACACACTTAACATCCACAGATATTAAGCCTAAAGAATTTTATTAATTCTATTATCCTCGGTTTAAGATCACTTCTTCTGAAATATTTGACATCCAACTAAAATCACAGATTTTTTTTCCATTTACACTTCACCTTGTCCAGAAAAATCAGTATAATCCATATATTAGGAATTCACTATTCTAATATGTTTTATGAAGACTGAAATTATAACACAGTTTTTTATTATCTGGATGCAGTTGTGTTACTTAATGATTACTTTATAGTTACTTATTATTATATTTTATATAATGATATATATTATATCATTAATGCATCATAGCAAAACTCAGGTTTTAAAATTTTGCTTAGCATTCAACCAACTTCCCAAGACACAGCTCTCCCTGCCTTCATGACATTATTATTGATTGGTTTTCATAGAACCAATTAGTGACATCCCCAAAGATACTATTTTTATTCCCTAAGATCTATATTATAAAGGAAATTCCATTGCATTTTTAATTGCCAAACTGATTTGATAATTTGATGTATCTCATCCTGTAACATGGGGTGAGGTTCTGAGAGCATTTGCACCACATGGTGGTGTGAACCACTGGAAAGAAGAAAAAACACATTTCTGGGTAGAATGAAAGTATTTCCAATGTCAGAAACAAACGGAGTGACTTCATTTTTTAACATATGTTTGAAAAAGTATTTTTGGTATATAAAATAACAACTATGTTCAATATAATTTTTTTAACTTTTCATAAAAACTATAATTAAACCATAGATCTGCTTAGAACAGAGTGCTTTATGCAAACATCACTAGAACAGAGTTGAATAGCCAGCAGGCACTTAAGATATGTTCATTGCTGACAGGACATATATACTTTAAATTTTCAAAATTCATATCTTCCACAAAGTCAAACTCAAATGCCTCCTCATGGTATGAAGGTGACCCTGGCTTCTCTAGAGAGTGTAAGATGTGGCAGCTTCTACCATGCTAAAAGACTTCAAGTAGAACCCTAACAACAGAAAGTATTCGTGGGAAACAATGGACCACATCTTCCTCATTTAATAATTGACTAAAAGATGTAGAGAATGAGAGATTTTACTGTATTTAGTGATTTTTTTTTTTATGATAAACTGTTTGGTTCAGTACAAGAAAACACCTTATGGTCTCATTTTCACTAAGATCTTCTGTGTATCACAGTCCTTAAAGATTCCTTGAAGCAGAAATACCTTATGTTGAATGACCCTCCAACCATAAACACTAAGGAAGGCCTTGAGCAAGCATATGTGTGCAGGCCAAGGTGTTCCCCACTGTGATGGAGAGATAACTCAGAATCCAAGTGTAAGGGAATTTTTCTGAGAACAGGAAAAGCCCCCAAGTACTCCTTTTTTGTGGATGACATTGTGCTAATTGCATCAAATCCCAGAATACTGCAGAGCCTCTTGAAAGAAATATATTACCATTAAAAAAAAAATTTAGCCTTTTTTGGACATCCAGTGGACATCCAGAATGTCCATTGCCCAGACTGTGATGTTCATTTGGATGGTTGGCCTCTAGAGCTTGTCTATCATTAGGTATATCCAACAGAGATAATGAAAATGGACCCAGAGTTGAACAAGAGGAAGGGAGAAGACTGGATTACCCTTCAGGAAATTGCAAAACTACTTTAAAGCCCCCAAACTTTTCCTAGAAACAAAAGTCCTTCTTAATACCAACATTCTACTAG
The DNA here is from genome assembly GCF_028583685.1 of Petaurus breviceps papuanus. NCBI lineage: Eukaryota > Metazoa > Chordata > Mammalia > Diprotodontia > Petauridae > Petaurus > Petaurus breviceps. The sequence goes on along the minus strand of NW_027186457.1, from coordinate 13,257,738 downwards.
TGTTTACTATACATCAGTAGACATTGAATCCGAAAACCTCTGAAGAACTTACATTAATGTCACAGACTTGACAGTGGAAAGGCATGTGACAGGTGTGAGTAAACTGCAACATGTAACCCGTGAGCAACTAAGGAAAACGAGGATTTAAATGTGACATCAAGGAAGCCTATGATAAAGAGAATGAACTGGTCATGCACCAAGGGCAAGCAGTGACAGGTGGACAGCAAGTGGGCTCCGCTGGCATCCTTAGAGTGACAGAAGAAAGTAAGAAAGCCATCGAGCACATGGGAGGAGCCCCTGTGGCAGACTTTTGAAAGGGCATTGCCAAGAGTTTCACAGGATGAAGCGGCACGTATGGGTTGTAATCTAAATCATTGGAAGAGCTTCCAAATCAGTAAAATCAATGATTTGTTTTGAGAGGAAAAAATTAATATAATAATAGAGACAGCATGGAGTTCATAAACCATTTAGTTTGATAGTTGATATATTCTGAATATTAGATGTCCTTATCCAGTGACCAGAAAGCAGAACTGAACCATATCATTCTTGACGTTTTCACTCCCTGGCCACCTCACCCCCAGAAACACAGATCTTGGAGAACTTAAATCTTTCGTGCCTGGGACTTTCCCCAGGAGTGAATTCTTATCCCACTCTACTCCACTTTTCAGTCCTGAAACATTAGATCTACTCTGTCATTATTCCTAAAAAAGAGTGGATCAGTCTGCTTCCCAATGACTCCATTCATCCATCACCAAAACATCATTCCCTAACCATGCTTCCCTGTAAGTGTCATCATCTCCCTCCTCAGAAATGTAAGCTCTTTGAGGGCAGGAACTCCTGTATTCCTAGCAGTTACCACAGTGCTTTATACATAGCAAGCTTCTGATAAATCCTTTTTTATGGAACACCTGAATTCTGATCTTATTTCTAACACTTTTTTCTTTCATTTTATTGATGTTTTGTTTTTATAGTGCAGACATTTACCTATTCTACTTTATGAGAGATTTCTTGTAAAAAAAAATGAAAAATAATTAAATAATACAATGACCTCATCTAAAACATCCATAGCCTCTTCCCACCTCTCCACTTTTCCAGAGTAACAGAAAATCTGTTATTTCCTTCCTACCCTTCATCCCATTGAAAAAAGAAAGAAAAACAAACTTTTTGTAACAATATGCATAGACAAGCAAAAAAAATTTCCTCAATGTTTTGTGTGTGTACATATATGTAAATATAATATGTCTCATTACACACTTAAGTCTATCACATTTCTATAATGTTTCATCATCAGTTCTCAGTTGTGAATGGTCATTGTTCTTGTCAATGATCGTGGTTCTTACAGATTTAGAAGTTATTACAGTTTTGTTGTTATATAAATGGTTCTCCTGGTTGGTCCTGCTCATCTCATTCTTCATCAGTGTATAAAAGTCCCCCAAATGTTCATTTTTATAACAAAAGTGGGAGAAAAGATGGGACAACTTGTTAAGAGACATAAGTGGGTTATAGAAGTTGAATTCTGTGCAAATATGGGAAAAATAGGGGGATCATTCAACAACTGTCACCTTCACTTTCATTTAAATTGATTAAAAAAAAAGAGGGCAGAACACACACACAGAGTTTAATGTAGAAATACCTTGAAGTCAACAGGGAGACAGTAACAGATAGAAGAAAAAGGAGAAAGAAAGAAGGGTAAATTCAGGAAGGGATTAGTCATTCATAAACAAGTCCTAACACATTCTAGATCTGTGATCCTACATTGCCGCTTAATCATTATATGCCTAAAGCATCTCCTTAAGACTCATGTAAGTCAAATAGGTTGCTGTGTGCTTTGATACTTGGTAGAGAGACTGTTCCTACAGCAAAAAGTTTCCACTCTGCCAAAAATTACACATTTTTATGTAGTAATTCTTCGTTTCCAAGGCAAGTATTTGGAGGTAATGTTGAACCAATCAATCAGTAAACATTTATCAGTTGCTTTTTATGTTCCAGTCATTGTACCTACTGGATGTAAGTCATATGTGTTATTTATAAAGTGAATTGTTTTATTTTTGTTTTTTGTCTTATAACCATTAATTCTTCTCTGATCAAAAACCCTTTCATAGCAATATATACCTTAGTTGAGCAGTTATAACTGCCACAGTATTTTGTTTGTTGGTATGTCATTCTTATTAAATATAAATATTTATTTCTTTTGGTAGCTGCTTATATGAATAAGCCTCATAATCCAGGCGATTGTCATAGTACTCAAGCAGTAGACAGTTTGGGCCGACCTGTCCTCAATCAGCAGCCTTCTTTGTCCACTCCAGTATCAGAACTTTCTCGACTTTGTTCTCTTGTTGGAATGCCACAACCAGATTTCACCTTTCTCAGAACACCACAGGTAAATTGTTACTTTATTATTATCACAATTTAATGGAATTTAGAGGTGGAAAAAGATTTTGCTAGAGAAAATAACATGAGACTTAAAGAGAGAGTTTATGAGCAGCAGCCAGATGTAGTAAAAACAGACATTGTGGGGCCTTTGCTAGCATTCCCAGAAACATGATTCATCAAATCTTCAGTCTAATTTAAGAGGGAAATTCAATAGATGGAATAGAAAGAGGATTTTGTCCCCAATTTAAGTAAATACTTTGTGCCTTGGAATTAAAAGTCAAAGTTGAAATGGTAGTATTATACAGTGTACCTAAATCATTTGTTGTACTTGGTAAGGATAGAGACCCCAGGCCTAGAGCACCCAACATTTTTTCCCAGCTTGAATAATAATATAGTTTCTTGAGAGTTGGGTACTTTGAACTCAATCTAAGTAGGGTAGGATAGATATTACACCCCGCCCCCCAAGATACTTTGTGATCTTAATGAGGTTCCCACTTGGCCGAATTGCATCTGCAGGCTCCATTGCTGGCCCTTCAACATCCTTCCCACATTATCCTGACTTACTGAGGTTTGGCTGTGTTGGATGGAGGTTTATAGTACTTCCATCACTTCCATCACCACTTTATTTATAGTTTTCTTTCCCTTAGAATATAGAAAGTTGAAAAATATTCAATCCTGAGCACCAAGTTCTTATTAATAAATCTTATCTCAACTTACCCTCGTGTGCACATGCACCCAAAGAGTAAAGATCCAGGATCACAAAGCAGATCACCTTTTAAAAAGGGAGATCCAGGGCTTGTATCCCAAGGGGATATTGCTTGTACCTGCTCACAGCATGTGGACGCCCACCTTCTTTGTTCTTGTTTGTGTCTTCATTCCTTTGACATCTGATATGTATGATTTTTCTCTCTATTCCTGCTTGGCTTTGTAGAACACTTCCTTCATCCTTATAAGGTTTCTTATTCACTGCATTGCTGGCTATTCTTTTGCCTAAATAGTATGTTAAAAGTTTTCTACTTTGTTTCTTTTCTACTTCAGCAGATTCAGTTTTTGCACAAAGGGTAATTACAAAGAAATCATGTTTCTTGTTCAAGGCCTAGAACATACTGGGAAGAGAAATCTCAGTAATGGTATCCAGACAGATTCTGTAGACAGGATAACCTTGCCTGTCTTTATTTAAGGCCTACTCCCTTTTTAGTCCTTATTTAATTCCATCTTGAATTCTCTCCCAGGATTTCTATTGCAAATAGTACAAATTTACAACCATCACCACATCATTTTTTTTTACATCATTTTTTAAAACAGCTAAATGTTAAAAATATAAGTGCCAAAAATCAGGTGTAAAAAGTAAGTAACCATCATAGCTGCAATTTCTAAATTGTATAATTTGCTTATTCCCATTATTTCTGCTACTTAATTGTTGGTGTAACACACACACACACACACACACACACACGAAAGCATTACTAGTGTTGTCCCCTATCAGACTAGACTACTACATTGCTTTTAAGTTGTATTTGGGTTGGAGCACTAAAATACCAGTGGAAAAGAAGACCACAGGCTTATTTTGACATTCAAAAAAAGATAGAACCTTATTCTTTATTTTTGCTTTTTTCCACCTATTCCAACTGTTTTAACCTTTTACATTCCTTTATTCAAACAAAAAAGCCATAGCATCTCATCAAATACAGATAAGTTTCACATTATATTCAGTGCTTTTTAGAATTGATCATACGTAGTGAATGCTGAAGAACACAGAGTAAATGAGAATTTGAAATGATGGAGTTAATCAAAGAAAGCTTCATGGATGAGAGAGGAACTTTGAGCAACCTTGAACTGTTTAGATTGTCACCAATATATTAAAACATTAAATTAATGGAGGCAACATATCCTAGTGACCAGAGGGCTGACCTCAGAGTTAGAAAGACATAGGCTTGAAGTCCTACCTCTGACTAGTATAGCTTTTGTGCCCATGAGGAAGGCATTTCATCACCAATGCACCAAAGCAACTCTAAGATTCTAAGTTACAGCCGCCTTGACAATCTGCCTGGGTGAAATGAATTTCCACCCTGAGAATGCCCTGGTTTTCTCTCCTTAACTGAATGATTGGACCCCATTCTATGGGAAATACCAATAGGATTTTAAATGTCACTATATCTTGGTCTCTAGTTCATCCCCAAAACCAATATGGCAAAAGGCTAGTCAATAGTAAGGGAAAAATGATATTGGTAAGTTAAAATATATTTCCTTCAAACCTTTATCAATTTTGGTTACTGTGCATTCTGCTCGAGTGTTTCCAGGCTGTTCTACATAGGTAGCTGGACAGTTTTTGATGATTCCTTCCAAAGAGCTTCCCTGTGCAGGGACGAGCAATGTAGAGCGATAGAAAGGGCATGAGTGATGGACTGACCTAAGCTCAGATCCTGGCTCTGCCATGAACTACCTGCATGGCACCTGTCCTGAGTCTCCATTTCCTTGTCTAGAAGATGAGTGCGTTGTATTAGATGACCACTGAAATCCCTTCAGGTTTTAATCTGAGCTATAGCCAAACATCGATCTCCTTGTTTGATTGTGTTATTTTCAGAGATTGAGAGAATAGTTCCAAAATTTTCATTACACTTGCTACTGAGTATCCAACTGTCTTTGGAAACCATCTCTTTTTAATATTGACTTTTTGACTTCCCCTTCCAAAATTTATCATTTACAGTAAAATTTCTTCATTTAGATGAGTCTCTCTGTTATTGTTAGTTGCTAGCATAGTCTTATGGGTATATATTTTATCTTTCATAGACAATGACAGTTTGTCAGGTAAAATTATCTAATGGCTTGCTGATACATGGACCACAATGCCCCTCTGAAAATGAAGCCAAGGAGAAAGCCGCTTTTTTTGCTTTACAACACCTGGTAATATCATTCCTTGACTGTTACTTTAATTTTTTTATTATTTTATTTACAACATAGTTGCATTTTCTTATATTCTTTTTTTATACTTTCATAGAGCACTGTAGGAATGAATTTTCCTTTGCCTCCACCAATGTTTCCAAATTATCCACCTGCTGTACCCACAGGAGCCATTCCTCCAGTATTTGCCCAACCTACTGGTGAGATATGAAATTTTTCTAAATATTCTTAAAAGGAATTTTGATTTTTGGAACTGTTTACATGGTTCTGATTTGGGGGAATCATACATGTATGTTTATCAGACAAAATAATTAGACATTTAAGATTTCATAAATTAACTTTTCTCATTAAAATAGAAATTACCCATTTAGGTTGAAATTTTTTAGCCATTATGTTCTTTTTCACATTTGGAAGCTATTTTTTACATAGGGTATCCTTTGAATAATATTTTAATGAAAAATGTTTTAATACATATATACATACATATAAAATGCATACTGAGTACAAAGTATACTTGCAGAATATTGTTTGACTATTCATTTCCAGAGTATGAAGTGGATAAAGTGTGTATTCAGTTTTTAAATCCTATAATCAGACATTTGTGGGAACCCAGAATTCTTCCTAAAGCTTTCACTTTAAGATAGTTTAAAAAACTATGAAAAATAATAGCTGTCCCTATTTTTTAATTAATAATTATATTTTACAGCATGATATTTCTAATCTTTTTATACCCATTAATTGTTTAAATCTTCCAAATAATTTTGAGGCTGTAATTTGGAATAATGCTAATCACAAGATAAGAAACAAATATAAAATGAATTTTTGGTAATATTTTGTAGATTTGTATTTTTCTGTGAATAAGCTTTAGATTTCATAGGATTGGGAAGCCTCTTTTACTTGAAAAGCCTATATTTAGAAAAATTAAGTAAAGCTAGTTGACCTACATGCTAGATCAAAATAACATAGCATATATTTTAAACTTACAACTATCATCAGCCAAGTTAATTTGTAGATAATATCAAGGCCTAGTTTTCTAGATTTGCAATATGTTTACATTTAAAAACTTCTCCCCATTTCCATTGAATTGGAATATGTGTACATATACAGCATAAAGGTTATCATGTTTATTACCAAGTTATGTTTTAATAAAATGATAAAAAAAATTCCTCTTGATCTTAAAATTTCCAAATTACTTGAATCTCTATCAAGCTGTATTATTAGAACCTCTTTTTTTTCTACCCAGAAAGACTCTTTGGGTGAACTTGGTGCATACCTTCTGCAATGACACTGTGCTGATGACTGGACTATCATTATTTAATGTCTCTTATGTTTTTTTAATTAGATGTTGATGAAAATGTATTGCAAACAGATTTTAAGCTATCAAATTTATAATAATTGAGGAAGGTAAAATTAATTTACATGTTATAACATGAAAGTGATCTGATTTCAAGACTTGAGCTTTCTTGGTTTTTTATAGGCTGGGATCACTATGGAAGCAGCTTAGCCTTTGGGGCAGGTGAGATCCTTAAGATTGCTCTCTTTGTGCCCAGGCTTTTGCCCTAGGGACAGTTTAATGACCCTTCTGTTGTTTTTGATAACAATGCAAATATTCCTAAAGATACATGTGAGTATATGAAGCTATATAAATACTTTGTATTTAAAACTCATTCGTGATAAATTGACTTCTGTGGCCAGTTCACCATCACTGGAGTGGCTCCAGGAGGAGAATGTCTGAAGCTAGAACAACTAATTGTAGATAGATCTAATGTAGGCCTTTTCACAAGGGAGAAAAAGAAAGTCAGAAAAGGGTTGGGGAGATCCTTGAGAATTTTGACCCTAAATCTCCATTCACAGTGACATTTTCTGTGGTTTTTTACAGCCAATCTAATGCCTCCAACTCCTCACATCTTTGGCTCAGTGCCATGGGGATCTTCAATGCCAATTCCTGGGAAGCCTTATCACCACCATGCTCCATACCCCACAAACATGCCTCTCACAGGACCAGTGCCAGTTGCGCCTCACAATCAGTTCATACCTCTTCAGGTAAGGTCTGAAAAAAATATGTTCTATTTCAAGTACACATTTATTTTGTGTACATATGTATACATTGATTCATTGATTCATCCATTTATTTTTGTGGCTGAGTCACCCACTGTCACCCAGGCTGAAAGTGAAACAGCATTTCCCTCACTCCCTGTCATGGGCCAAGTGTCTCTCCCTGGGCATCCTAGAAGCACCCCCCACTCCTGAGGCATCTCTTAGTGCTCTCAACTCATCCTGTACAGCATAGAACTCCAGACTCAAGTGATCCACCAGCCACTGCCTCTCCTGCAGCAGACATGTACCACTTGTTTGGTGGCAAGCTTATTTTAAAACTGTCTCTAAAGCTAATCTTCAAATTGTAGGAAATTAAGTAAATAATAATTTGCATGCTTCCTATTGTTTTGTTTGACTAATTCTTGGTTCCTCAGAGTTGTTTCAATTTGGTTGATTCTAGTTTTTAGCAAATCATTTTCCTTGGTTAGTTTTTGGAGCTCCTTTTCCATATCATACACTTTTCTTTTTAAGGAACTGTTTTCTTCATTATAATATTTTTCTAATTCAGCAATTTTGATTTTAAAAGAATCAGTAATTTTTTCTTCTATCTTTCTCATTTGGTTTTCAAAGTTCCTTTTGAACTCATCTAGGAGAGCTTTCTGTGCTTGGGACCCATTCCCTGTTGATGTTTCAGCTGTGGGTGTGGAGTCCACATTGTCTCCCTCTGAGTTTGGTTCCTCCCTCTGAGGATAGTAGGAATCCAGAGTCTTTGTAGTCTGCTTTCTACCTATTTTGAGGCAGGGCCCTAGCCACGCCCTTCCTCTAGGGTTCCCAAACCTTTACTGTTGAGGGTTTTGCCCTGGGGCAATAGTTACTATGTTTTCAGGGTCAGAGGGTGGGGTTGGAGTAGGTGGGGTTCACTCTGCCATCCTGGTCCTTGGAGCTCCTGATAGGGGCTCTTTTTTTTTTTCTGGGCTATGGAGTGGTAGTCCCAGGAATATTTGCTGTCCCGGACAAAGGCCCTGCATTTGGTTCTTACCTTGCTCTTTCCAGTCCCAGCCCTTTGGTGATAGGCCTGGTAGTGACCCTTGTGGTTGGTGGGACGACTTGCCCCCCAAGTTGATTGGGCCTCCTCCCGGGCCTGGCCGCTGCCTTCAACAATTTGCATTCTTTAAGAGCCAGCATGGCAGAGTGATGACCTGGCCTTTTAGGTTGGAGGACCCAGGTTTGAGATTTTCCCAGTTGTGACTTTGGGCAAGTCACTCAACCCTCAGAGCCCCAAGCGGCTCTCTTTGGTCTGTATATTTGAGAGAAGGTGCTAAAAATCATAATAATTTGTGTTCCATATAACTTTCTCCTCTGTAACTGCCAAAGTACATTTTCAGTCAGCTACATAGTACTCTATTTACAATACCTACCTGATGGGGGGTATTTGATAAATTATGATAGGTGATGTCTATAGCAGTAGTACTTGACACAAGTAGTTTCATTAGGAAAAAAAATTTTTAATTAATGAAATGTGTCTTCCTTAAAGGTTACAAAGAAAAGAGCTGCAAACAAAAGGAACGTTGAGTGTAAGGGAGCCCAAGGTTGTTCTTCTCAGGCCGCCTCTCTTCAACCAGAGACCCCGGGGCTTTCAGAAGGCTCCCAGTTAACTTCCCAGGAGAGTTCTTCGTCTTTAAAGTCACCTCAAGTTCCTCCAACCACAGTTCCTTTCCAAGACAGAGTAGCCTCTTCAAGCTCTGGTACTTCTCGTGGTAAATCAACACCAAGTTCTTCAAGACGAAAACCAAGGAAACTGGCAGTCAACTTTGGTGTTTCTAAACCACCAGAATAAATATGGTATTTAGGATTAAATTAATGTTTCCTTTACAACCTCCCCAAACTTTTTTTAATAAGGATCTTATATGTCCTATTAAAAAATGCACTATTTATAAAAAAATCATTTGTAGTATTGAAAAATTGAAGATCTTTTAGTAGTTAGCCTTTTTTCAGACTGTTAAAAGTACATGCACAAAAAGCTTGTTGCAAAAGGCACTGAAGAAGCAGAAACTTAGAAATGAACCACTCCATCCATCCATTGTGCCTAGAATACTAGAAGCATCTTAGCACCATGATCTGGAGATTATATGAGCAATAATAATAATAGCATTTTCTAGTCTTTATTTGAGGCAGTGAATAGTGGTAGAGTTGAAATGGGGCTTCAAATATAATTTACTATATATGAGTTTTATTTTTGTAATACTTTAATAAAACAGATGGGGAAGAGAGGAGTGGCTCTTCCTTCTTTGCATCTGAATTTGTGTTCTTTGGCTCTATGGGTCCTTTGGGCCTACAAGAGAATAAACCTAATGGGGCTGCTGCTACCAGGCTTACTTCCTATCCAAATTTTATACCAAAGCTGCTTTCAAATACCAACTAGCACCTTGATCTCTCCAAATATCTAGAATTTTAATAATAGCAAATTAGGTTTGAGTGCATAATTAAAAAACACTTGGGTTGCTCATGAACCAGCATTATTAATTAATAATAGTTTAATATAAATATCCACAGAATTCAGGTGTTACAAATAAATAGACTGTTAGACAAATCATTACAAATCATTAATCATGTCAATATAATTCTTCTATATGATTTTCCAGCCACTGCTTACCACCATGTGAACCTGCTTCTCATCCAAACACAGTTCTGCCTAGGGGGCTAAAGAAATCTTAAATATAGTTTAAATTCCAGGGTGTGTACTTATATAAGAGCAAACATTAATCACTTTTCTATTTTATATATTATCTCTGTGGCAGATGTCTATTTCATATCAGTTCCATATTTTTAAACCCTTTCTTGGAACTGCTTAGTGACTAGCATTGTTTTCTCTTTGCATGTTACTTACATTTATATTTATGTTATGAGAGTGTGTATATAGTCAATATATTACTATGAAATTATTTTAAAATTTGTTAAAAATTCAATGTCACTGAAACAAAATTAGTATACATAAGGATCTAGTCTTTGTTATTTGGGTTTTTTTCCTTTTTAAGGAATGGGCATTGTCATATGCTTTATTTTTTTTTAAAGATAAAAAGAAAGAAAAAGACCACACATTGAATGTGGTATTGCTTTTTAATCTTGCGTCCAATTTCATTGATCTTGTGTTCTGCTATGGGTCTTAAGGCAGTTTTATTCCCAAAATTCAGTTGTTAACTTAATATTTTCCTCTCTCTGCTGATTCCAGTGTTACTCTGGCAGTCTATATAAAGTGATATTAACACAGCAGTAGTGCCTTTAGCACCAGAAAGATGGTCATAATTGATATTTTGAGCTACTCACTAGGTTCTATATTCATTTTCTAGATTCTTCAGGTACCAACTCCTTACTTTTTACTCTTCAGAAAGTCTTTGTATATTGTGGTTACAGTGAACAGTGTCTAATGAGCCAAGTAATTCAGAATGTTGTTTCCATGCTTTTACAAACTCACTATATCCATGCCACTGCTTAATAAGCCAATAGTCATTCTTGCCTAGTACAGTTCAATTTTCCATCTTAAATATTCTATCAATATCCTAGGAAAGTTTGCTGAAAATTTTACAAGATGTTACCTTAAAATAGCAGAATTGCCTTAGCATTATACCAAGCAAATGATTGAATTGATTCATAGAGACAATTGCCACCAAGTGATTAGTTGGCAGTCATGAATTCCTATAAGGCTTTCATTTTTTTCTTGAAGATCTTTTCCAGGTGCTTATATGACTGCAGTTACAGAGATGAAATAGAATAGAATACACAAGGCAAATGAGTATCTTTCACCTACTCTCTTCAGGAGACTAGTTTGATCCTAACTTTGCCCCAAATGTGAAGATTTTAAAGGACCCAAGAGAGTTTATCCAAATCCATCCAGTTAAATTATGGGACTTTGTGTCCATTCACAGTCATGCCTGGTGTAGTCTTGAAAAGTTCTCCTAGGATTGAGACTTTGGGCCTGAGACTTCAATTCTCTGGTCAAGCCTTCCATCCAAGGCAAGTTCAGATTAGTTCCCTGGGAGGCTGATACAGCTGTTTACCTTGCTGCCCCCTTTTTGCAGGTCAGACTCTCCTTGGTGACTAGACTCTTAAAATGTGTTAGGTGTCAAAAGAGCTAAGCCCAAAGTGGTTTATCTGTAGGTGTTTCAGAAAGAATACTTAAGTACCCCTTAACTCTTTATTTAAGCGCTAGTTAGGTACATACTTAGTTAATAAAATATATTTGTTTGTTGACCAGACTTAGCAGATTGATCTATTACCTACATTCAAGGATACTTCTCATGTTTTTCCAAATTACTTACAGTCTATTATTGTTTCTATATTTTTATAGATTAAATTACATTAGACATTACATGCTTAGGCATCTCACAATGGATGAATTGAGGGTTTTAATTCATCTCTAAATGAACCTTAGTTCCATTTTGGAACTCGCTAGTTAACAGAAAGCATCCAAGTAGTTGCTTTTTGTTGGTTGATTTTTTGGATAGCTAGTGGAGATATATTGATGTTAATAATGCTTTTCATTTTTGTTCTGAGAACTTTCTATACTTAACTAGGATTATTTATAAAGGGGAGAAAGCTAGTGTTAAATATAAAAATAAAACATAAAAGAGAACACTGCTTTCTTGACCAGTACAATTTTAGTCTTTCAAAATAACCTTGTCGAGGGTGGCTAGTTGGTACAGTGAATAGAGCACCGGCCCTGGAGTCAGGAGGACCTGAGTTCAAATCTAGCCTCAGACATATGACCTTGAGCAAGTCACTTAACCCCCATTGCCCTGCCTTCCCCCTCCAAAAAAGAAAAAATATAACCTTGTCTCTAAAGGTTATTTGGAAAATCATTTCATTAAAAACTCTTGTAGTTCTTAGTGTTTTTAAATTGATGATCAGTCAAAATGTACTTCCACCCCACCTTTATTTTTTTTTTGGTGAGGGTGGAAGGACCTAGGTGTATACAAAAATGTTTCACTAAGAAAGAATACAGTCACAGTTCACTTGCCTTGGAGAGCAGCATAAATGTTTAGTGTTGCTAATATGTTTTTGTTGGCTTTACTGATCAAATCTTGGCAACTAAACTTTTAGACAATGTCTTTCCTAGTTAAAGATACAGACTCTGAATTCCAGAAACAAGATACACATATCACAGTTATCAGATCCCTCGCAAAGATCTGAGGAGCTAAATAGTATTATAACAAAAGACAGAATTTGTATTGTATAGGGCTACTGAAATAACAAAGTTTTGTAGTACTACTCTGAGGAGAAAAAAAAATTTTAGCATAGGAAAAACAAGATTCAGTACTGAAAATCAGATCATAACTTTGTGTAACATGTAGGTTTTAAATAATTTTTTGTTTTGGGGCGGCTAGGTGGCAGAGTGAATAGAGCACCGGCCCTGGAGTCAGGAAGACCTGAGTTCAAATCTGCCTCAGACACTTAACACTTACTAGCTGTGTGACCTTGGGCAAGTCACTTAATCCCAATTGCCCTGCCTTCCCCCCTCCAAAAAGCAAAAAAATAATAATAATTTGTTGTTTCTTAGACTTATAAGTCTAAGTAAGACATTAGTCTAGGAAATCATTTTAATTGTGTCCAGCACTTAGAACAAGAACTGAAGAAGTATTAAAGTACATGGCTGTATCAAAGCATTCAGCTATCTGAAGTGCACTTTATAAAGGGCACTAACTATCCGTTTCCAGGACATAAATCTTTATAGTAGATGCCCCTTCCAAACCAGTGAATTTCAGAAGTATCATACCCCCAGCTCAGAGGTTTTAGAGTCATTTGCTGTAAGATGGAGGAAACAGTTTGGTGTAGCAGAGCAAGGCACTAGATTTGGAAACAAGAGACAGATTCAAATCCAAGCTCTTCTACTTAGTACCTGGGTGACCTTGAACAAGTCACTGCCTGGGCTTCATTCTCTGCTCCTCTAAAATGAGGGAATTGGACTAGGTAATCTCTAACAGCCCTTCCAGCTCTAAATCCCGTCTGAATTACCAAGGCCAGTAAGTTAAGTTTCTGTTTCATCATCTGAAGCCAGATTCTCATGCTATAGGCAGAATCAGACATGAGAATTTGTACCATAATTTGCTGTGGGTTTCATTCATCCCTTCTTCATACCTTACAGTTCATTTCTCTTTTTATTCACAGGTTGCATACAGTTTCTTCTACCTGATGCCCAATTGTTTCTTTAGTTTTTATGTGTTCTAGTACATGAATAATGGATCTGTGCTACATCATCCATGACTTCAGCTTTTTATTTGTTTTAAACAATGTAATTAAGTTAAAGTTTCCAGATATATCTTGAAGCATTTCTTTATCCTCATAGATCTAAATATTTTGTATGTACTGGAATTTTTCATTAGAACTTATACAGAGCAGTATTTTATTAAGAATCCCAAAGGGAAAATCTTTCGTGCTCATTTTGTAGTTTATGATTTTTTTAATACCCTGTCATTGTTTATCTGCCAAGTAAAGTGTCTTAAACTTGTATTGGAATGGATCTAGAATGTATTTTTGTGTTTAGTGTTAAGTTGTGCATTTACAGATTTCTAGCATGTAGTTTCCCTAAAAGACTGCAAAAAGTATTTTAAAGTATATGATACATTGGAGGGATAAAAGAACCAGCCATAAGTTTAAATGCTGTATGCATCTGTAATTAAACATGTTGATAATCATTCTCTACGACCTGTTTGTTATTGTCTGTTTGGATTCATATCATTGAGAACTTTTCAAAGATTTCTTTTTCCATCATTTCATATTTCAGTGTTTCAGTTCTACAACATTTAACCTTATTCTCCCCAGGAATAACTTGAGAACCTAGTGTCATTTCTACATCATACCTGAAAGTACCAGTTGGGACAAGTATTATAGCCTAGTACCTATCACCAGGTGACCCTTGAGCAAGTCCCTTAGTGTTTCTGAGCCTTGCTTTCCTCATTTAAGTAAGGTCACTGGAGAGCATCAAGGAGAGGCTGAGAAGGCCCTTTGGCAGACATTCACTTTGCCTGTGTGAAAGCACTTTGTTGAACTACATCAAACTAAACATACTTCACCCAATGATCATCCATTATTTGCATGCAGACCACTAAGGAGGAACCTACTACCTCTAGAAGCAGTTACATTTGAGGATTATTTGAATTATTGTTTCCTTAAACCAAAGACTGCCTCCTCAACTTCACCCATTCTTCCTTGTTCTGCCCCTGGAGACCAATGCAATGATACAAAACGGTATGTGCTTTAGCTCTTATGATATGCAAGGCACCCTATAAGTGCAGGGAATGCAAAGACAGATGAGCCAGACCCTGAAAGCTGTTCCATACTACCAAGGGGAAACAGAAACGTGGTGGCTTGGTCTGGTGCAAAGAGTAGTAACCTTGCCTTGGACCCCAGGCCTTCTGTCTCCTGCACCTACTCACTCCTTCAGGGAAGGAGTCCCTGTCTGTTCCAGTTCTGCTGTCCATGTGTGGTTCCCATTTCCTGCTTCACTCTTTCCGAACCCTCTCCAGTTTTCAGATGGACAAGGATCTTCCATATGACCATCCAACTGTGGGCCTTCCTCCTGTATCAAACTTGTGTCCAGCATGAGCTCCTTTGGGAAGAATGCTACTTTCTACTTTATGATGATTGTTTTAAAGCTGGGTCACACCCTACACATCCCAGTGATCTTGAACCCCTATAGGTCATGCTCCAAAGCCCATTCTCCACTCATACCACCAGATTTCTTA
This sequence comes from Petaurus breviceps papuanus, assembly GCF_028583685.1. Taxonomy (NCBI): domain Eukaryota; kingdom Metazoa; phylum Chordata; class Mammalia; order Diprotodontia; family Petauridae; genus Petaurus; species Petaurus breviceps. The sequence goes on along the minus strand of NW_027186457.1, from coordinate 13,242,688 downwards.
TTCCTACCCCAGAATTTCAACCCAACATCACCACCTACCCCTTCCATCATAAACATATGCCTGGTCCATATGCAACAAACTTCCCTTAATCCTAAATCTTTTCCTCTCCTACGTCTTCATCTTCTAGTTATTAATGAAAACTGGCTTCCCACCAATACACACCTTCCCTGACCATTCTTTCCAGTACTGACTGAACCTTCTCTCGTTTCCCTCAGTTCACTAGCCAAGGTGGGGAAGTTGAACTCCTTGCTCCTCATTGATACTTCTAGGTACTCTCCCTACTTCTATTATTTGGTAAACTTTTCTCCTTTGAGGTTCATGCTATTTATCTCTCAATCAAAATCCTGGTAGTTACAGACCCCCAGGTCTCCACAGTGAGTTTGGTGCATGGCTTAATCTTTTTTCCTCCTCCCCTGTTCCTGCCCTCTTAGTAGGGGACATAACATATTAACTCCTCATATACTCTAACCATTCAGTTCCTTGTCTCACACCCCATGACCTGTTCTTCCACCCCACTTCAGTCACATGCAAAGATGTTCATACCCTTGATCTTGCTACTACCTACAAATGTACAGCCTCCAAGAATTCTGAAATCCCTTCTCTGACAACAATCAACTGACTTTTCACTTCTTTGCCTTACTTACCAAAACCTATTCTTTGCCTATTCTGTGACCTTCAGTTCTCTCCCTGGCCATCTCTCTTTTTGCTAGCTATTCTCTCCTCTTCCTTGTCTTTCACCTGACTCTGGTGAATCAGTTCAATTTTACACTGTCTTCTTCTCTTGAATCTGAAGCCCACTTATTTCAGCAACAGTGTCCTGATAGACCTCAGCATTGAATCAGTCCCCCCTTTGCTCCTACACCTGTGCTGCTGAACAGACATGGAGAGAAGGCACACGACCATTCTGCCAATCCAGCACAAACTTTATGTTACACAACCTCGAGTGGTCCCTGACCTCCACTAGGTTCATTATCACATTCTTCCAGGTATCTCTCAGACCTTTTCATCCCTCCTCAAACCTCCGCCATGGCTTTCTATCCCCCCACCCTCTCAGCTGAGAAATTCGCCTCGTATTTTACAGAAGAAAGTTGAGGCCATATACCATGTGATCTCTCCTCTCTTCCTCATCTCTTGCTCATATGTGCCTTCATCCCTGTCTCACATGATGAGATGGGCTTACTCTTCAACCTGCCCAAGTGATCCCGTTCCATCCTGTCTCCTTCAATAGATTCCCTCCTCTGTCATGCTTATTTTATCAATTATTTTACTTTTAAATTGTTTTTCTGTTACAATTGGGTTCCAAACTATCTCCCACCCTCCCAACCTAGCCAGTACCAGATGGTTTTGATAATTACCAATTACCACCTTATAATCAAGTTTAAGATCTTGTACTGTTAGTCCTCATTTTTTTTTTCAGTAATTTCTTTGATATTCTTTTTTTTTCCTTTTAGAGGGCAATTGGGGTTAAGTAACTTGCCCAAGGTTACATGGCTAGTTTTTTGTGTGGGGGTGTTAAGTGTCTGAGGCCGGAACCGAACTCGGGTCCTCCTGCCTCCAGGGCCGGTGCTTTACTCACTGTGCCACCTAGCCACCCCCTTTGATATTCTTGATCTTTTGTTCTCCAAATGAATTTTGCTGTTATTTTTTCTAGCTCAATAAAATAATCTTAGATAATTCAGTTGGGATGGCACTAAATAAGTAGATTAATTTTGGTAGAACTGTCACTTTTAACATTGGCTCAGCCCACCCATCAGCACTTAATATTTTGCCAATTATTTTAATCTGAATTTATTTGTATAAAAAGTGTTTTATAATCACATTCATATAGTTTCTGAGTTTTTTCTTGGCAAGTCTTCCAGGTATTTTATACTGTCTATGGTTATTTTAAATGAACTATCTCTTATTATATCTTTGTGCAGGGCTTTGTTGGTGATATATAGAAATGCTAATGACTTATTTGGGTTTGTCTTATATCGTGCTGCTCTGCTAAAGTTATTAATTGTTTCAACTACCTTTTTAGTTGAATCTCTAGGATTTTCCAAGTATTTCATCATATCATCTACAAAAAGAGATAGTTTTATTATCTCATTGCTTATTCTGATTCCTTCTGTTTTTCTTCTCTTATTGCTATTACTAGCATTCCTAGTATAACATTTAATAATATTGGTGATAATAGGCATCCTTCTTTCACTCAATCTTATTAGGAATGCTTCTAGCTTATCCCCATTACAAATAATGCTTTGCTGATGGGTTTAGATAGATGCTTCTTATAATTTTAAGGAAAAATCCACTTAGACCTATGCTTTCAGGTGTTTTTAATAGAAATGAGTGTTGTATTTTGTCAAAAACTTTTACTGTATCTGTTGATATAATCATGTAATTCTTGTTACTACTTGTTATTGAAATAAAAAATTATGTTAATAGTTTTCCTTATATTGAACCAACCCTGAATTCCTCATATAAATCCCATTTGGTCATAATATATAATTTTTGTGATATATGGTTATATATACCATTAATGAAGATGAAACTAAAGCAATTATTAGGAGTTACATACCAATTACATGCCAAGAAATGTAACAATTTAAGTGAAATGTAAGAATACTTGCAAAACATAAACTTCCCAGATTAACAGAAGAGGAAATTGAATGTCTAAATAAATGATTTTAGGAAAAGAAATTGAACAGGCTTTATAAGCCTGATTCCTAAATTGAATGATCTTCCTAAGAAAAAAAGCATCAGGACCAGATGGATTTGCAAGTGAATTCTATAAACATTTAAAGATCAGCTCATTCCGATATTAAATAAATTATTTGGAATGATAGGCAAAGAAGGAGTCCTGCCAAACTCCTTTTATGAAAGAAATATGGTGCTGATACCTAAACTAGGAAGACCAAAAACAGAAAGAAAATTATAGAACAATTTCAGTAATGAATATTAATGTAAAAATGCTAACCAAGACACTAATTAGGAGACCATAAAGTAAATAAACAAACAAAAACCTTCACTTTATCCTGCCAAGCACTAAAGTTATCATCTTGTATCTCTTCACCTTTTCACAGGTTCCATTTCCTCACCTCTCAACATCTGGCTTCTCACTCCACCACTTGACTGAAACTTCTATCTTCAGGGTCAACAATGAACTCTTAATTGCCAAATCCAAGGACCTTTACTCAAACTAGCATTTGACATTGTTGATCAATCCTTCCTCAACTCTTATTGCCGCTCACTCCTTCCCAAATTTTAGTCTTCAATTACTCCCACCATCCACCTCTTCCACTCCTACTCATCTACGAATGAAGTGGAACTCTCACAAGCATGCTGACTATATACATAATATATTCATGTTCTACAGCTTCAACTGGCCCCTCACTACAGCAAGGTAACCCTTTTATTCCTGCCTCACTAATTCCTTATCACCCCCATAAATTTTTTTTTTACTTTCTTTTCTTTCCTCAAGTCTCCAATGCCTTCCACCCCACACCTCATTATTACTTCAGTCTGGACACTGTAATTTTGGCAATTCAATTATAATTTACCATCCTTAAGGGTTACATAGAGCACTGAAATAATAAATGAGTAAAGTGAAATAGCACCTATAAAGTGTGCACCTATGTGCAAAGTTTGTGGTAAGCACTGAAGATACAAAGAGAAAAATAAGATAGTCCCTCTCCTCAAGGAACTCACATTCTACTGGATATGAAAGGATATGAATAGGAGATTTCAGCCGCAAGTCAGATGGAAAACCCCAGTGGGTCTTAGGGTTCATCAATAAACCAGATGACAATGCACCTTCTTTAGTGTTATTTTCAACGATAAAGCTTTTATCTTTTCTGATAATGAACAATGTGTCAGTGCCAACGACTTTAGAGGTAGGAACTTTCTTTTCTGAGTCAAAGCTACTGATGAGGCAGGAGGAGCAGTAACTGTGAAGGCAGTTGCCAGGCCACGTTTCCACAAGCATTGCTCCTCCTCTGGCTTTAAAAACTAAGTTAGAAGCTAGACCAGTGGTTTGAGGGTCCCCATTATTTCCAGAGCTCTTGTGTCTGGGGCTCTGTGCAATTCCCACTCAGAGCCAAGGGGAAGCAGTGGTTGAGGTGATGGTGATGGTTTGACCTGCTTAGCACATGCTGGGCTGGCTTCCTCCAGAGAGTTTGCTCACCTGGATGATGACTACAAGGGTCAAACTGGAAGCAGTGCTAGTCACCAGGGAGGTGCTACTCTTGGGCTTAGCTGTCCAACACTAGCTAGCCAAGCAATTAACTGACTTGGCCAGTTTGTGTCAGAATCAGGATTTTAATTCAGATATTTTTTTATTCCAAGAGTCACACTGTAATACACCATATTTCTTTTAAAAGATTATGAAATGGGGGAAAAGAAGGAGGGGGAGAAAATTTGGAACTCAAGGGAGTCAAGATGGTGGAGTAGAAACAGGATGTAGTGTCAGGATGACCTGGGGGATCTAATCCGGGCTCAGACACTTAGCACCCACCCAGAAACACCTGGCTGTGTAACCTTGAGCAAGTTACTTAATCCCAAGTGCTTAAAAAAAAAAAAAAGAATATAAGTTCTTTGAGAACAGAGACTATCTCATTTTTGTTTCTGTCCCAAGAGCCTAGCATATTGTCTGCAATGCATGCAGTAAATGATGAACAAGTGTTGGACTGAGTAATATAATTCTGAAATTTCAAATCTGGGTGACTGGGAGGATGGTGACACCATCAATGAAATAGGGACATTTAAAGGAGGGGTCAGGTCAGGAAACGAGATCAACTTCAGATATGTTAAGAGATTCCAACAGGTGGAGACATCTAGTAGGCAGTTGGAGACTTGGGGGAATAGATAAATTCAAAGATTAAAGCTGACTGTATAGATTTGGGAATAATCAAAATAGACCTGATAATTAAACCCATGGGACCCTATAACATCACCCATGGAGAGTGGAGAGGGAAAAGAACTCAGTACAGAGCCTTGGGGACAACTTATATTTACAAAGTGGGGAGGAAGAAAAGGAAGAGGAGGAATCATAGCAGATAGAATCAGAAGAAAGCAATGTCACAGAAGCTAAAAGAAGTGGGGCTGGTCAACAAGGTCAAATGCTGCAGAAAGATCAGGGGAGAATGAGGCCTAAGAAAAAGACTTTGCATTTAAGAAAGATATCAAACCAAAAGTACATTATGAGGACTGAGGAGCCCAGAATCATTTCTGAACAGAGGGGTCAGAGAAGGTTTTGTGGAAGAGTTGAATGTTTTTCATTCCTTGATTAATTCATCATTAAACAAACATAAATGTCTGTATTAAATGGGAGGCACTATACTGGGCAAGACAAAAAAAACAACAATCCCTGGCTTCAAGGATTTCAGCTTTTACAAGGGAGAGACAATATGTTTAACAGATGATACAACCCAAACAGGTCTTAAAGTGCTTTCAACAAGATTTCAACAAGCAAATTTGAGAGCTAGAAGGGCCATTACCAAAAAAAAAAAGAAAAAGAATAAAAAAGAGGGGGGAAACAGTATAGTAAAATTAATCACCACATTGAAAAAGTCCAATATAATATACAATGTTCAAGCAAATAGTGCCACTTAGTTCCCTCGTGGTCTACTGTTAGCCTCTACTGTTAGCCTCTTCAGTGCTTATGGGATAATGTGAGTGTTGACATTTTCTGTGAGTAGGTATAGGAAACTATCCTGTTCCTAATATTTGAATTACTCTACCTCTGGTGCTTGTAGGGGAGAATCAGAGGAGTGAGAGTAGGCATAATAAGCCAAAGAGAGTGATTTGTTGGGGTTGCTTCCAAGACAGAACCTATTCCACGTGGCATCCCCTCTATTTCCAGTTCTTTGTCACCACAAAAAGAGCTGTAAGAAATATTTTTTGTAAAAATAGATCCCTTTCCCTTTTCTCTGAGTTCTTTGGGATACACACCTAGTAGTAGTATTTTTTTTTTTTTTGCTTTTTAGAGGGCAATTCGGTTTAAGTAACTTGCCCAAGGTCACACGACTAGGTTTTTTGTTTGTGTGTGTGTGTTAAGTGTCTGAGGCCACATCCAAACTCAGGTCCTCCTGACTCCAGGGCCAGCACTTTACTCACTGTGCCACCCAGCCGCCCCTCCTACTAGTAGTACTGTTGGGTATTCACAGTATTATAGCCCCTGAGTATAGTTCCAAATTGTTCTCCAGAATGGCTGGACCAATTCACAACTCCACCAGCAGTGCACTGGAGTCTCAATTTTTCCATATCCCCTCCAGCATTTGTTTTTCCTTTTATGTTATGTTAGTCAATCTGATAGGCTTAAGGTGGTATCGAAGTTATTTTAATTTGCATTTCTCTAATCAGTTGAAATTTAGAGTATTTTTATATGTGACTATAGATAGCTTGGATTTTTTTTTCTTTTGAAAATTGCCTTTTCATATCTTTTGACCATTTATTAACAGAAGTAAAATTACTTGCTTAAAGTCACACAGCTAATAAATTTCTTTTTTTTTTTTTTTGCTTTTTGGAGGGCAATTGGGGTTAAGTAACTTGCCCAAGGTTACATGGCTAGTATTTTTGTGTGGGTGTTAAGTGTCTGAGGCCGAAATCGAACTCAGGTCCTCCTGACTCCAGGGCCGAAGTTCTACTCACTGCGCCACCTAGCCGCCCCTAATAAATTTCTTAATACTACATAGCAAATGCAATTTGTATTAGGTCCTGATTTACCACAATTATCCTAGTTTCAGAATAAAATTTCATTTAAATCAAATCTGCACTTTTAATCACAAAATCAAAATCTCAATTTCCCAGGGCCATTAGTGCTTTAAAATTTAGAGCCCTGAGTTAACAATTAGCTCATCTTCAAAGATTCATGGTAGTATTTTCACATTTCCATAAATATTCTATTTATTTTCTTTCAAAAAAAATCACCCAGAGAGCCAAATAAATTACTTTTGTATTCATAACCTAGCCTCCAAACCTTTTCAGTTTTACCCCTGAGTGAAAGATAATTAGAGATTCCAAGTAGCAGCTTCAAATTCCCATCCCCTTGCTTTAGAGCTCATGAGGTTCTAAAGACTAGGGAATATACCCCCAGAATAGTCTTTTAGGGGCAGAGTACTGTATTTTCTAATCATATTCCAAATTTTCTTAATAACTGCTCTTCACTCATTTATTTCTCCTTTGTAATTTAAGAAAAACTTTTTTAGACAGCCTCAGTTAATTTCAATTTTTACCTTTTTGGATTGCTAAGGGCTTACAAATGCAATTGCTTTCTAATTTTCTTCAGTGGCCTTGCTTCTAGTTTACATAAATAATTAATTCCATCATATAAGGCTTTGAAAATTCTACTTCAGCTTTCCCAAAACATATTTCTAGTTCCTGATCACCTCCTCCCCTCCTGTCATTGTGAATATCTGTTCATATTATTCAGAACAGGGTCTGGGTGGAGTTAATAGTAGGGGTGGGGTAGGCAGTCCCTCCTCATAAACCCATCTTTGGTTTGAATCACCCTTTCTACTCCTTAATTAAATTTGATTAATTATTAAGTTGCTCCCTGATTTAAAGTAGACTCTTTTCGTGGTCAAGAAAGAATTAGTATGAGGTAGCTATTAAGTTTCAGAAAAGTTTAAAATATAAATCACATGCCTGTTTTTTTTTCTTCACTCAAGGATTACTTTCAAACTAGTTGCCTTCTGACATTACACTAAAACAATAGATCTATCAATTTACAGGAAAAAAAAGTGATTTAAGTGCTGTTTAACCCATGACACTTTTACAGAATTTAACTCCTATTTTTCCTTAAAACAAATTTTATAGAGTGGTACCCCAAAACTTACTAAAATATTTCAACATATGTTAAGCTTTGGCTAAGTGCCTTATCAAATAGGACAAAGAGAAAGGAGTGAGTTTCTAGAATTAGCCCAAGTCCTAAGAGTTCTCCCCTACAATCTTAAAATGATTAATCTCTAAGCTCCTTAATGATTAATCTCTAATATCCCTAATTTCCAGACCTTTAAAATTTACTAAAATGTTTTTAGCAGTTACAATAATTTGGAAATTTACAGTAAAGATATTATACTTCAGTTATAAATTCAGTCTAATTCATTTATAATGCCACAAATTTCTTTCTACAAACCACCCCCCAAAAAAGTTTTCCTTTATTTGATTGTCTTATTTTATCTCTGTAACTCAAAAACTAGTAAGGGCTGAAATGACAGAAAGAAAGTAACTTGCAAGGTTGTTGTTTTTTAAACCTAATCTGCTGAAAGCCCAAAGTGAGTTAGTCCCTGCTTACTGGAACAGAGAGTTTGGCATCAGATTACAGATTGCAGACAGAGAGAACTGTTTCAAGTACAAAACTATGATATTTTTTAAATCTTCCCCAGCATTATAAATGCTTTTGCTGCAGTTTTTTATAGCAGTCTTTATGGATGGTTGCATTTCCCCCTTAGAAATCTTACAAGGTAGAAGACTGTACAAACAACACTAAACACGATACAAGACAGATTTTTTCTGAGCATTTGTGACCAAATTGCTCATAATTACCAATAAGTTGCTATTCTCAGCCACTTAGGCTAGAAGCCTCAAAGTTAAAGTGAAAGAATAGAAAAGTTTTTGGCCAAAGCATTAGAAAAAGAAAGAAAGAAAGGAAGGAAGAAAGAAAGGAAGAGAAAGAGAGAGAGAGAGAGAGAGAGAGAGAGAGAGA